>NC_092767.1:71801662-72119162 GCF_047496795.1 Chiloscyllium punctatum
AAATATTCAGTTCTGCTGAGAGCAAACCTTTGCAAATAGGACAGCCACCTTATGAAGGAGCAGCGCTCCGAAAGCTAGTGCTTCCAAGTAAAAGTGTTGGACTATACCCTGGTGTTGCATGATTTTTAACTTTGCAAACAAGATGCAGAGGTGGGAGTGAAGGGTTATAATTAAAATGGAGTGCAAAGTTCATGGTCTGAAGTTGTTGAACTCCAGTTTGCTTTGGGTTCTGCTGCAAATCTGTGGCAAGCCTTGGCTCTGAATGGACTGAAACGACAGCGTGGGAGCAAGATGGCGTATTGAAAGGGAGAGCTAATGAAAAATTAGGGTCATTCCACTGGACAGAGTTCTTTGGGCATCCACAATTTCTGTGCCACCCACTGGATATAAGTAATCTGTTGGAAGTCGAACTAGAATCCAGAACTGGCAAACCTTTCCACTCACTGGGACTGTGCAAAGCAGGATTCAAGTCCAGAAGTTGGAGCAAAGGGTCTGTTTCTGTGCTGTATGATGATATGATTGGGTGAGGAAGCCACTGCTGGATGAAATGTTCACTCTGTTCAGTTGTAAGTGTGTACCTCCAAGTATTATAATCTAATTGCAAACATCTAACAGCCAGTTTGTGAAGGAGGAGACCAGAAGTTAATTTTGACATGCTTTATTCACAAATGACATGTTTCAAGAGTACAGCTCCCAGCTCTACAGTCTTAGGTCAATAGATATCCCTTTATAATCTTTTAAGCTGATTAAACAAATTAACCAATAATCTACTTTTTAAGGACAACATTGCAAAAATAAAATAAAAACAGTAACTTACCAAATTAAAATGTTTATTACATTCATGAATAGCTAAACCAGCAAGCTGTTTGGACATGCCTGTCTGTGGGATATACAGACAAACTTGGCCTCACACCAGCACATTCCACATTACTGATTTGTACGATAGGCAGACTGTCTTCTGGTCTTGACAGCAGCATCCTGTTAGTGGCAAGCACCAGTCATGTTGCTACTGCACAGTAGCATCCTGAACCGGCCAGTTTCACTCGTTGCTCGAACGTTTGAGATATCTTACTCTTTCAGTGTGCAATGCCACAATGCAAATGTCTGTAGTTTCCTTCAGTGGCTAGGAGCATCAAAATAAGCGCACGGACACTGCATTGCTATTGACATGCAAGTCCTGTGTGGTCTTCAAAGCACTGTGTATGCGGAAAACAGACTGTAGCAATTATTTGGCAGTTCAAGTTATGCAGAACTTATTGTAGACCAGTTAAATAGGATGAAAGCTGTTTTGAGCAAGTTTTGCACAATACTTGCTCTATAAACTTGTATGTTCAAAGAATTAAAATTACTCCCAGTGATTTTCCACAATCAGCCCTCTATCTTGTAAGGTAAAGAGCACTGAAACTTGGCGTTCCTGGTTTCAAACATCTTATTTTTCAGAGTAAGAAGGCAGAGGTTCAATCCCACACCATGCGCTGTTCTCCGTCACCTCTGAGCTCACTCAACAACACTATCCCTTTGTATCTCCTACTGGTTTGGTCTGTCCCATTTCTTGGAAGATATGGAGAACCTGTGTGAAAGTGGCAGTGTTGCTGAGTCATAAAGGGTGTACGTGTGTATGTGTGTGTGTGTGTATGTACGTGTATGTGTGTGTGTACGTGTGTGTACGTGTATGTGTGTGTGTGTGCGTGTGTGTGTATGTACGTGTATGTGTGTGTGTACGTGTGTATGTGTGTATGTGTGTGTGTGCGTGTGTATGTGTGTGTGTGTGCATGTGTGTGTGTATGAAGTGTCTATTACAGTGTGTTTAATGTGAAACTGTTTTACAGACAGCCCTACGCAGGACAGCAAATGCCAAGTCAAGGTGGGAACAGGAGCGATAAAACTATCTAGTGGAAAATAGGGGTTTCTGAGAAGAGGTTTAAAAGATCGCAGGCGAATGGGAAGGTGAAGGGGTTTGAGAAGAGAATTGAAGAATGGCTGATACCTCAGTTGCTCATAAATGGTAAAGGGAGAGGCTGCACAAACTACCAGGAACTGGGGACTGGATGTCTGAGAATGTGGGGGTCATGAGTCTGGAAGAGGTTGCAAGTATAGAGTGAGAAAGTCTGAACGAGTACAGTCTTAAGGCTCTCCCATCCCTGGAAGTTTAGACTCTTTTCTGGAAATGGCAACATTGGACACAGTCAGCTTCTGACCTCTTACCCAACACTGGGTGACACCTCAGTTAGTCAAGACTGTGTGCTAATGATGAAGTTAAAAATCACGCATCACCAGGTTATAATCCACACATCATCAAGTAGCTGATGAAGGAGCAGCGCTCCAAACGCTAGTGCTTCCAACTAAACCTGTTGGACTATAACCCGGTGTTGTGTGATTTTTAACTTTGTCCACCCCAGTCCCAAAACCGGCTCCTCCACATCTGTGCGAACGATGGCATTCTCCTGAAAGTGGCTGGTTCATTCCTCACATGTAAGGTCCACTGAATTAATGTTGGCCCTCACCAGCATTGGAAGGGCATCCTCGAGCTCATTCAATATCATTGCATTCCTTTTCTAGTATGGGTGAATGGGTATGATCTGGGCATGATTCCCCCTGCCTTCCCTACTCCCCTCCACCCACTGTATTTTTGCTGCACGTATAATCCTGCTATTATTGGCTCAAAGAGTAGAGTGCAGAGACGGCGTTTTCTGTGGGCTGGATTGTTTGCTGTGAATCCTATTGTAAAATATGCCTCATATCCAAATCGAAAATGGAGTCGGCTTTTTGGGTATTGGAGTAAAAGAGCAGCAGCCCCACAGTGTTTTACACCACACTCTCAACAGCATGTTCCCCTCTCTACATATGGGACTGGTCAAAGTCTTACAGTACAATAATGCCCCCCTCCAATCCACTGCTGCCATATTCCATCTCCTTCCCAGTAGCTGGTTTCACTAACGTAGTTGCTGCTGAGCTTGTAACAATCAGAGTGCTCTCTCATCTGTCCAGTCCCCAATTCCTGGTAGTTTGTGCAGCCTCTCCCTTTACTATTTATGAGCAACTGAGGTATCATGGAGCTGTATGGTGCATGGAGCTGCACTATTTCTCCTATTATGTTGGTTTTGTCAACTGTAGCACTGTAACACAGAGCACTTGTCTCTGGGTTTAAAGATTCTATCTTTTGGGGTGGCACGGTGGCCCAGTGGTTAGCACTGCTGCCTCACAGCGCCAGGGACCTGGGTTCAATTCCTGCCTCGGGTGACTGTCTGTGTGGAGTTTGCACGTTCTCCCCGTGTCTGTGTGGGTTTGCTCCGGTTTCCTCCCACAATCCGAAGATGTGCAGGTCAGGTGAATTGGCCATGCTAACTTGTCCATGCATTAGTCAGGGGTAAATATAGGGTAGGGGAATGGGTCTGGGTGGATTACTCTTCAGAGGGTCAGTGTGGGCCGAAGGGCCTATTTCTGCACAGTAGGTAATCTAATTTAATCATGTACGAATCTCACTCCAGGATGTGGATACATAAAACAAGGCTGACGCTCCATTGGGTGCGGTAGTGAGGGAATGCTGTACTGTTGGGGGTCCCATCTTTTGGAGCAGATGTTAAATTGAGGCCTTGGTCTGCCCTCTCAGGTTGTTGTAAAAGATCCCAATGTTCTATATGAAAGAATGTAGACAGGGTGGTTAAAAAGGCACTTAGCTCACTTGCCTTCATTGCTCAGTCCTTTGAGTATAGGAGTTGGGATGTCATGTTGAGATTGTACAGGATGTTGGTGAGGGTTCCTCTGGAATACTGTGTCCAGTTCTGGTCGCCCTGATATGGGAAGGATATCATTAAGCTAAAGAGGGTTCAGGTGAGATTTACCAGGAGGTTGCCGTGTATGGAAGGTTTGAGTTATAAAGAAAAACTGGGTAGGCTGGGGCTTTTTTTGCTGGAGAGTAGGAGATTGATAGGTGACCTGATAGAGGCCGATAAAATCATGAGGGGTATAAACAGGGTCTTTTCCCCTAGGATGGGGGATTTCAAGACGAGGGGCCACATTGTTAAGGTGAGAGGAGAGAGAGTTTAAAAAGACATGAGGGACAACGTTTTTACACAGAAGGTGGTTCGTGTGTGGAATGAACTTCCAGAGGAAGTGTTGGATGCGGGTACAGTTACAACATTTAAAAGACACTTAGATAAGGCCATGAATAGGAAAGGTTTGGGGGGATATGGTGCAACCAGGTGGGACTAGTTTAGATTGGGATTATGTCTAGCACGGACTGGTCGGTCTGTTTTCATGCTGTAAGCCCTATAACTCCATAAGAGCTGGGAGCTTCCTCCAGCGTGCAGTCAATATTTATTCTTCGATTAACATTGCAGAAAAATATTTATCTGTTCATTCTCGCATTACTGTTTGTGAGAACTTGCTGTGAAAAAGCTGGCTGATCTACTCCCTACAATGACTGCACTTCAAGAAATTACCTTAATTGTCTGTAAAACACTGAAGTGTCTGGTAGTTGTGAAATGTGCTCCATAAACACACACCTTTTTATTAAGCATTGCCCTTGCTGTTTTTGGGAGCTTGCTGCCTACAAATGAAGCGCTGTGTTTCCAACATTACAATGTGCATTTTGTTTCGAAAAGTGACATAACTGACTGTCAGGCACTTGGAGGCATCTGGTGATCTCTGGGCTCTTTACAAAATGCATGTCTCTGTAAAGCATCTTGAAGTACCTGAAGGATTCTATATAAATGCAGACCTTTCTTGTTGCAACTGTCAGAAAATATTCTCGCATGAGCTTCCAAGAAGGCAGTTCCAGCTGCCTGCAGATCATCTCTGGTTGACATTTACCTGGAATGTAACTTAGCCAGTTCGTAAGGGTGAGAAACAGGAACTAGTTTGAGATAGCAAAGAATTGAGGATGTAATTGCGCCCAGAAATTCTGGTTTCTTGTGATGTTTTGCATCGAGAGACATCATTATTGCGTGTTTCTGAAGTGATGGGCTATGGTAGGAAATGCTTGTGAAAATCAAAAATTGTTACTCCCTTTTTTATTGTACTTCAAAGTAAATTTTCACCTCAACCATCCCTCTGGTTTATCCTCCTTACTGAGTATTGTACCTCAAATGGCTATCTCACCACCACCGCCACAGGGTAATTAGGGAAAGGCAATGAAAGCTGGCCAATAGCCAAAGATGTCCACATCTGAACTATTAAAGAGTTAAAAACAAAATACAAAAGGGACACATTCTGTATATGATCTGACAAGTTGAGTATTAGCAGGGAATTCATGATTGTTTCACATTATGCTTGATACTGTCCATATTCTGCATATATCCACCCACACTTTTGATAAGTGTTATCAGTCAATACAGACGATGGGGAATTCAATGTTGAAATTCTCTTGCCAAAGCCACAGGGACTAAATAGTGTTCCAATGCTCCATCTCGCCTGTTGGGTTAAGATAGCTTTCTCTAGGATGGGTGATGTAAGCCAGTGACTTCCTGTTCTACATGAGAGCTGGGGCTATTTTTCCTGGAGTGTCCAGAGAGTGAGGTGTGACCCTATGAAGCTTTCTAAAATCATCAGGGACATGGATAGGGTGAATAGTCAAGGTCTTTTCCCCAGGGTAGGGGAGTCCAAAACTAGAGGATATAGGTTTAAGGTGAGGGGAAAGATTTAAAAGGAGCAACTGTTTCACACAGAGGGCGGTGCATGTATGGAATGAGCTGCCAAAGGAAGTGGTGGAGGCTGGTACAATTACAGCATTTAAAAGGGATCTGGATGGGTATATGAATAGGAAGGGTTTGGAGGGATATGGACCAAGTGCTGGCAAATTGGACCAGATTAATTCAGGATATCTGGTCGGCATGGACGAGTTGGACCGAGGTGTTTCCTTGCTGTACACCTCTATGAGGACCTAATGGTATTATTGCTAGACTATTAATTCAGAGACCCAGTTAATGTCCTGGGGACCTTGGTTCAAATTGTGCCACGGTAGATGGTTTGGTTTGATTTATTAACGTCACATGTATAGTGAAAAGTGTTGTCTTACGTGCTGCGGGATTGTGTTCAAGTAACGACCGAAATTCGTGAGTGGCGAAAATACCCTCTTTATCCAGCAATCACAGTGCAAGGTCGAGACAGCAACAGAATCCCGAAATACAGTTCTTAGAAGAGCCCCTATATACAGAGCCCTTACATGTATTAAAATTCCATTACAATGGTGTATCTATAGTGCAGAAAGGTTTGAAGGACTTCTGTCCTGGGGGACAGGAGATGGGTTAAAACGTGCTAAATGATGGCTACCACCTACTGTGGGATTAAGATGTCTGTCTGGTCTGCTTGCACGATGAGGAGGTGTTAGGCCTTATGTATTTTAGATTGGTAAATGTTAGTAAAAATACTCAGCCTATATGCTCTAAAGAAGTGAGAATTTGTACCTGTACTTAATAAAAGAATAATGGATGTTAAACTGATTACTGCAGCTGGGTCGGGATATTTATTCACTACTTGGCAGAAGATGAGGCATTCTTCCTCCAGGTGTCGGGTAGTTAGGATTTAGCAATGGAGGAGGCCCAGGACATGCATGTCCTTGGCGGTGTGGGAGGGGGAGTTAGAGTGTTCGGCCACGGGGCGGTGGGGTTGTTTCATGTATGTGTTCCAAAGATTGATCACACTCTCAGCTATCTTTTCCCCCAGCCCCACCAAAGGGCAAATTGGTAGATTTTGAATTTGATAAAAATCTGGAATAAAGAGCCTAACAATGACCATGAGCCCATTGTCAATTGTTGGGAAAAAGCCATCTGATTCACACGTGTCCTTTAGGGAAGGAAACTGTCATCCTTACCCGGTCTGGCCTACATGTGACTCCAGACCCACAGCGATGTGGTTGACCCTTAAACTGCCACCTGGACAATTCAGGATGGCCCAGTCAGAAGTGCCCTGATCCCATGAACAAATAAGAAAATCAGTATGTGTCCAAGGCAACTCTATACGATACTTTACATGGGGACTATACAGCAAGGCATGTTGGGAACCTTGACCAATAAGACCACCCAACCCCCATCAGCTCCCCAATCCAGGGACTTAAGTGAATAGTTTTGAAGATGCTTCATCGCAGTGTTGAGAGAGTGCAGCTTTGCCAGAAGTGTCACCTTTTGGATGTGTTTTGGACTATAAGTGCTAAATTCAAATTATCTTGTTGAGGCGAATGGTGAAGATTTTACAGTACTATTCAATGAATGGTGTGGGTGGCTTTGTGCGTGGGAAATCATGTCTCACAAACTTGATTGAGTTTTTTTGAAGTAACAAAGAGGATTGATAAGGGCAGAATGGTAGTTGTGATCTATATGGACTTCATTAAGACGTTCAACAAGGTTCCCCATGGGAGACTAGTTAGCAAGGTTAAATCTCCTGGAATACAGGGAGAACTAGCCATCTAGATACAGAACTGGCTCAAAGATAGAAGACAGAGGGTGGTGGAGGAGGGTTGTTTTTCAGACTGGACTCCTATGACCAGTGGAGTGCCGCAAGGATCAGTGCTGGGTCCACTACTTTTCATCATTTATATAAATAATTTGGATGTGAGCATAAGAGGTCCAGTTAGTAAGTTTGCAGATGACACCAAAATCAGAGGTGTATTGGACAGCGAAGAGAGTTACCCCAGATTACAACAGCAGCGTAGGTTCACGAGGTCAATTCCTGGAATGGCAGGATTGCCTTACACTGAAAGATTGAAGCGACTGGGCTTGTATACCCTTGAGTTTAGAAGACTGAGAGGGGATCTGATTGAAACGTATAGGATTATGAAAGGATTGGACACTCTGGCAGGAGGAAACATATTTCCGCTGATGGGGGAGTGCCGAACCAGAGGACACAACTTAAAAATACGGGGTAGACCATTTAGGACAGAGATGAGGAGAAACTAATTCACCCAGAGAGTGGTGGCTGTGTGGAATGCTCTGCCCCAGAGGGCAGTGGATGCCCAGTCTCTGGATTCATTTAAGAAAGAATTGGATAGAGCTCTTAAAGATAGTGGAGTCAAGGGTTATGGAGATAAGGCTGGAACAGGATACTGATTGGGAATGATCAGCCATGATCATATTGAATGGCGGTGCAGGCTCGAAGAGCTGAATGGCCTACTCCTGCATCTATTGTCTATTGTCTATTATCTGGACCAGATGGGCCAATGGGCTGAGAAGGGGCAGATGGAGTTTATTTCAGATAAATGTGAGGTGCTGCATTTTGGGAAAACAAATCTTAGCAGGAATTATACACTTAATGGTAAGGTCCTAGGGAGTGTTGCTGAATAAAGAGACCTTGGAGTGCAGGTTCATAGCTCCTTGAAAGTGGAGTCGCAGGTAGATAGGATAGTGAAGAAGGCATTTGTTATGCTTTCCTTTATTGGTCAGAGTATTGAGTACTGGAGTTGGGAGGTCATGTTGTGGCTGTACAGGACATTGGTTAGGCCACTGTTGGAATATTGCATGTAATTCTGGTCTCCTACCTATTGGAAGGAGGTTGTGAAACTTGAAAATGTTCAGAAAAGATTTACAAGGATGTTGCCATTGTTGGAGGATTTGAGCTATAGGGAGAGGCTGAACAGACTGGGGCTGTTTTCCCTGGAGTGTCGGAGGCTGAAGGGTGACTGTATAGAGGTTTATAAAATCATGAGGGGCGTGGATAGGATAAATAGACAAAGTCTTTTCCCTGGGGTGGGGGAGTCCAGAACTAGAGGGCATAGGTTTAGGGTGAGAGGGGAAAGATATAAAAGAGACCTAAGGGGCAACTTTTTCACACAGAGGGTGGTACGTGTATGGAATGAGCTGCCAGAGGAAATGGTGGAGGAGTACAATTGCAACATTTAAGAGGCATTTGGATGGGTATACGAATAGGAAGGGTTTGGAGAGATATGGACCAGGTGCTGGCAGGTGGGACTAGATTGGGTTGGGATATCTGGTCGGCACGGACGGGTTGGACCGAAGGGTCTGTTTCCATGCTGTACATCTCTATGACTCTTAGTCTTCCTCAAATATGTTTCCTTTTGGAAACACAGCCTTCAAACAAAAGTGTTATTCTGACCTATTAATTTTCAGCGCGTGGATGCCCAATGTAACAGAATGTAAATCTGATAATCATTTTTTCAGTCAGCTTGTGAGGCAGAGAGGAAATAGCAGTGATGCATTGCCCACACAGTCTCATATCTGACCACTCTCAAGCAAGCCCAAAACCTCAAGAGAAAGTTCCATTTTCCTACCAAATTGTCTGCTAAATCATTCTTTGTTAAATGTCACTGCCTTTGTTCAAGAAAAAGTTGCATTTACACAGCATCCTATTAGCTTGCAGCCAATAGAGTTGACCTCATCGTTGATGAGTCAGCTACAGTTTGGTTGGTTTGGTGTGTTCGCCTCTGAGTCAGATGTTCTGGGTTTTCAGTGTCACTACATAAGCTTACAGTGGAGAGACTGACACACCCAGTATTATTCAGGGAGAGCCACACTCTCAGGCATGCTGCCTCTTTGGACGAGAAATTAGAAAGAGACTTTATTCACTGTCCCCGGTGGATGTAGAAGATTCCTTGGCAATTGGAGTCACACAGCCACGGAAACAGACCCTTGGGAACATGCCAACCAGGTTTCCCAAACTAAGCTAGTTCCCCTTACCTGCATTTGGCCTATACCCCTTTCCTATCCATGTACCTGTCCAAATATTTTTTTAAATGTTGCATCTGTCCTTGTAACTACCCCTTCCTCTGGCTGCTCATTCCATACACACGCCACCCTCTGCGTGAAAATGTTGCCCCTTAGGTCCCTTTTATATCTTTCCCCTCTCACTCTAAGCCTATGCCCTCTAGTTCTGGGCTACCCCATCCCAGGGAAAAGAGATTTGCTATTTACCTTACATAAGCCCCTCATGATTTTATAAACCTCGATAAGCTCACCTCTCAACCTCCAATGCTCAAGGGAGAAAGGTCCCAACCTATCCGGCCTCTCCTTATAACTCAAACCCTCTGGTCTTACCAGCTGTAAGCAGATGTCTAGCACCTTATGTCAGCACTGACTTTTCAAAAGAGGCCCTCACATCCTGGCTTTCCTCTCATAAACTGGCATATAGTTACTTTCAGGTAAATAACAACTTGCCTTTTTGAAAGCTTGTACAGAATTGAATTCCATTCACGCGGTGTGTTCTAACTTCAAACAACCATTTGTATGAAACAGATCCTCCTCAATTCCCTCTCACGCTTTCTTTATGAAGAGGTGGTCTGGTTAGCTGGATGGCTGATTTACAAAGCAGAGTGATGCCAACAGCGTGGGTTCAAATCCCACATCAGCTGAGGTCACCATGAAGGACTTTCCTTCTCAACATTGCCTGAGGCATGGTGACCCTCAGGGGAAACCACGATGAGTCTTTTTTTTCTCTTTCTCCCCCTCCCCCAGTGAGAGAGCAGTCCTATGGCCCACTTGGTCTATACTTCACAAACAGAGTTGCCAACTTTGACTAAATGGAGGAGTGTGGTCACACAACCTGCTACAAGAGCATGTGGCATTAACACAGTATTTAACAATCAATAATGAGATCGGAGTCATGAGTTGGAGATGTCGGTGTTGGACTGGGGTGAACAAAGTTAAACATCACACAACACCCGGTTGTAGTACAACAGGTTTAATTGGAAGCACTAGCTTTCGGAGTGCCGCTCCTTCATCAGGTGGTAGTGCTTCCAATTAAACCTGTTGGACTATAACCTAGTGTCATGTGATGTTTAATAATAAGATCAGTTGACATCTTGCCACACTTGCTTGTTGAAAAATGGATCGAGGCAATCTCAACATTGATTTGGGCCTTCTGTTTATTCATTCAAGGGATGAGGGCATTGATAGTCAGGCCAGCATTTTTTTGCCCATCCCTAATTGCCCAGGGGGCAGTTAAGATACAACCCCATTGCTGTGGGTCTGGAGTCTACATGTAGGCAGACCAGGTAAGGATGGCAGTTTCCTTCCTTATAATCCCCACAGTGTGGAAGCAAGCCGTTTGGCCCATCAAGTCCACACTGACCTTCTGAAGAGCATCCCTCCCAAACCCACCCCATTCCTGTAACCCTGCATTTCTCATGGTTAAACCACACTAACCTGCGCATCTTTGGATGGTTAATGGAAACTCACGCAGAGAATGTGCAAACTCCACACAGTTGCCTGAGGTTGGAATTGAATCTGGGTTTCTGTTGCTGTGAGGCAGCAGTGCAAACCACTGAGCCACCCTAAAGGACATTAGTGAACCAACTGGGTTTTTCCTGACTATCAATGCATGGTCATCATCAGACTCTTATCTTTCAGATTTTTATTGAATTCACATTCTACCATATGCCATGGCAGGATTTGAACTCAGGAACCCAACATCACCTGGGTCTCTGGTTTAACAGTCCAGCAACAATACCACTAGACCATCACCTCTCTGACTGAAGTGAGGCTTTCAAACCGGGTTAAAATGATCCTCAATGATCCGGGTTAAAAAGCTGACAAAGTGCAAAGGCTACAAAGCAACTTTACAGCGGGCTTGGAAGTCACTTGGTTTGTTCCAGTAAACAATATCAGAAGGGTATCGCTAAAGCAACATCCTGTGGGGTTATTGGTGCTTAGCAACAACTTTGATCCTGAAAGTTGGTCCTGGACAGACAGTCAGCGCTAATGTTACTTCTAGAACTGAAAACAATGCATTTCATCAAGGCAAGGTATCCTCGGCTCCTGAGCTGATATTTATAGAGTCATGGAGTCATAGAGCTTTTACAGCACGGAAACAGACCCTTCGATCCACTTGTCCGTGCCCAACCCAACCCATCCCAACCCAACCTAGTCCCACTTGCAAGCACCCTTCAAACCCTTCCTATTCATATACCAACCCAGACGCCTTTTAATGTTGTAATTGTACCCACCAACTTCCAGCCTCCACCACTTCCTCTGGCAGCTCATTCCATACACGCACCACCCTCTGCAGGAAAAAGTTTCCCCTTAGGTCTCTTTTATATCTTTCCCCTCTCACCCTCAAACTATGCCCTCTACTTCTGGACTCCCCCACCCCAAGAAAAGACCTTGTCTATTTACCCTATCTATGTCTCTCATGATTTTATAAACCTCTATAAGGTCACCCCTCAGACTCCGACGCTCCAAGGAAAACAGCCCCAGTCTATTCTGGGGCAGCACGGTGGCACAGTGGTTAGCAGTGCTGCCTCACAGTGCCAGAGACCTGGGTTCAATTCCCACCTCAGGCGACTGTCTGTGTGGAGTTTGCACATTCTCCCCGTGTCTGCGTGGGTTTCCTCCGGGTGCTCCGGTTTCCTCCCACAGTCCAAAGATGTGCAGGTCAGGTGAATTGGCCAATCTAAATTGCCCGTAGTGTTAGGTAAGGGGTAAATGTAGGGGTATGGGTGGGTTGCGCTTCGGCGGGGCGGTGTGGACTTGTAAGGGCCTGTTTCCACTCTGTAAGTAATCTAATCTATTCAACCTCTCCCTATAGCTCAAACCCTCCAACCCTGGCAACATCCTCGCAAATCTTTTCTGGACCCTTTCAAGTTTTTGAACATCCTTCCGATAGGAAGGAGACCAGAAGACTTCTCTCCTCCTGTAACAGGAATGAATGGAGGCCAGTTTGGTTGGGAAAATGGCCTCCTCCATTTCTTAAGCAAGATGGTAATCGTGTGCTGTTGTTGTGATTCCCAAAATTCCAGTCCTTTTTAATAATATCAGTCCTGTTGTAAGCAATGCTGTGATGGGTTTGCAACGAGAATGGAATATAAATTGCTTGAACGAGTTTTGAAAAGATTTGTAGCACAGATTGAGGTTCTGGATGTAGGCTTGCTCGCTGAGCTGGAAGGTTCTTTTCAGACATTTCATCACCATACTAGGTAACATCTTCAGTGAGCCTCCGGACGGATCATTGCTGATGCTTCCTGCTTTCTCTTTATATGTTTGGGTTTCTTTGGGTTGGTGATGTCATTTAAAAAAAAATACCATGCAAGAACTGTAACAAACATTATATTGGACAAACAGGCAGAAAACTAGCCACCATGAAACACGAACATCAATTAGCCACAAAACGGCATGTCCCTCCCTCACTAATATCCTTACATACAGATGAGGAAGGACACCACTTTGACTAGGACAACACATCCATCCTAGGACACGCCAAATAGAGACACGTATGAGAATTCCTAGAAGTATTCCAACCGGAACTCTATCAACAAACACATTGACTTGGACCCAATTTACCACCCCCTGAGAAAAAGAACAGGAAATGACATCACCATAGGAAATAATATCACCACAGGAAATAACATCACCAACCCAAAGAAACCCAAACATATGGGCGGCACGGTGGCACAGTGGTTAGCACTGCTGCCTCACAGCACCAGAGACCTGGGTTCAATTCCCACCTCAGGCGACTGACTGTGTGGAGTTTGCACGTTCTCCCTGTGTCTGTGTGGGTTTCCTCCAGGTGCTCTGGTTTCCTCCCACAGTCCAAAGATGCTAAATTGCCCCTAGTGTTAGGTAAGGGGTAGATGTAGGGTTATGGGTGGGTTGCGCTTCGGCAGGTCAGTGTGGACTTGTTGGGCCAAAGGGCCTGTTTCCACACTGTGAGTAATCTAATCTAAAAAAAAATCTGTTTGTATAAATAGAAAGCAGGAATCATTAGCAATGCTTCATCCAGAGGCTCACTGAAGATGTTACCTAGTATATTCATGAATCATCTGAAAATGAACCTTCCAGCTCAGTGAGCAAACCTACATCCAGAACTGTTTGAACCTCAGCATTGTTGAAGGAATCTCCTGCTTTCCCAGTCAAGATGGCCTTCCCACTGGTGTAATGTAAAAGTTATTCGTTGCTTGAGTGAAAGACGTTGATCTTGATTGGTTTAAAGTGGTTAAGAAGGTATTTAAAACGCTTGCCTTCATTGCTCATATCATTGAGTATGGGAGTTGGGACGTCATGTTGCGGTTGTACAGGATGTTGGTGAGACCACTTTGGGAGTACTGTGGATATTACTAAATTGGAGAGGGTTCAGAAAAGGTTTACCCAGGATTGCCGGGACTGGAGGTTCGGAGATTAGGACCCAGGCAGATAAAGGTATGTCCACCAATGATGGAGCAATTAAAACTGGGGATAGAAGAGGCCAAAATTTGATTAGTGTCAAAAGTTTGGAAGGTTCTGGGAAAAGGGTACAGTGAGGGGCAAGGCCATTAAAGGATTTGAAACAAGGTTAAGAAGTTTAAAATTGAGACACTATTTAACTGGGAGACAATGTCTTATTATTACCAGATCTTTTCCCATTGCAACACATTCCAGTTGATCTACTTCATTTCCCAGAACTAGATCCAGCACTGCCTTTCTGCTTTTTGGAGTCTATATTAGGCTAAACAAAATCTCCTCCAATTACTGCTGTGTTATTTTAACATTCCTCTGAAATGTTCAGATGGATTTGCTCTTTCATCTCTTTTTCATTACATGGTACACTGGTCCAACCCGTCCAAGCTGAACATAATCCCAAACTAAACTAGTCCCACCTGCCTGCTCTTGGCCCACATCCCTCCAAATCGTTCCGATTCATGTACCTATCCAAATGTCCTTTTAAACATTGTAACTGTACTCACATCCACCACTTCCTCTGGAAGTTCATTCCACACACAAACCTCTCTCTCTGTGTAAAAAGGTTGTCCTTTAAGTCCTTTGTAAATCTTTCTCCTCTGACCTTAAAAATATGCCCCCTAGTCTTGAAAAATCCCCCACCCTATGGCAAAGACACCCACCATTCACCCTATCCATGCCCCTCATGATTTTATAAATTTCTATAAGGTCACCCTTCAGCCTCCTATTCACCAGTGGAAAAAAAAAGGTCCCGGCCTATCCAGCCTATCCCTACCCTTTCCTAATAACTCCCATCTCCCATTCCTAGCAACATCCTGGTGAATTGTTTCTGAACCCTTTCCAGCCTAATAATATCCTTTCTAAAACATGGCGACCTTCTCGATATTTTTAAGTGACCTATTTAGATGTGGTTGGACCATGTAGGACTTGAACCTAGATCTGTCTAGGCTCAGAGGAAGGGGCACTACAACTGTGTCACAAGAACTCTTGATTTTGTTCTGTGTAGTCTGGTCAACCTTATTCCTCAATCAACATTACTGAAAAAAACCCACTAGATTGTCAGGCCAGGATGACTTGCTGTTCACAGACTGGTCGTCCTGTTTTCTGTGTTGCAACAGTGAGTGCCTCCCTGGAGAATTTAGAATCATAGCATCCTTACAGTGTTGAAAGAGGCAACTTGGCCCATCAAGTGACCTTCTGGAGGGTATCCTACCCAGCTCCACACCCTATCCCCATATTCCCAAGGCCAATCTGCCCCCTGGACACTTCAGACAACTTAACATGGCCAATCCATCCTAACCTACACATCCCTGGGCACTATAGGGCAATTTAGCATGGCCAATCCACCCTAACTTGCACATCCCTGGGCACTATGGGCAATTTAGCATGGCCAATCCACCCTAACCTGCACATCCCTGGGCTCTATGGGGCAATTTAGCATGGCCAATCCACCCTAACCTGCACATCCCTGGGCTCTATGGGGCAATTTAGCATGGCCAATCCACCCTAACCTGCACATCCCTGGGCTCTATGGGGCAATTTAGCATGGCCAATCCACCCTAACTTGCACATCCCTGGACACTATGGGGCAATTTAGCATGGCCAATCCACCCTAACCTGCACATCCCTGGGCACTATGGGGCAATTTAGCATGGCCAATCCACCCTAACCTGCACATCCCTGGGCACTATGGGGCAATTTAGCATGTCCAATCCACCCTAACCTACACATCCCTGGGCTCTATGGGGCAATTTAGCATGGCCAATCCACCCTAACTTGCACATCCCTGGACACTATGGGGCAATTTAGCATGGCCAATCCACCCTAACCTGCACATCCATGGGCACTATGGGGCAATTTAGCATGGCCAATCCACCCTAACCTGCACACCCCTGAACACTATGGGCAATTTAGTATGGCCAATTCACCCTAACCTACACATCCCTGGGCTCTATGGGGCAATTTAGCATGGCCAATCCACCCTAACCTGCACATCCATGGGCAATATGGAGCAATTTAGCACGGCCAATCCACCCTAACCTGCACACCCCTGAACACTATGGGCAATTTAGTATGGCCAATCCACCCTAACCTGCACATCCCTGGACACTGGGGCAACTTAGCATGGCCAATCCACCCTAACTTGCACATCCCTGAACACTATGGGACAATTTAGCATGGCCAATCCACCCTAACTTGCACATCCCTGAACACTATGGGACAATTTAGCATGGCCAATCCACCCTAACTTGCACATCCCTGAACACTAGGGGACAATTTAGCATGGCCAATTCATTCTAACCTGCACATCTTTGGATTGTGGGAGGAAACTGGAGCACCTGGTGGAAACCCACACAGGCACAGGGAGAATGTGCAAACGCCACAAAGGCAGTAGTCTGAGGTTGGAATCAAACCTGGGTCCCTGGCGCTGTGAGGCAGCAGTGCTAACCACTGAGCCATCATGCCGCCTGAGTAGGGCCACATGAGAAGGCAAATGGTTTAATGATTGACCTGAAGTATGGCACACCTGCTCCAATTGGAGGGCCCAGGCTAGCTCCTTCTCCTCAGATCTGAGGAGTCAGTCTTGGGGTTCTAACTTTCCAACTCAGAGGTGAGAGTGCTCCTGGCAGAGGCAGTGCTATGACTGGAATGGTCTAAATGCTTGGGGACAGGGATCACGGACTTGGAGAGAAACTTGGATTGAAGCAATGGAAAACTTTTGTTCAACGTGGGGTATCCTCCTGAACTCCACATTCAGGGATCTATATGTATTCAGTTCTTGGCATGGGCAAAGGGTAAAATGGGACAAATATATAGATTTTATAGAAGTTCAGAGTGTTCCAATATACTTTACAGTCAATTAAATTATGACCAGCATGGTGGCTCAGTGGTTAGCACTGCTGCCTCACAGCACCAGGGAGCCTGGTTGAATTTCTCTTCTCAGCTGACTGTCCATGTAGAGTTTGCACGTTCTCGCTGTGTCTGTGTAGGTTTCCTCTGGGTGTTCCAGTATCATAGAACATAGAACATAGAAGAATACAGCGCAGTACAGGCCCTTTGGCCCTCGATGTTGCATCGATCCAAGCCCACCTAACCTACGCTAGCCCACTATCCTCCATATGCCTATCTAATGCCCGTTTAAATGCCCATAAAGAGGGAGAGTCCACCACTGCTACTGGCAGGGCATTCCATGAACTCACGACTCGCTGAGTAAAGATCCTCCCAGGGATCCTCCCACAATCCAAAGTTGTGCAGGTTAGGGTGGATTGGCCATGCTAAATTACCCCATAGTGCCCAGGGATGTGCAGGTTAGGGTGGATTGGTCATGCTAAATTGCCCCTTAGTGTCTAGGGATGTGCAGGTTTAGGGTGGACTGGCCACACTAAATTGCCCATAATATTCAGGGCTGTGTGGGTTAGGTGCATTAGTCAGGGGTAAATGTAGAGTAGTAGGAGAATGGGTCTGGATAGGTTATTCTTTAGAGGGTCAGTGTGGACTTATTGGTCCGAAAGGCCTGTTTCCACACTGTAGGGATTCTATCACTCTATTCCATTCTCTACTTTATGGATTTGCGGAGGGGTTAGCTCTGGTTTTCTGGCCAATACGTGAAAATCAACATCAGAATAACACAATATCCAGCCATTACCACTTTGCTGGTTCAGGGAGCTTGCTGTGGACAAATTAGCTGCCACGTCTCCTGCATTTCTTACAGTAATATATTTCAAGAGTCCTGACATTGGCTGTGAAGCACTTTGGAGCGAGCTGTGATCGTAAAAGATGCAACCTAAAACATTTAAATTTAGAGACAAGAATGCTCTAACCCTCAGCCACCGCTAATACGAATCGACCGTTCACAAAGCTGGCGGGAAAACGAGCAGTTGTTGATCCTGCTTGGGACCAGCCTTATCAAAAGCAATTTGCATAAAAGGTCTGGATGCTTGAGGATGTTGGGTATTGCTGTCAATATCAGTAATGAAAGCTCAGCCAGTCAACCCTTTTACACCATTCAGTTTAAAAGAAATTATTCGACTGAGAAGTATTCACTGAAGTGTGTTAGCGAAGACTTCTCTCAGCACCCACCCGAAAAGGAAGTTGTACAATTTCATTTTTAACTTTAGTGCATCTCTTCTGTTCTTGTGTCCGTGCAAGTGTCATTGCGAGATTGTTTCAGTGCGAACAGCACACGCCGCTGGGACTCCACTAACCCTTTACCTTGCCTTTCACAGCTCAAGAAGTCACCGCATTCTTTTGGGGCTGTCTTGTTGTGAAAGCAACTTTCAGCCTGTTTGGCTGGCCCAGAAAAAGATTCGCCTTTCTCAGACGGGAAAATCGCGTCACTGCTTTTAAATATAAAACCTCGTTGCCACTGATCCTGGTCAACCCTCACTTTATTTCTGGTTGCAAATGGTGTCAAGTTAGCTTGGCTGACTGGGTGGCTGGTTTGTAATTTAAAGTGATGCCGACCGTGTGTTCAATTTTACAAAGAACCTTCCTTCCTGAGCTCAGCCCTTGCCTGAGGGACTCTTGTCTAATGGAGAGAGAGCAAGCTAATGTTTTGAGTCTCGATGACTCTTCATCAGAGCTCATATGAAGTCTGTTGTTTATTCATTACAAAAAGAACATTGCAGGTTGGACGGGATGGTGGTTCAGTGGTTAGCACTACTACGTTACAGCACTAGAGACCTTGGGTTTGATTCCACTCTCAGGCAGCTGTCTGTGTAGAGTTTGTACATTGTCTCTGTGTCTGTATGGGCTGCCTCCCATAGTTCAAGGATGTGTAGGTTAGGGTGGTTTGGTCATGCTAATTTGCCCTGTAGTGTCCAGGGATGTGTAGGTTAGGTGCATTAGTGAGGGGATGGATCTGGGTGGGATACTTTCTATAGGGTTGATTTGGGCTGAAGGACCTGTTTCCACACCCTAGAGAGTCTCTAAAGGGATAAAGGCTGTTTCAGAGACAGTAAATACATATATTTATTTATATTTACCTTGAATTATATCCTTGATTGTCTCAATGCAATCCTGGTGTCCTCTGCAAACTCTAGGTCATTCTCAACTCTGTTGCCTGTGTTGTAATTTGCCCTAAGTTCTGTTCACCCATCACCTCAGTGCTCACTGGAAGTAACTGTAATATAACACTCACAGGAGCCAATTCCAACACAGTAAGGTCCAGTGAATAGGGATTGTAACAATGACCAGAGTTTTATTGAACCTGTTATGGTTTTGAAGTAGCTGTTGGTCAGAACACTGGGGAGTCATAGAGTCATAGAATCATACACCATGGAAACAGACCCTTCAGTCCAACCCGTCCATGCCAACCAGATATCCCAACCCAATCTAGTCCCACCTGCCAGCACCCGGCCCATATCCCTCCAAACCATTCCTATTCATACACCCATGCCTCTTAAATGTTGCAATTGTACCAGCCTCCACCACATCCTCTGGCAGCGCATTCCATACACGTACCACCCTCTGCATGAAAACGTTGCCCCTTAGGTCTCTTTTATATCTTTCCCCTCTCACCCTAAACCTATGCCCTCTAGTTCTGGACTCCCCAACCCCAGGGAAAAGACTTTGCCTATTTATCCATCCATTCCCCTCATAATTTTGTAAACCTCTATAAGGTCACCCCTCAGCCTCCAAGGCTCCAGGGAAAACAGCCCCAGCCTGTTCAGCCTCTCCCCGTAGCTTAGATCCTCCAACATCCTTGTAAATCTTTTCTGAACCCTTTCAAGTTTCACACCATCTTTCTGATAAGAAGGAGACCAGAATTGCACGCAATATTCCAACAGAGGCCTAACCAATGTCCTGTACAGCCGCAACATGACCTCCCAACTCCTGTACTCAATACTCTGACCAATAAAGGAAAGCATACCAAACGTCTTCTTCACTATCCTATCTACCTGCGACTCCACTTTCAAGGAGCTATGAACCTGCACTCCAAGGTCTCTTTGTTCAGCATCACTCCATAGGACCTTACCATTAAGTATATACGTCATGCTAAGATTTGCTTTCACAAAATGCAGCACCTCGCATTAATCTGAATTAAACTCCATCTGCCACTTCTCAGCCCATTGGCCCATCTGGTCAAGATCCTGTTGAATCTGAGGTAACCCTCTTCGCTGTCCACAACACCTCCAATTTTGGTGTCATCTGCAAACTTACTTACTGTACCTCTTATGCTCGCATCCAAATCATTTATGTAAATGACAAAAAGTAGAGGGCCCAGCACCGATCCTTGTGGCACTCCACTGGTCACAGGCCTCCAGTCTGAAAAACAACCCTCCACCACCACCCTCTGTCCTCTACCTTTGAGCCAGTTCTGTATCCAAATGGCTAGTTCTCCCTGTATTCCATGAGATCTAACCTTGCTAATCAGTCTCCCATGGGGAACCTTGTCAAACTGAAGTCCATATAGATCACATCTACTGCTCTGCCCTCATCAATCCTCTTTATTACTTCATCAAAAAACTCAATCAAGTTTGTCAGACATGATTTCCCATGCACAAAGCCATCCCGAATCAGTTGACTATCCCAAATCAGTCCTTGCCTTTCCAAATACATGTACATCCTGTCCCTCAGGATTCCCTCCAACAACTTGCCCACCACCGAGGTCAGGCTCACTGGTCTATAGTTCCCTGGCTTGTCTTTACCACCCTTCTTAAACAGTGGCACCACGTTTGCCAACCTCCAGTCTTCCGGCACCTCACCTGTGACTATCGATGATACAAATATCTCAACAAGAGGCCCAGCAATCAGTTCTCTAGCTTCCCACAGAGTTCTCAGGTACACCTGATCAGGTCCTGGGGATTTATCCACCTTTAACCGTTTCAAAACATCCAGCACTTCCTCCTCTGTAATCTGGACATTTTGCAAGATGTCACCATCTATTTCCCTACAGTCTATATCTTCCATTCCTTTTCCACAGTAAATACTGATGCAAAATACTCTTTTAGTATCTCCCCCATTTTTTGTGGCTCCACACAAAGGCCGCCTTGCTGATCTTTGAGGGGTCCTATTCTCTTCCTAGTTACCCTTTTGTCCTTAATATATTTGTAAAAACCCTTTGGATGCTCCTTAATTCTATTTGCCAAAGCTATCTCATGTCCCCGTTTTGCCCTCCTGATTTCCCTCTTAAGTATACTCCTACTTTCTTTATACTCTTCTAAGGATTTACTCGATCTATCCTGTCTATACCTGACATATGCTTCCTTTTTTTTAACCAAACCCTCAATTTCTTTGGTCATCCAGCATTCCTTATACCTACCAGCCTTCCCTTTCACCCTGACAGGAATATACTTTCTCTGGATTCTTGTTATCTCATTTCTGAAGGCTTCCCATTTTCCAGCCATCCCTTTACCTGCGAACATCTGTCTCCAATCAGCTTTCGAAAGTTCTTGCTTAATACCGTCAAAATTGGCCTTTCTCCAATTTAGAACTTCAACTTTTAGATCTGGTCTATCCGTTTCCATCACTATTTTAAAACAAATAGAATTATGGTCGCTGGCCCCAAAGTGCTCCCCCACTGACACCTCAGTCACCTGCCCTGCCTTACTTCCCAAGAGTAGGTCAAGTTTTGCACCTTCTCTAGTAGGTACATACTGAACCAGAAAATTGTCTCGTACACACTTAAGAAATTCCTCTCCATCTAAACCTTTAACACCATGGCAGTCCCAGTTGATGTTTGGAAAGTTAAAATCCCCTACCATAACTACCCTATTATTCTTACAGATAGCTGAGATCTCCTTACAAGTTTGTTTCTCAATTTCCCTCTGACTATCAGGGGGTCTATAATACAATCCCAATAAGGTGATCAGCCCTTTCTTATTTCTCAGTTCCACCCAAATAACCCCTGGATGTATTTCCACGAATATCCTCCCTCAGCACATCTGTAATGCTATCCCTTATCAAAAATGCCACTCCCCCTCCTCTCTTTCTAGAGATTTCCTTTTTTAATTCAGTAGCACCATTCAATCCACTGACAGGGCAGGCAGGGTCTGAATTTGATGTCTCATTCATGAAAAAGAGTAATCATAAAATTATGTCGCTACAAGAGCAAGGAGAGGCTGGGAATTCTGTGACAAGTAACTCACCTGCACATTCCCCAAAACCTGTCCTTCATCTACAAGGCACAAGTCAGGAGTGTGATGGAATACTCCCTACTTGTCCTGGATGGGCGCAGCTCCAACAACACTCAAGAAGCTCGACACCATCCAGGACAAAGCAGGCCTCGCTTGATTGGCCCCACATCCACAAGCATCTATTCCCTTCACTGCCGATGCTCAGTAGCAGCAGTGTGTATCATCTACAAAATACACTGCAGCAACTCCCCAAGGCTTCTCTAACAGTGCCTTCCAAGCCCATGAGCACTTCCAACTAGAAGGACAAAGGCACAGATGCTTGGGAACACCAGTCATTGCAAGTTCCCATCCAAATCACTCACTATCTGGAATTGGAATGTCAGTTTTATACACTCATGGGATGTGAGTGTCACTGGCTGGGCCAGTATTTATTGGCTGTCTCTCGTTGTCCTTGAGATATTCGTGGTGAGCTGCCTTCTTGATCTGTTACAGTCTATGTGCTGTAGGTTGACCTTTGGGAGGGAGCTCCGGGACCATGAGCCAGTGATAGTGAAGGAACGGCAATATATTCCCAAGTTAGGGTGGTGAGTGGCTTGGAGGGGAACTTGCAGGGGGTGGTGTTCCATGTATCTGCTGCTCTTGTCCTTCTAGGTGGAAGTGGTCGTGGAATTGAAAGACACTGTCTGAGGATCTTTGGTGAAATGTTTGCAGTGCATTCGTAGATAGTGAGCTGCACCCATCCAGGCAAGTGGGGAGCATTCCACACTTTTGACTTGTGTCTTGTAGATGGTGGACAGGGTTTGGGGAGTCAGGAAGTGAGTTACTCGCTGCAGTATTCCTAGCCTCTGATCCAACTCTCATAGCCACTGTATTTATATAATGAGTGCAATTGAATTTTTGGTCAATGGTAACATTAAGGATTTTGAGAGTTGGGGATTTATCAGCAATGATAAAACCATTGAATATTAAGGGGCAGTGGTTAGAAGGTAGATGGTCACAGCCTGACAGTTTTGTGGTGTGAATGTTACTTGCCACTTGTCAGCCCAAGCCTGGATATTGTCCAGATCTTAGGCGAAAGTGAGGACTGCAGAGGCTGGAGATTAGAGTCGAGAGTGTGGCGCTGGAAAAGCACAGCAGGTCAGGCAGCATCCGAGGGGCAGGAACATCGATGTTTCGGGCAAAAGCCCTCCAGATCTTGTTGCGTTTGAACATGGGGTGCTTCAGTGTAGCCCGCTGTTCTCTCAGTGTCACTGGAACTGCCTCTCTCACAGCATTGTGGAGCTACCCCCAGCACACAGACTGTAGGGGATCAAGAAGGCAGCTCACCCCCCACCTTCTCCATGGGAAGTAGGGAATGGGCAACAGAACCAGTGATGCCCACAACCCCTGAATGAATTAAAATAAAAAGATGAGCACCAACGATCTGCCCTGTTCCACATTGACACTACGGCCAAGAAAGCACACCACTCCTTCCACATTCTCAGGAAGCAAAGGAAATTCAGCATGTCCACTAGGACTCTTACCAATTTTTACAGATGCACCATAGAAAGTATCCTATCGGGATGCATCATGGCCTGGTACGGCAACTGCTCTGTCCGGGGACAGTAAGAAACTCCAGAGAAACGTGAACACAGCCCAGTCCATCACCAGCCTCCCGTCCACTGACTCCGCCTACATTTCCCACTGCCTCAGGAAGGCAGCCAACATCATCATAGACCCCTCCCACCCCGGGTATACTCTCCTCCATCAGGCAGAAGAAATAAATGTTAGTGTACAAGTGCAAACAGATTCATGAACAGCTTCTGTTATCAGACTTTAGAATGTAGTACCTCCTCAGTGTTAATATGGATGTGTCTCTCTGCACTTTCTCGGAATCCTGCGCTCTGTTCTGTTACCCTGATGCACTTGTATGGTATGATCTGCCCGTAAACCATGTCAGACAACACTTTTCACTGTACCTCAGAACACGTGACAGTAATAGATCAAACCAAATCCAAAAGATGTCACTTTCAATTAGTGTTGATGCGGCATCTTTGTCTGAGTCAGGAGGTTGTGGCTTTAGGATGGCACGGTGGCACAGTGGTTAGCACTGCTGTCTCATAGCACCAGGGACCTGGTTTGATTCCACCCTCAGGCGACTGTCTGTATGGAGTTTGCACATTCTCCCTGTGCCTGTGTGGGTTTGCTCCAGTTTCCTCCCACAGTGCAAAGATGTGCAGGTTAATGTGGATTGCCCATAGTGTTCAGGCTAGGTGCATTAGTCACACAAAAGTGTAAGGGAATGGGTCTGGGTGGGTTTCTCTTTGGAGGGTCAGTCTGAACTTGTTGAGCTAAATGGCCTGTTTCCACACACTGTCGGGATACTATGAGGACGAAAATGTGACGCTCCCTCCCAATTTTCGTTCAAGCTCCGAGATCAGCACCAGCTTCCGGAAGCAAGAGCCAAAATATCAGCACACTCCATTCACAGAATTTCCCAGCAGCTTCATGACTGCACAGCTCAGCGGGAACGTTGCTCAAGTGCCATTCCAAAGGTTTCAGCATAAAATCAAGGTGGAGGAGCAGGTCTTGTGGGCGGCATGGTGGCACAGTGGTTAGCACTGCTGCCTCACAGCGCCAGAGACCAGGGTTCAATTCCTGCCTCAGGCGACTGACTGTGTGGAGTTTGTACATTCTCCCCGTGTCTGTGTGGGTTTCCTCCGGGTGCTCCGGTTTCCTCCCACACTCCAAAGATGTGCAGGTCAGGTGAATTGGCCATGCTAAATTGCCCGTAGTGTTAGGTAAGGGGTAGATGTAGGGGTATGGGTGGGTTGCGCTTTGGCGGGTCGGTGTGGACTTGTTGGGCCGAAGGGCCTGTTTCCACACTATAAGTAATCTGGTGTCACTACCTCTTGGCCAGAAGCTGGCCAACCAGGTTGAGTATCAATCCCTAAATCTCTCCAATACACTTGCTGTAGAATTATGGAATTGCTACAGTGAGGATAGAGGCCATTCAGCCCATCAGCTCAGCACTGAAACTTCGAAGAGCATCCTACCCCTGCACTATTACCATAACCCCACATTTACCTTGACTCACATCCCTGGACACTATGGGACAATTTAGCTTGGCCAATCTGTAATCTGCACATCTTTGGACTTATGGCAGGAGGTATGATTGGGAGACTTCCCCATTGACAGATTGTATTGTTGTGGAACGTATCAGCTTTGAAGTACATTTTCCCAGTGCCTCAGAAAGCTTTTGTTTGTTGAGATAAAAAAGGTATCTGAAATGTAGAGACTTATAATCCCTTGGGTGTAGGGGGATAAACCAAAGATTGAAAATTGAAAGGTGCAGCAGTGTGAACCGACTCATGCACAGTTCCAGCAGCTGGGTAAAGCCCGGGCCTCCACGCCTCTGGCAATTCACCCAGACTGTGCTGCTGTAGACAGGCAGGAGGCTGGGGGAACACAGCAAGGCAGGCAGCATCAGGAGGGACAGGCAGGAGGCTGGGGGAACACAGCAAGCCAGGCAGCATCAGGAGGGGGAGGAGTTGACATTTCAGGTGTAACCCTTCTTCAGTCATAGAGATGTACAGCGTGAAAACAGACCCTTCGGTCTAATTTGTCCGGGGCCACACCTGAAACGTGGACTTCTCCACTGTCTGATGCTGCCTGCCTTGCTGTGTTCTCCCAGCCTCCTGCCTGTCCCTCCTGATGCTGCCTGCCTTGCTGTGATCCCCCAACCTCCTGCCTGTCCCTCCTGATGCTGCCTGGCTTGCTGTGTTCCCCCAACCTCCTGCCTGTCCCTCCTGATGCTGCCTGCCTTGCTGTGTTCTCCAGCCTCCTGCCTGTCCCTCCTGATGCTGCCTGCCTTGCTGTGTTCTCCCAGCCTCCTACCTGTCCCTCCTGATGCTGCCTGCCTTGCTGTGTTCCCCCAGCCTCCTGCCCGTCCCTCCTGATGCTGCCTGCCTTGCTGTGTTCCCCCAGCCTCCTGCCTGTCCCTCCCGATGCTGCCTGGCTCGCTGTGTTCTTCCAGCCTCCCACTTGTCTACTTTGGATTCCAGCATCTGTAGCTTTTTTGTCTTAGACTATGCCCCTGGCAAGAACGTATGCTCGTCCCATCTAACCCACCAGCCAACTGCACTCCTGTGGTTCATTTCTTAACAATCCCGAGCCCCATACCTTGACAAAAAACCCAACTGGTTCCTTCTGGAGAGACCTCTTATTCCACCAGCTGTGTCAAACAAAAACTCCTCCAGCATTTCATTAGGTCATTAGAATGATACAGCGTAGAAGGAGGCCATTTGGCCCATTGTGACTCACCAGCTTTTTTTTATGCATTCACAAGATGAGGGTATCACTAGTTAGGCCAGCCCTAATTGCCTAAGGTGCAGTTAACTGCCAACCACATTGTTGTGGGTCTGGAGTCACATGTAGGCCAGACCAGGTAAGGATGGCAGTTTCATTCCCTCAAGAGTTCCCTCAGGATGGGATTTCCTGACAATCGACTCATGGTCATCATTAGACTCTTGAAGTCCAGATATTTATTGAATTCAAATTCCACCATAGTGGGATTTGAACCCAGGTTCCCAGAACGTTATCTGGGTCTCTGGATGAATAGTCCAGCAATAATACCATTAGTAGTCATTGCCTCCCCACATTTTGATTGAGCTATCGAATTAATTCTTTGTTCTTTCCCTGCAGCCCCTGCATTTTTCTTTTTCTTTACAGCATTGGGTTGGTTTATAACACAGCGTGATGCTAAGGGGGTGAGTTCAATTCTTGTATCTGCTGAGGTTACTTATCCAGAATCCTCAGGTGTAAACTGCTACCGATTGTCTCTCTGTAATGGGGGTTATGGTGACTTTCCTATCGTTTCAAAATTGAATTTGCATTTTTTTTTCTTGTTCCTTGATTCGTCACTCCCCCCTTTTGTGCTCAAATTCTGTGTACCACAGTGGACTGTAATGTGGATTAAATTTGTCCAAACATTTAATGATTTCAATGCCTCCATCTTCTTCCTCATACACCATCCAGTGATACACTGAAATCACGCTTGTAGCTGTCATAGAGTTATACAGCATGGAAACAGACCCCTTGGATGTATGTCTCCTCAATATGCTTCTTAAAATTGGCAATTTAAAACAGTGCGCGGTGCTTCCAATGTGATTTCAAACCTGGCGTGGACGTCTAAGTCAGAAGATAGCCTGTTCAACTCTCACTCCAGGGAGTAAGGAACAGTATCTAGGCTGGAATTCCATAGGACAGTACCCAGGGAATCATCTTCTGAATTAAATCAAAATTCCAAAGATCTGATGGAATTATTTTGAAAGCATGGAGGGGAGTTCTGCCTGGTCAATTCTATATCCCTCAACATGCAGTAAAATAACTGATCTGTTCATGATCATATTGCTGCTTGTGGGAACGTACTCTTGAGCAAACTGCCTACACTGTATACTACATTAAGGCAGTAACCACAGATTAGAAGTACTATTGGTTATGGAGCTCTTCAGAATGTCCTGAGATCATGACATTTACTGTTTCTTCTTTTCAGGCAGTGCCTCAGAATAGAGGATGACTCATTTCAGTGGGTTCTGAGATTGTAAATGAAGTTATTGCGCGACTGGAAGATTTGACCTCACATGGAGCAGGTGGAGTTGGAAGGGTTGGGTCAATGGTCGTTTGAAGGTTTGTGTGTTCCCTCCAGCATCTTGACTTCACCACTTGCGTGTCCCTGATGTGTCCTCAGTGCCTTCCCGAAAGGAAGCATAGATTCCCTACAGTGCGGAGGGAGGCTGTTCAGCTCACCGAGCAATAAGCCCAGACCCACCCTATCCTCTAACCCCACATTTCCCATGCCTAACTCACTGAGGCTGCCCATTCCTGGACACTATGGGGTAATTGAGCATCATCAGTCCACCCTGACCTGCACATCTTTGGACTGTGGGAGGAAACCGGAGCACACCCACGCAGTCACGGGGAGAATCTGCAAACTCCACACAGACAGTCACCCGAGGCTGGAATCGAACCCAGTTCCTTGGCGCTGTGAGGCAACAGTGCTGCCCTGTTCAGTTTCAGTCAGTTAGAAGCCAGGGTCTCCTCACCAAACGACAGGGATATCTGAACTCTTCAGGCAAGTTATGAGGAGACACCACTGTCCTCCTGGGAGTATCCAGGGATCTGGTTTCAGGCCAGTGGGTGACAGATCCCACCCAGCAGGACTGGTTTTGAATGGTTAATACCTCAATGCTGAGCCAATGGCTTGGGAACAGACTTAATGGTCCTTCTAATGGTTGGCCACACACAATCCATAGGACTCACTTTTATTTATGAATTAAAAGCACAATTAGTGACATCCAGGCTTCCTGTGTGGCTTCAAGTAACTTTTGTTTTCGCATAAACTGACCTACAATGAGGGCTCACGGTCAGTCCAAATTGATGATGAAAGCTGTTGAGGACAGCTAGTAATATTTTGATTTGATTTGATTTATTATTGTTGTGTCTATTTAGGTACAGCGAAAGGTTTTGTTTAGCATGCGGTATGGGCAGGTCATACCATACAAAGTGCATGACAGTGTTAGAACAGAGTGAGGAATACAATGGTACAGCTGCAGAGAAGGTGCACAAAGAGTGAGATCAACATTAAGTATAAAATTTGAGAGGTCCATTCAGAAATCTACTAACACCAGGGAAGAAGCTGTTCTTTAACCTGTCGGTACGTGTGTTTGAGCTTTTATACCTTTTGCCCAATGGAAGAGGGTGGAAGAGATTATAACCGGGGTGGGAGTTATCTTTGATGACTTTAGGAGAAGGTGAGGACTGCAGATGCTGGAGATCGGAGTTGAGAGTGTGCTGCTGGAAAAGCACAGCAGGTCGGGCAGCATCCGAGGAGCAGGAGAATCGACGTTTCGAGCATAAGCCCTTCATCAGCTCCACACTTTTGTCTTTGATGATGTTAGGTAACCTTCTGAGGCAACAAAAAGTCTAGATGGAGTCAACGGATGGAAGGCTGGCTTGTGTGATGGTCTGGGCTATGTTCACATCTCTCTGTAGTTTCTTACAGGTCCTGGGCAGAGCAGTTGCTGTACCACACTGTGACGCATCCAGATAGGATGCTTTCTATGGTGCGTCTATAAAAAATGGGAAGAGTCTTTATGGACACACCGAATTTCCTTAGCCTCCTGAGGAAGTAGAAGAGTTGTGCTTTCTTGACCTTCCCATCAACGTGGATGGACCAGAGCAGATTGCTGGTGATCACCACTCCTAGGAACTTGATGCTCTCCACCCTCTCCACCTCAGCACCATTGATGTAGACGGGGGCATGCCCTCTAGCTTGCTTCCTGAAGTCAATGACCAGCGCTATTACTGCTGAACTAGTCAATAGTGAGGTCAAGGGCTACAGTGCTGGGACCATGACTTCGAATCCCATCACTGCAGCGTGTGGAACTTACATTAACCATTCTGAAAGTAAAGGCTAGAGTTAGCAACTGTGACTGTGACAATAAGCATTCATTGTCGTTAAAAATTCCTCAAATATGAGGACATTACTGCGGATGAGGATCTGAAACAAAATTGCTGGAGAAACTCAGCAGGTCTGGCAGCATCTATGGAGCGAGAGTTAATGTTTGGAGTCCATTATGAAATGTCAGATGCTGCCAGCCCTGCTGGGTTTCTCCAGTTTCCTGAGTTAGAATATGGAACATTACAGCGCAGTACAGGCCCTTCGGCCCTCAATATTGCACCAACCTGTGGATCCAATCTGAAGCCCGTCTAACCTACACAATTCCATTATCATCCATACACTTATCCAATGACCATTTAAATGCCCTTAAAGTTGCCGAGTCTACTACTGTTGCAGGCAGGGCATTCCACACCCTTACTACTCTCTGAGTAAAGAACCTGCCTCTGACATCTGTCCTATATCTATCACCCCTCAGTTTAAAACAATGTCCCCTCTAGCTTTCTATGAATCACCATCAGTGGAAAAAGGCTCTCACTGTCCACCCTAATACAATCCTCTGATCATCTTATATGTCTCTATTAAGTAACCATTACGAAATTAAAAGCTATAGTTAGTTATGGTGACTGTGACAATAATCATTAATTGTTGTTAAAAAAAATCCTCAAATATAAGGAAATTACTGCTCTTCTCATGAAAACAGGCCCAAATCCCTCAGCCTTTCCTCATAAGGCCTTCTGTCCATACCTGGCAACATCCTGGTAAATCTCCTCTGCACCCTTTCCAATGCTTCCACATTCTTCCTTTAATGCGGTGACCAGAACTGCACTCAATACTCCAATTGCAGCCGCACCAGAGTTTTGTACAGCTGCAACATGACCTAGTGGCTCTGAAACTCAATCCCTCTACCAATCCCCAAACCAGAGTTTGGTTGTTTAAAAAAAAACGGTCTGGCTCAATAATACCCTCTAGAGAAGGAAATCCTTACTCAGTCTGGCCTACACGTGACTCCGGACCCACAGCAATGTGGTTGACCCTTAATTGCCCTGTCAAATGACCCCAAGTAGCCACTCAGTTCAGGGGACAATTAGGACTGAGTGACAATTGCTGGCTATGCCCCTATCCCAGGAAAGAACAAAAGGAAAAACACAATTAAAAACCGAAAGAAGTGCTGGAAATTAGTAACAAAACCAGAAATTGCTGGAAAAGCTCAGAATGTCTGGCAGCAAAGAAATCAGAGTGAACGTTTCAGGTCCATTGACCCCCCCTCCTCAGAAAGAAAATCAAAACCTACTCCCTGGTTTCTGCGGGAAAGGGGAGTTGCTTTGACACTAAAAGTTATCAAGTCAGAGGAACCATCCGCCGGATTAAAGACAGGTTTTGTTGTGTAGTTAGTTGGGAAAAGTCACAATCCCTGGTGTCTGAGGTCCGAGAGCTGAATGTTCACCCTCCAGCCCTCATTCGCGAGCAGAGTGTGTGGATCCTCCTCTTATTGGATACTAACAAAGTTTATGATTAGTTCCAGCGCTGCCTGTCAAACTCTGAGTCCCCTCCTTCTCCCTCCCTCGCCGCACAATAGACTAATAAGTTATTGAAGGAGTCAGCGAGGGTAGGGTGTTTCCTGTTTTTTTTGTATTTGACGCCATTTTGTGGGTTTAAACTATCAAAACAGAGTGAGTCTACTCATTGTTGGCATTGGAAGAAGTTTGTGTTGAGGCTACTGCTGGAGTTTTTGTTATTTTCGAAGGAATCTTTTGCTCTCTCTCTCTCTCCAGCACCACTTTCAATCTCTGTTGCCCCATCGCTCCCCTGCCTGTCTCCCTGAATCGCCTTGCACTGGAGGGGCAGGTGATGAGTTCTGTGTCTGTTGCCTGCCCCACTAGCCCAGCTCCTTGCCTGGGACAGGGGGTCGCTAGCCCTTGTCCGTCCGGCTGCGTGGGCACCTCGTTCATCATCCAGATAGGACTGACCCGGGAATCAGTCCTGCTCCCGACTAGTGGCGACAGCACCTTAGCGAGAGTCAAGGAACTTGCCTGTTCCATCGTGGACCAGAAGGTAAGAATCGAACGTGCAATTGCTACACATGAAACCAAACAGACCTCATCTAAGTGCAACTTTGGAAATTTACAAGAGAGATTTTGTTTTGTTTCATCTTGTGTGTGCCACTGACAATTTGAGTTTGATTACGGTTGTGGGATCTTGCTGTACCTCCGTCCAGTGTGGAAGCTGTCAACACGCCCCCCCCCCCCCCATCGTATTGTTTAGAAATATCTATCTGGTGATTTTCAATCGTTCGCTGTCTAGGAGCTAAACAAGCGTGTTACATTGAATACTTGTATCTCTTAATCGTTCCAAATATATTTTAAAGCAATATATTTTGCCCCCTGACTTGGTAGCTGGGTTTGATCATGTTTGTGCAAGTCTTTTGAGCGTGAAACAGGATTTGAGATGAGGTTGGGGGGGGATGTTTGTTCCAGCTGTTTCACGGTTGTGTATCTCGGTGAGAAACATCTGTCCTTAAGAAACCTGTTTATTCAGTTTATTTGGCCAATGCCTTTCACTCTCGGTTCGTCTCTTACATTTTCAGAGTGGGTTTTTGGATAGGAATGGCAGCTTTTTAAAAACCAAAATCAAAAACCTCTCGTTAAGTTAAATGTCGAGTTAAATGTCTGAATTGTCCGGAGGTGGGCCAGGTCAGAAGTAAGTGTTTTTTTTTGATGGATCCCCACCAGTTGAAGTCTGGAAGCTCAAGTTCCAGAGATGAAATTGATCAGTAGTCGGTTCCCGCCCATCTTGTAAAAACTCCAGCACACAGCCCTGTTCCTGGTACAGAAACTACACACTGAAACCCTGCTCTCAGAAAACTTCATGAACCAAAAAAAAAAGCAGAAAGGAAATGAGTTTTTCCACGCTGCCATTGATTAAACTCTGCCTGTGCAGACACGAGAAACGGATTCGTAGGAAATAGGAGCAGGTGAAGGTCATTCGGCCCCTCCAGCTTGCTTCCCCCCCCCATATAATATGATCATTGGCTGATCATCCAACTCAGCCCCCCTGCTCCCGCTTTCTCCCCCCCACCGCCCTTCAGCCCTCAGAACACTCCCTGTCCCCTTCTGGAAAACTTTCAATGTTCTGGTCTCAAACCCCTTCTGTGGTAGAGAATTACACAGGCTCCCCGGTCTATGGGTGGAGACACTTCTCCTCCCTCTCAGTCCCACTAACAGCTGCAAGGCAGATAGCCCGTTGATTATTTTTTGGTGCAGATGGTTTGAGGGGGAGGATTGATCTCTGGTTATAGAGAGAGAGCCAAAGAGAGGAAATTGGTGGTTTAACCTGAGGGTCCCCACACCTCCAAGGGGAGAGTTTGGAAGGAGACCTCATGGTGATGCAGGAATTGAACCCATGCTATTGGCATCACTTTGTGGTTAGAGTTAGCCAACTGAGCCAACCAACCCCCGGACCGTGCCTGGACATGGTGGTAGGGGGAGATCTTGGCCCCGTTCATAATTATCATCAGGAGTTTGAGGACAGTCACATGACAGAGCAGGTGAAGCCTCCTAAAAGCATCTTGTCTGAAACATGGCACATAGAGTCATAGAGATGTACAGCACGGAAACAGACCCTTCGGTCCAACCCGTCCTTGCCGACCAGACATCCCAACCCAATCTAGTCCCACCTGCCAGCACCTGGCCCATATCCCTCCCAACCCTTCCTATTCGTATGCCCATCCAAATGCCTCTTTAAATGTTGCAATTGTACCAGCCTCCACCACATTCTCTGGCAGCTCATTCTATACACGTACCACCCTCTGTGTGAAAAGGTTGCCCCTTAGGTCTGTTTTATATCTTTCCCCTCTCACCCTAAACCTATGCCCTCTAGTTCTGGACTCCCTGACCCCAGGGAAAAGAATTTGCCTATTTACACCTACTTTTTGTCATTTACATAAATGATTTGTATGCGAGCATAAGCGGTACAGTTAGTAAGTTTGCAGATGAAACCAAAATTGAGGTGTAGTGGACAGCGAAGAGGGTTACCTCCGATTACAACAGGATCTTGCCCAGATGGGCCAATGGGCTGAGAAGTGGCAGATGGAGTTTAATTCAGATAAATGCGAGGTGCTGCATTTTGGGAAAGCAAATCTTAGCAGGACTTATACACTTAATGGTAAGGTCCTGGGGAGTGTTGCTGAACAAAGAGACCTTGGAGGGCAGGTTCACAGCTCCTTGAAAGTGGAGTCGCAGGTAGATAGGATAGTGAAGAAGGCATTTGGTATGCTTTCCTTTATTGGTCAGAGTATTGAGCACAGGAGTTGGGGGGTCATGCTGTGGCTGTACAGGAAATTGGTTAGGCCACTGTTGGAATATTGCGTGCAATTCTGGTCTCCTTCCTATCGGAAAGATGGTGTGAAACTTGAAAGGGTTCAGAAAAGATTTACAAGGATGTTGCCAGGGTTGGAGGATCTGAGCTACGGGGAGAGGCTGAACAGGCTGGGGCTGTTTACCCTGGAGCATCAGTGCAGCACTCCTTCAGTATAGCACTCCAAGCTTTTTCTCGAGATTATATACTTGCAAAGTATTTGAGCCTCTAGAGTGGGGCTTGAACCGATGAACTTCTGACTGAGGCAAGTACACTCCTCATTGACCCATAGCTGGCACTCAAGGCTATCACAAGCACGAATCATAGAGCAGAATCCTTACAATTCAGAAAGGGGCTATTTGGCCCATCGAGCCTGCACTTATCCTCCAAAACGCATCCCACTGAGACCCAACCACCAGCCGCCCTCAACCTATCCCCACAACCCAACATTTCCCATGCCTAATCCACTGATCCTGCACACCGTTGGTCACAAAGGGGTAATTTAGCATGTCCAATCCACCCTAACCTGCACATCTTTGGACTGTGGGAGGAATTGGCTGGCCCTTAGAAGACAGATGGTGGTGGTAGATGGAAAGTATTCAGCTGGAGCTCGGTGACCAGTGGTGTTCGGTAGGGATTGGTTGTGGGACCTTTTGCTCTTTGACTTTTATAAATGACTTGGATGAGGAAGTGGATGGGTGAGTTAGTAAGTTTGCCAGTGACACAAAGGTGGTGGAGAGTGTGGAGAGCTGTTGTGGGTTGCAACGGGACATTGACAGGAGGCAGAGCTGGGCTGATAAGTGGCAGATGGAGTTCAACCTGGAAAAGTGTGAAGTGATTCACTTTGGAAGGTCGAATTTGAATGCAGAATACAAGGTTAAAGGCAGGATTCAGTGTGGAGGAACAGAGGGATCTTGGGGTCCGTGTCCATAGATCCCTCAAAGTTGTCACCCAAGTGGATAAGAAAGCGAAATATGTGTTGGCTTTCATTAGCAGGGGGATCGAATTGAGCTGCGAGGTTATGCTGCAGCCCTTGAGCTTTGGTTAGACCTCACTTGGAATACTGTGTTCAGTTCTGGTCGCCTCATTACAGAAAGGATGTGGAAGCTTTACAGAGGGTGCAGAGGAGGTTTACCAGGATACTGCCTGGATTGGAGGGCATGTCTTATGAAGGAAGGCTGAGGGAGCTAGGGTTTTTCTCATTGGAGTGAAGAAGGATGAGAGGTGACTTGATAGAGGTGTACAAGATGATGAGAAGCATAGATAGAGTGGATAGCCAGAGACTTTTTTCCAGGGCAGAAATGTCTATCCTGAGGGGACATAATTTTAAGGTGATTGGAGGAAGGTTTAGGGGAGATGTCAGAGGTTGGCTCTTTACACAGAGAGTGGTGTGTGTGTGGAATGCACTGCCAGTGGTGGGAGTAGAGTCAGAGACATTAGGGACGTTGAAGTGACTCTTGGATAGACACCTGGACGATAGTACAATGGAGGGTACGTAGGTTAGTCTGATCCGAGAGTAGGATAAAGGGTCGGCACAACATTGAAACTGGAACACCCTGGGAAAACATATGTGCAGACATGGGGAGAACATGGAATGTCCACACAGTCGGTGGCCCAAGGGTGGAATCGAACCCAGGTCCCTGGCACTGTGAGGGAGCATTGATAACCACTGAGCCATTGTGTTGGCCCTGTGTGTATCGTTATCCAACCTCAACTTCTTTTCTGTTAGTTCTCACACTGGATACCTATCAGGAGCATGGCCTGGGGGGAGCTAAAGATTGATTCTGCAGTGGCTGATCTTCCTGAACTTATCAGAGTTCTGATCTGGGACTTTCAGTCTGTTTCCGTTTCTTGAGTCATCCCTGCCAGGGAGGAAGACGAGAGCTTATTAAATGTGAGGTACGATAATTATAACCATCTCAGAGCTAGATTGTTGCTCAGGAGCAGCAATGCTCTGCTTTCACCGTCAGCTGTTAACCATTCTGTTCCATCTTTCAAACAAAGACGTGGTTCAAGTTCAAGAGGGTGTGGAGCAAGAAGAGGAGGGGGAATGAGCTCAAATCCCTCTACCAACCTGTCTGAGTCATCTGTAGTTGCAATTTTAAGATTTATTTTAAATGCCCCTTGAAATGATTTGGGGACGACAGTGGAGGAAGAGGAAAGTGGTTTTTTTTTGGAGTACTAGTGAAATTTGCATTGTGTTCTGGAAGATTTGTATCTTTATCCAGGTTATATGGTGCTGTGTAACCTTATGAAGTGGAGGTTGGACTGGGATGGACAAAGTTAAAAATCTCACAAAAGCAGATTATAGTCCAACAGGTTTATTTGGAAGCACTCACGTTCAGAGCGCTGCTTCTTCATCAGGGCAGTAGGGCAGGATCATATACTGAATGATTTAATTGCATGATGTTGAGAATTTATAGCAAAGGATCAGTATCATGCAATTAAATTGTTCAATGTATCGTTTTAACTGCATGACATTGTGAGGTTTTGCTATAAATTCTGTGTCTTGTGATCCTACTCCATGAGTTACCTGATGAAGGAGCAGCGCTCCGAAAGCTAGTGCTTCCAAATAAACCTGTTGGATTATAACCTGGGGTTGTGTGATTTTTAACTTTATCCTTTTATGAAGGAAGGAGAGCACAGCACTTGAATCAGTCTCACTGTTCCTAGAATTATTGGTAAACATGAAGAGATTTCATCAATTTATCGAAGGTTCCTCAGTTACCTGATTTCTAAACCCAGGTTAACAGAAAGTGCGCAGTAGGTTGCTGTAATTGACAATAAAACAGATATTTGTTGCAAATGGATAATTTGCAACAATTTGCAGAAAAGATGCACTAACTTAATTCTCTATAACCAAAACTCTACTTTGTAATTGGAAAAAAAACCCTATGTATAACACACCCATGAAGACAAGACAATATGCAAATACTCCAAGTGGGAAAAGAAGAAAAAAAGTCAGGTGGAGTAGAGTCCTGGCACCAGTTCCCGATTATTGGTGACAACGGCAATATTTTCCTGCGGTTCCCTCCCGGTTGTTGATTTGCTGGAGCACATGAAGTTGTAGAAGCATCAGTTCATTACGAGTTGAGGATTCATACTTTGTGCATCTGAAGATTTCTTTTTATTAGCTCTCACACCCTCTCACCTTTTGCAAATTCCCTTCTTAAAAGGACAATGAGGGAGTGTAACTTTCTGGGGGGGGGGTTCCACTCTCAAAAAGGAGGGAAACAGAGATGTTCTCTCCTTCATGGGTTGGATGTACCTGCTGTCATTTTCATATGCAGCAACGTAGCCTCTCACCCAGGAACCAATCAAGATGTTGTGCACAACGTCCGCACTAATATGATGGAGTCCTAAGACCAAAAGGTAAAGTAGCAGAATTAGGCCATTCAGACCATTGAGTCTGCTCCTCCATTTGATCGTGTGTTTCTCAACCCGGTTCTGCCTTCTCCCTGTAACCTTTGATCTGCTTACAAATCAAGAGCCTATCTATCTCTCTCTTCAATAGACTCAGTGACTTGGCCCCCACAGCCGTCTGCGGCAATAAGTTTCACAGATTCCCCATCCTCCGGCTGAAGAATTTCCTCCTCATCTCGGTTTGAAAGGGTCGTCCCTTCACTCTGAGGCTGTACCCTCTGGCCGTAATCTCCCCTACTGGTGAAAACTTCTTCCCCCTTGTCTGCTCTATCCAAGCCCCTCAGTATTCTGTAAGTTTCAATGAGGTCCCCTTTGTCCTTCTGAACTCCGTTGAGTTCAGACCCACTCTTCATATTGACAAGCCCTTCGTTGTTGGGATCGTTCTTGTAAACTTCTTCTGATTCCCCTCAACACTAGCATATCCCTTCTGTAGTTACGGGGCCCAAAACTGCTCACAATATTCCAAATGTAATCTGACCAAAGCCTTTTGCAGCCTCAGGTGTACATCTCTGCTCTTGTAATCTAACCTTGTTGAAATGATTGGTAACATTACATTTGCCTTCCTAACTGCCAACTGAACCTGCGTGTCAACTATGACTCCCAAGTCTCTTTGTGCTTCAGATTTCTGAAGTCTTACCCCATTTAGGATTTAGTCTAAGTTACTGCTTCCTAGGAAGGTGCATGTGCATAACCTCTCACCTACCCATGTTGTATTCCATTTCCTGCTACTTTGTCCACTCTCCTGGCCCCTCCAAGTCCTCCTGTAGCCTTCCTACGTCCTCAATGCTACCTGTCCCTCCACATATCTGCAAACACAGCAACAATGCCCTCAGTTCCTTCATGTAGATCATTAATGTCCCACATGAAGAGTTGTGGTCTCAACACTGATCTCTGTGGAACCCCATTAATCACAGGCTGCCATCCTGTTTATCCCTGTCTTCTGGCAGTCAGCCAATCCTCTATCCATGTCAGTACCTTGCTCCTAACACCATGGACTCTTCTCTTATTTAGCTGCCTCCTGTGCAGCTCCTTGGCAAAGGCCTTTTGGAAATGCAAATGGATTGCTTCCATTGGCTGTCTTTCATCTAACTTGTTATCACTTCAAAGGATTCTAACTGATTTGTCAGCCATGATCCTTGATGAAGCCGTGCTGACTCAACCCTATTTAACTTCCAAGTACTCTGCAATTTCATCCTTTTAAAATCTTCCCAACATCCGAGGGTCAGGCTAACCAGCCTACGGTTTCCTGTCTTCTGCCTCTCTCCTTTATTAAACAGGGGGGTTACATTAGCCATTTCCAGTCCTCTGGGACTCTCCCAGACTAGAGTGATTCCTGAAAATTCACCACCAATGACTCCTCATCTCTGTCTCGTGCTCTCTCGCCCCTGGGCTGTAGTCCATCCGGTTTGGGTAATTTATCCACCTTCAGACTTGTGACCTTCTCCTTAGTGGTGAGGCTCTGTCTTGGAGTTCTGGTATGCTGCTAGTGTCTTCCACTGTGAAAACTGATTCAAAGTACCTGTTCGTTTCCTCTGCCATCTCTTTGCTCCCCATTACTACATAGAATCATAGAGATGTACAGCATGGAAACAGACCCTTCGGTCCAACCCGTCCATGCCGACCAGATATCCCAACCCAATCTAGTCCCACCTGCCAGCACCTGGCCCATATCCCTCCAAACCCTTCCTATTCATATATACCCATCCAAGTGCCTCTTAAATGTTGCAATTGTACCAGCCTCCACCACATCCTCTGGCAGCTCATTCCATACACGTACCACCCTCTGCGTGAAAAAGTTGACCCTTTTATATCGTTGCCCTCTCACCCTAAACCGATGCCCTCTAGTTCTGGACTCCCCAACCCCAGGGAAAAGACTTTGCCTATTTATCTTATCCATGCCCCTCATAATTTTTGTAAACCTCTATAAAGTTACCCCTCAGCCTCTGACACTCCAGGGAAAACAGCCCCAGCCTGTTCAGCCTCTCCCTATAGCTCAAACTCTCTAACCCTGGCAACATCCTTGTAAATCTTTTCTGAACCCTTTCAAGTTTCACAACATCTTTCCGATAGGAAGGAGACCAGAATTGCACGCAATATTCCAACAGTGGGCCTGAACAATGTCCTGTACAGCAGCAACATGACCTCCCAACTCCTGTACTCAATACTCTGACCAATAAAAGAAAGAATACCAAATGCGGCCTTCACTATCCTATCTACCTGCAACTCCACTTTCAAGGAGCTATGAACCTGCACTCCAAGGTCTCTTTGTTCAGCAACACTCCCCAGGACCTTACCATTAAGTATATAGATCCATCTCCAGGCTCATTTTGCAATGCTGCAGTATGCACTCTTGTCCCTACCTTTTTTGTTAGATACATATCTAAAAGAATCTCTTGTAATAGTTTATATTGCTTGCTAGCTTCTACTCATATTTTATCCCCCCCTCCCCCCACTCCTTTATTGCTTTCTTTTGTTAGCCTCTGGTGGTTTTTAAAGGACTCCCACTAATCTTTACCATATTGTGTGCTTTTTCTCTTGCTTTTATGCTGTCCCTGACTTCTCTTGTCAGCCATGGTTGCCTCATGTTCCCCTTGATCCTGGTTGGAAAACCAATCGCAAGTCAAGTCACTGAGCAAAAGTGCACACCCGCCCACAGAGCAGAGGTGTCTAGCATCCTCCCACAATCACCACTTAAATGTGGGAACCTTGCAGAGTGTGACTTTACAACAAAGTCCTCGCCATACTTTTTTTTAAAAAAAAGACAAAAGCGCCACATCATCCTCTTTGATTGGAAGCTGTATGTTTTCCCATTTTTAAGCCTGTAACATAAAACTGGTCTGTGCAGAGCTCCCTCAACCTGCCTTAAAATATCTGTAAAACTTTCTGAAGTATTGTCAGCTTTTTGCAAAACGTTTCCTCATCGGGTGAAACTGGCTGGGCAAGACCGGGAATTTAAACTGAGAAACTCCCTGATCACAGCTGTAGCTCAGTTGGTAGTGCTCCTGCCTCTGGGTCAGGAGGCTACGAGACCGAGTTTCGTCCGAAGACTATTTAGCACATAATCTAGGCCAAAGCGGTACGGGCATAGAATGTGCTGTACTGTTGCCAATGCCAACTTTCTGATGAGATGTTGACCAGTCTTGTCAGAAAAACCAAAGAACTGTGGATACTGGAAATCAGAAACAAAGTTAGAAAAGCTCAACAGGTCGGGTGGCAGCTGTAGAGAGAGAAACAGAATTAATGTTTTGGGTCCAGTGACCCTTTGGACAGCATCCATGGAGAGAGAGAGCAAGCTAACCTTTTGAGTCTAGGTTAAAAATCACGCAACACCAGGTTCTAGTCCAACAGGTTTATTTGGAAGTACTAGCTTTTGGAGCGCCACTCCTTAATCAGGTAGCTAACTCTTTGTCAGAGCTGCAGTGAAGTGTGGAGGGAGCATTTCGGTTATAGTTTGGGGAGGTGGGGGTAGTGGGTGTAGGATGCCGTTGGAGAAAAGATGTTGATAGTTTAGATTAAGTGATTGGTGTGTGAGAATCCGAATTGTAAATGCTGTCCTTTGTTTTCAGTACAGACAGGGGCAGCACGGTGGCTCAGTGGTTAGCACTGCTGCCTCACAGCACCAGGGTCCCAGGTTCGATTCCAGCCTCGGGTGACTGTGTGGAGTTTGCATGTTCTCCCCATGTCTGCGTGGGTTTCATCCCACAGTCCAAAGATGTGCAGGCCAGGGTGGATTGACCGTGCTAAATTGCTCATCGTGTTAGATGCACTAGTTAGAGGGAAATGGGTCTGGGTGGGTTGCTCTTCAGAGGGTCAGTGTGGACTTGCTGGGCCGAAGGGCCTGTTTCCACACTGTAGGGAATCGAATCTAATCTAAGATCCTAGCATTTGCAGTAATTGGCTCCTCCTTCAGAGTGGTCTTGTCGGTCCCTTTGGATCTGTACAAGCAATCCCTGAATCTGTTTCTCTGGAATTCCCCAGCTGGGATTCATTAGCAACTGCCTTGTAATGACCCCACCTTGTCCCAACAACACCTTGCCCCACCCAACAAAAATGGAGAAACACCTTCTGCGCGTTGATCTGATTGAAGCCCCTGTCTGTAAGGGCATCTCTTGGCTGTTCAGAAGGCAATATTGGTCAGAGGGGGACCCTGCATACAGGTGCCCTTCCAGCCCTGAAAATTATTATCAATGTATTAAAACTGAAATTTTTAGCTCTTTTGGTGCTATTGGGTTTGATTGAAAATCACGAGTGCTAAGTAATGTCCATCCCCTCTCACTGCTACCAGTCTTTATGGGCATTTACACCTCAACCAGCATCACAGTGCCTTGTTGGATTCTTTTAACCCCAGGGAAGAGGAAGCTTGCTCATTGGGCGCCCAGGGGAGAGGAAGCTTGCTCATTGGGCGCCCATTGGATGTACCATGTTGATTGTGTGACTGAATCCAACTGAAACATAAATCCATCTTAAAGTAATTCCTCCATTGCTTAGTCCTTTTGAGTATAGGAGTTGGGCTGTCATATTGAGATTGAACAGGACATTGAGGGCTCTGCTAGAGCACTGTGTGTCCAGTTCTGGTCACCCTTTTACAAGAAGGACATTATTAAGCTGGAGAAGGTTCAGCAGAGATTTACCAGGATGTTGCAGGGGATGGAATGTTTGAGTTATAAAGAAAGGTTGGGTAGGCTGGGACTTTTTTGACTGGAGTGTAGGAGGTTGAGGGGTGACCTTTTATGGAGGTTTATAAAACCTTGAAGGGGTACGTACAGTGTAAGGTGAATGGCAGGTGTCTCTTTCCTAGGATGGGGGATTTCAAAACCAGGGGGCATATTTTTAAGGTGAGAGGAGAGAGATTTGAAAAAGACATGAGGGCCTTTTTTTTTTACGCACACGGGGTGGTTCACCTGTGGAATGAACTTCCTGAGGAAGTGTAGGGTGTGCGTGCAGTTCCAACATTGAAAAGATATTTAGATAAGTAAATGAATCGGAAAGATTTGGAGGGATATGGGCCAGGAGCAGGCAGGTGGGACTAGTTTAGTTTGGGATTATGGTCGGCATGGACTGGTTGGGCCAAAGGGGCTGTTTCTGTGCTGGATGACTTTATGACGATGACTCTTCCTAACTGAAAAGGTCAATATTGGGTCTGTTGGTTCACAATTGGCTTCTTTTACCAATTTCTATCTTGACAAGATAGCCTTGTCTGGCTATAACTGTAATATTTTGACTCAGTAGACCTGATCAATAACATCTAAACTCTTGCCTTAGACACTGCTAGGTGTCCACTCTGTCTCAGTGCGTAGCAGTGTTGCCTCTGAATGATAGCGGGTTCAAGTTTCGCACCAGACACTTAAGTGTACAATGTGGTCTTGGCGGTACCAGTGCAGTGTTAAGGGTGTGCTACACTGTCAGTCTCTCAGATGTAAAATTGCAAAAGAGGAAGCATTTGTTACTGCAACTTGCACAGCTCTATTTTGTAGGGTGTCAGGGAAGGTCCCTGAGATGTCATTTCTCAGCAAATATCATTAAAACATTTTATTCTTGCTGTAACACGTAAGGAAGCATGTCCTACCTGCACTGAGCCTATGATGTTACTGATGGTGATTTTCCAGGCAATTACTTGTATTAAACATAGAAAGTAAGAGCAGAAGTAGACCACTTGGCCCTTCAAGCCTGCTCCCCCATTTGTTGTAACCATGGGTGATCATCCGACTCAGTCCCCTGTGCCAGCTTCCTCCTATACCCTTTAACCCCAAGAACCATATTTATCTCTTTCTTAAATCATTCAGTGTTTTAAATTAAAGGCAGAAAAAAAACAACAATGTCCTGTCCTTTTTGATTTTGTTTTGAAGTGTGGTCGTTGTTGCAATGTGGAGAAGTATGAAGCCAACTTGCGCTCAGCAAGATCCCACAAACAGCAGTATGGTCATGACCAAATATTTCTGTTCTTTTGTGAATTTTGACAGAAGAGCAAACATTGACCGTGATACCATGCACCGAAACACGTTGTTGGGAAAGTTCCGAGGAAAGGTCACTCAACCTGAAATATCAACTTTGATTTCTCTCTACGGATGCTGTCAGACCTACTGAGCTTTTCCAGCAATTTGTGTTTTTGTTTCTGATTTACAGCATCTGCAGTTCTTTCCGTTTTTAACCAAAGAGAGCCAGAGTTATACAGCACGGAAACAGACCCTTTGGTCTAACTCATCCATGCCAACCAGATATCCTAACCTAATTGAGTCCCATTTGCCGTATCCCTTGGCCTATATCCCTCCAAACCCTTCCTGTTCATATACCCATCCAGATGCCTTTTAAATGTTGCAATTGTACCAGCCTCCACCACTTCCTCTGGCAGCTCATTCCATACACGCACCACCCTCTGTGTGAAAAAGTTGATTCTTGGGTCCCTTTTAAATCTTTCCCCTCTCTCCTTAAACCTATGCCCTCTACTTTTGGACTTCCCTACACGGTGCTATTTACCCTATCAGTGCCCCTCCATATGGTTTTATAAAGTCTTTGATGCTCCCGGGAAAACAGCCCCAGCCTATTCAGCCTCTCCCTATAGCTCAAACCCTCCAACCCTGGCAACATCCTTGTAAGTCTTTACTGAACCCTTTCAACTTTAATAACATCTTTTCTACAGCAAGGAGACCAGAATTGAACACGGTCTTCCAAACGCTCTTTAAGAGATCCCATGGCATTATGTCAGTCCAACTCAAAAGTGCAGCTGAGGCCCTGGTATCGGGGTACTGAAAGTACAGCATTCCATCAGGAATAGACTGAAAGGTCAGCATTGATGTCTATTGGTCAAGTCCTAAAGCAGAACTCGAACCTTAGAGATGAGGGTTCTTACCCACTGAGCCATAGTTAACTTGAGCTAAAGGTGCTTTGTAAATATAAGTCTTTGTTTTATTTATGGTTTTGTTTAGTGATGGTATGTTGATTTTAAAGCTGGGGTTTTAATGCTTTTCCCTTGCTCCTGTTGGTTTGCCAGCAGAAGTGAAGAGCAACACGTGGGAATAGTCACACAGGACTAATATCACCTCAGCGTAGACATCACACTCTCTCCTCTCAGTCAGAACTCTGTAGGTTCAAGTCTTTGAGTTCTTAATGTTGGATGGTGCTGGAGATCCTGGATGTTACATTGTTGCGAGTTTCAGTGGACCTCGAAGATTCTGATAACTCCCAAGTTTTACCAGTGTCTCCCCCGTGCTGTCACCCAGAACAGATCAATTCACTGGGATCTTGTTATGCAAAGACTTCACAGTCTTTCAAACCAATTGTGGCTGCAATTGATGAGTAATTTGGGGCCGAGAATCGAGAAGAAAAGAAGGTGATGTCTGTTTAGGACAGTGATGAGAGATCTCTTGTCTCAAACTTTTGGCTTTCTGTCCCTGAAAAGGGAAGCAAACATTGAGTCTAATGGAGACTGAGCTGGATCAAGGCTTGGACAAGAAAGGGAATGAAGGGGAAGCTGGGAAAACCGAGTTGAGACTTGTAGAGATGCCAGGCTACAGGAAAGAGTTCTGTTTGAAGTTTTCAAAGCTTGAATCGTTTGTGGTATGGTGTCTAGCTGCTTCTGAGCTAGGTCTCCGGGTTCAAGTCCCGCTCCAGGCCTGGATAGTTAAGGCAGCTGTGGTCATTATGCAGCCAATCTGAGGATTTCCTATCACATCGGATCTTTCCAGCACACGTCAGTAGCAGGCGGTAAAAGCGGGAGAGATTCCTAGCTGACCATGTGATGGAGACAACATTTGAGCTTCTCCCATCACCATCCCACGGCTCCAGCCTGCAACCTGATTGTAAAAACACACGCTACCATGGCAACCTGGGCTCCCTGATTGATCTGTAATGCAACACAATTGCTTCTGGTAACACCGGCTATAGAATTGGTGCAGAAGGGAACATTTCGGTCTATTGAGTCTGCACTGAAGAGCATCCTGTAACCCTGCATGACGTTTTTAAACCACGGCTAATCCTCCTAACCTGCGCATCACTGGACGCTACGGGGCAATGTTTAGCATAAGCTGCACATCTTTGGACGGCTGGAGGGAATTGGAGCACCCAGAGGAAACTCCTGCAGACGCAGGGAGAATGTGCAAACTCCACACAGACAGTTGCCTGAGGCTGGAATCGAACTTGGGTGCCTGGTGCTGTGAGGCAACTGTGCTACTAAAAGTGCAGTTGACCAAGGCATTAGCTGCACGTGTGGCTAATTGGGGGAAACCAGATGTTGATAACTGCATTCTTGGTTAGCAGATAAAGAAATGGGTGATGGACACCATCTTATCTCTAAAGAGTCTCCGTATTCTGCGAGTAGGCAGACATGAAAGATTTAATCACCACTTATGAGATTCTGCTCTGTGATTCTTGGTTGCACAGTGTATGCATGTGACCTTTAACCTCGTAGAATGTTTGTTGGTAAAATGATAAAACAAAGAAGGAGAGTGACTGATCATTCTGAGTGCTTTGCTGTTTTGATTAATGACTGGAGGTAAATGTTTGCAAAGTAAACATGGACGCGCAATTGTACTTTTACCTGTATTGTGTGTGTACGTAAACGCTTCTCGATTTAAAAAATTGGAACATGTGATTAAAATGGTGTGCCCGCAGAAGCCATTGATTTCTGTGGAACAGCACAGCCCTAATGTTACAAATATTTGTTAATCCTCATTCTGTTCAGAAATGTTGTAAAATGCGTCTGGAGCAGGTGGGACTTGGTGGTCAGAGTCATACAACATGAAAACAGACCCCTCTGTCCAACCAGTCCATGCCAACCATAATCTCAAACAAAATTAGTCCCATCTACCTGCTCCTGGCCCATATCCCTCCCAACATTTCTTCATTCAAGGACTTATTCAAATGTCTTTTTAAATAGTGTAATTGTTCCTGCATCTGTCACTTTCTCTGGAAGTTCATTCCGCACACAAACCACTCTGTGTGTAAAAAAAAAAAGTTGCCCTTCACGTGCTTCTTAAATCTTTCTTCTCTTACCTTTTAAAAATGTGCCCTGAGTCTTGAAGTCCCTTGCCTTTGGCAAAAGATATTTGCTGTTCACATTATCTATGCTCCTCTTGATGATGATATAAACCTCCTGACATCTCTCCTCTGCCTCCTACACTCCAGGGGAAAAAGGTCCCAGCTTATCTCCTCCAAACTTGAGCCCTCCGTTCCCAGCAGCATCCTGGTAAATCTCTTCTGAGCCCTCTCCAAATTAATAATATCCTTCCTATAACAACAGGGTGACTGGAGCTGGACACCGTATTCCATAAGAGGCCTCACCAATATCCTGTACAACCTCAATATGACATCCCAACTCCTAAACTCAAAAGTCAGGGCAATGAAAGCAAGTGTGCTAAATGCTGCCTAAACAACCCTATTTCTTTTTTTTGCAAACTTTGGTGGCCCAGTAGTTAGCACTGCTGCCTCACAGCGCAGGGATCCAGTTCAATCCCAGCCTCTGGCAACTGTCAGAAGGATATTATTAATTTGGAGAGGGTTCAGAAGAGATTTACTAGGATGCTGCCAGGAATGGAGGACTCAAGTCTGTCTGTGTGGAGTTTGCACATTCTCCCCGTGTCTGTGTGGGTTTCCTCCGGGTGCTCCGATTTCCTCCCACAGTCCAGAGATGTGCAGGTTAGGGTGAATTGGCCATAGCATTCAGGGATGTGTAGGTTAGATGCATGAGTAATGGGTTTGGGTGAGATACTCTTTGGAGGCTCGGTGCGGACTTGTTGGGCCGAAGGGCCTGTCTCCACACAGTAGGGATTCTAATGTGGAGCGGGAGAGACAGAGAAACAATCGCATTATTGTTAAAACAAACTGGTTCACCACTGCCGTTCAGGGAGGGAAATCTTACCCAATCCGGCCTATCTATGATTGCCTTCTGACGTGCCTTAGCAAGCCACTCACTTCCGGGGCAATTGGGGATGGGGGACAAGCACCACTCTTGCCCGGGATGCAGGAAGGAATCGACAAAAAAAAAACTCCCATGCCCTTGAAGATCAAGCTTTTTGTTAAAAACAAACCAGGGCTGGTGGGATGGCAGAAATTAGTTATGGATCTTTTTACAAAAGTGGTGCACCACAGAACAGACCATTTTTATAAGACATGGCAGCCCTACTTGAGTTATTTGGATATAGATTTGTCAGCTATCTTAATTAGCATGTTTGATTAACCAGGATGGTTAGGTTTGACGAGCCCTGGGCCTTGGAGGGGGGGTCTCCTGAGTCAATACGGGTATATATACAATGCACCCGTTCCTTTCTTTAGGAGCTTTGTACCGACCATAGCTGTTCTATATTCTGTGGGGTTTTTTTTTTTGCTTTTCTTTCTTTTTTTGATCTATTAGTGTTGCTTTGCACAGTGTTAGAGTTTGTTTTGTATTATAGGGTAGGTTGGTAGACAGTAGTTGTATTGTAACTTGTGTTTTTTATTTTACTGATATTTGTTATTGTATTTTTCAATAATTTTATATGTTTGTAAAGTTTAAAAAAAAATTGTTAATAAATATATTTAAAAAGAACAGACAAACAAGGGCAGAATTTGTACAATTAAAAGTAGGGCCATGGATAGTGTTGTAGAACAGAGACACCCAGGCATTCACATATGCAATTCTTCGAAGAGTGCATCACCTATAAGATAACGTGGTTTAGAGGGTGTAAAGCACATTTGCTTTCATTGCTCAGACCATTGTGTAGGTGTTGGGATATCATGTTGAGGTTGTACAGTGCATTGGTGAGGCCTCTTGTGGAGTACTGTGTCCAGTTCTGGTTGCCCTTCTACAGGAAAGATATTATTATTGAGCTAGGGAGGGTTCAGAAGAGATTTACCAGGGAATAGGGGAGCTTAAGTTCTAAGGAGAGGCTGGGTAGGCTGGGAATTTCCTCACTGGAGCGTAGGAGGTTGAGGGGTGAGCTTTTGTCAAGGTTTATAAAATCACGAGAAGTATAGGTATGGTGAATGGCGCAGGGGTGGGTGGGGGTACTGATGTGGCAACACACTCCTGTCGTCGGCTTCTGTTTTTTCCCGCCAGCAAGTCTCCAGGTGCTCCACGCCTTCCCAGATGCCCCTCCTCCACTGTGGATGGTCTCGGCACAGTGATTCCCAGGTGTCTGTGGGAAGGCCGCACTCGGCCCAGTGAGGCCTTGAAGGTATCCCTGAGGCGCTGGCCTGCGGTTTGGGAGCTGGGAGTAGAGCACCCACTCGGGGAGACTCGTGTCGGTCATGGGGACTTCTGACTAGTTCAGCATTCTCTCAGGTTACACAGCAGTTTTCATCTGGAAGTTATCTCGCCCTCTGAGCGGGATTTGAAATCACAGCCATCTGACTCGGGTCCATGTGCTACCAACTGTTATGACAATGTGTTGTTTAATTTGTATTTTTGCACAAGATCTCAAAGCTCTCCTTTTGACTTTGTCTTTGCGTTTTGGACGTGCATTCACCATTCTCTGTCTTGGTGCAAACTGTACTTTGAGACAGTGAGGTCTGCAGACGCTGGAGATCAGAGTTGAGAGTATGGTGCTGGAAAACACAGCAAGCCAGGCAGCATCCGAGGAGCAGGAAAATTGAAATTTCAGGCCGGAGTCCTTCATCAGGATTTCCTGGGCTGATTTTCCTGCAAACTGCACTTTGTTTAAATGCAAATACTCAAAATAAAAAAATCCTCACCAGATGCAAGCCGGACTTGTATATCCAAGCGAGAATTGCATTGTTGATGAAAGTGGGGTTTGAAGTGAATACTATTTGGAAAATTGCAAACCCAGCATTGTATTTGAATGATGTTGCATATACAGCATGGAATGTTTTAATTGGGAAATTTATCTCCCGTTACTAGGAAGACATTTAGAATCATAGAGATGTACAGCATGGAAACAGACCCTTCGGTCCAACCCTTCCATGCCGACCAGATATCCCAATTCAATCTAGTCCCACCTGCCAGCATCCGGCCCATATCCGTCCAAACCCTTCCTATTCACATACTCATCCAAATGCCTCTTTAAATGTTGCAATTGTACCAGCCTCCACCACATCCTCTGGCAGCTCATTCCATACACGTACCACCCTCTGAGTGAAAAAGTTGCCACTTAGGTCTCTTTTATATCTTTCCCCTCTCACCCTAAACCTATGCCCTCTAGTTCTGGACTCCCTGATCCCAGGGAAAAGACTTTGCCTATTTACCCTATCCATGCCCCTCATAATTTTATAAACCTCTATAATGTCACCCCTCAGCCTCCGACAGCTCCAGGGAAAACAGCCCCAGCCTGTTCAGCCTCTCCCTGTAGCTCAAACCCTCCAATGTTTGAGTGAAGATATTTGGATGTCGTTTGCTGTCCAAATAAGGAGGCAAAATGTTTCCCTGTGCCGAGCAGTTTATCTCCTGTTTCTGTTTGTTTTTTTTGAGGTTGTAGTATAGCTAGTCCAGATTGTTCTGCTATAACGCGACAGTGGTGTTCTTCTGTGAGATCACGCTGTAGGAGATTGCTATAAGTGTTCAGTAGAAAGTTCACTTTATCCAAACAACGTCCTCCACTCATCAATTGTGTTATAGCCAATTCAGAGCTGAAAAATGTGTTGCTGGAAAAGCGCAGCAAGTCAGGCAGCATCCAAGGAGCAGGAGAATCGACATTTTGGGCATAAGCAACACATTTTTCAGCTCTGATCTCCAGCATCTGCAGTTCTCACTTTCTCCTTATAGCCAATTCACACACATGAAGTGCATTATAGCAGAACACCCTTGCGACACTTGTTAGGGAGCAGATTAGACCCCTCAAAATATATTAAGGAGGGAGCATAGAGCCTAACCTTTCCTTATTTTAAAGATAAATGTCAGGTGCTGAGTTCCGGATGCAATTCAATTGGCCAAACTACTTGACGTTAGCAAAACCCAATTTATTCAAACACTGCAGTTAAAATGGAGCACAAGGAAGTGGAACTTGGAATAACTTAACTCTGTTGAAAAGCTTAGCGGCATAATAGATTATTCCCGCACAAAACAGTAACTGTTCCAATATAGAAATATCCCAGAAACACACCTGGGGCAAAAAGGCAAATTCGAGAACTGCAATGTGAGACAATCCAGGAGGAACAAACATCAAAAGACACTTCAGAGAGAAAACTCGGAGTGTAGCAGCCGGAAGGGATTCACTGCCTTCCAGCCCAGCAACAGCTGCTGAAAGCTAAACCCAAAATCCTTGGTTCAATAGGAGCTTGACCACACCTATTCAGGCTGCTTCTATTGTTGCAGCTTTGCAAAAAAATAAAAATCACTCTAGGCTTCACAAGTTGTTTATCTTCTCCTAGATTGCTCAGCACCAGTTCCCCTAATCTCATTCTCAAAGAAACCAGGCAAAACACATGTCTTACACCCATAGCATCATCACACACATCTTGGCTAAATCCCTGGGCACTGTTGAATTAGAATTTCAGAATTAGAATCCCCAGTGTGTTGGAAACAGGCCATTTGGCCCAACATGTCCACGCCAACCCTCCGAGTATCCCAACCAGACCTATTACTCTACATTTACATGGTCAATCCACCCCAACCTGCACATCTTTTGGATTATGGGAGAAAACCCACGCAGACACGGGGAGAACGTGCAAACTCCACACAAACAGACACCCGAGGCTGGCATCGAACCCTGGTCCCTGGCTCTGTGAGGCAGCAGAGCTAACCACTGAGCTACCGTGCCACCCACAGAGTAAGCCAATCCCAAAATCTCTTGAGACATGGTAGCAAGAAAAAGACTTTCAACCTGTCCCACCAGCTGCAATGTCCCATCACTGCTTTTTGGGATAAATATTGGTGAACAGAAGCACAGCAGCGATAGACTTCTCTGTTCCTTTTAGGGTTTTGCTTGACTGCCTTGGGTAATACTGAGGGAATACAGCACTGTCAGGATTAACAATTCCCAAATGGGTTGTTGAACCAAGACCCCATTGCCCTGTGTGGAGGTACAGGATCTCGTGTGCAATAGGAGGAGGTGTAGGGAAATTCCTCCCATTATCCTGCCATCAACAGCACTTTGTAAAATGACAGAGTCAATCTCTCCTTGCTGGGTAGGCTTACTCTGCCCATCGGCTTCTCTATGGCCACTAAAAATTCAAAAATGCTTTGGAAGGCTAGTGGTGCTGTATAAATGAAAAGTCTGCTTGCACGAGCAGATGTAAAGAAATTTGATGCCACTTGGGAGTCCAGTCTGTGGGAGGTTTTGGTTTTCAGACCTTTTTTTGTGTAGTTACAGAAATCTTAACTATCGATTGTTTGCTTGTTTTCAGAATGAGCTCCACCAGAAGGAATATGGTGGGGAACTAGTTTTATCGCTGTGGCTAAAAGTAAACGAACAAAGCCGAAGGTTGGCATGTAATTGCTGAGGAGAAAGTGATAACCGCAGATGCTGGAGATCAGAGTCGAGAGTGTGGTGCTGGAAAAACACAGCCGGTCAGGCAGCATCTGAGGAGCAGGAGAATCGACGTTTTGGGCATAAGGCCTTCATCAGGAAGCCTTTCCTGATGTAGAGCTTATGCCCAAAACGTTGATTCTCCTGCTCCTCGGATGCTGCCTGACTTGCTGTGCTTTTCCAACACCACACTCTCGACATATAGTTACTGAGACATTGTATGATCATCCTAGCTGTGGAGAGTTTACGGTCCAGTCTATCCTCTTGACATAGTTGCAACCTCTCCAATGCGTGTGTTCCTGTAGGGCTGACCCTGGATCCCCCAACTCCATCTACCTTGCCCTTATCCTCTGGTCCTGAACATATCCAGGGTCACCCAACCTCTCAGTGAGTGAACCACAGTCTCCTCTTTGCCCCATTGGTCAATTCTTTTCTTGTCTTGTCAGTCCACCTAACCGCTTCTCTTGTGGTTTCCAATATTTTTACAAATGGACTTGTTTCAAGAAAAATTCATAGAATCTCTAGAGTCACTCGGCCCATCGAGTCCATACTGACCCTCCTGAAGAGCATTCCCCCCCCCCCCCCCCCCCAAACCCTACATTTCCCATGGCTGACCCACATGGCCTGCCCATCTCTGTACACTACCACAGCCAATCCATTCTAACCTGTACATCTTTGGACTGTTGGAGGAAACCCACACAGACATGGGGGGAGAATGTTCAAAGTCCACACACATAGTTGCCTGAGGCTGGAATCGAACCTAGGTCCCTAACACTGTGAGGCATCAGTGTTAACCACTAAGCCACTTTTCTGCATTTAAGATTTTGTATTTTGTTGTAATCTCTGGATATTGCACTCACTCAGCAGTGACCTGCAGATGAAACTTCGATTTGTAGAATCTTGTAGCACAGAAGAGGCCCTTCAATCTATCAAGTCTGTACCAACACATTTTCGTTTGAGACTCCTGGCCAATCCTGGGGGTTCGTGGGGAGGGGGAATGCTAGTTGCAAATTTAATTGAGCGATTGGCGGTAGTTGCATGGAGAGAGGCAGTTGCCGTGGTCACTTTGTATTTTTGCCTCTGGCACGTACCTTTTTTAGTTTTGCCCTTTGGTTTTTTTTAAATTATGGAAAAACATGACCCAGAACTTGCCCTGGTATCCATTTCAGAGTAAATGTTCCGGATTTATTGTGTTCATTTAATTCCTCTTCCTGTTCGTTCCTTTTTTTAAAAATTTTTTGAATGCCTCTCTGCATTTCGAAATTCCTCTGATGAGGCTGTGGCAAGCCAGTGTTTACAAGGGAAGTGGAACATTATTGCAGGAGAAGATTTAAAAAAAAACAATTTCCAATGGTGGTAACCAAAGTGTATGGATTTAAAATGCGGGGCAGAGTATAGGAACCAGGAGAAGGCCATTCAGCCCCTTAAGCCTGCTGTAATGTTTAATATTATCAAGGTCCTAGGGAGTGTTGCTGAACAAACAGACCTTGGAGTGCAGGATTATAGCTCCTTGAAAGTGGAGTCGCAGGTAGATAGGATAGTGAAGAACGCGTTTGGTATGCTTTTGTTTATTGGTCAGAGTAGTGAGTACAGGAGTTGGGAGGTCATGGTGCGGCTGTACAGGACATTGGTTCGGCCACTGTTGGAATATTGCGTGCAATTCTGGTCTCCTTCCTATCGGAAAGATGGTGTGAAACTTGAAAGGGTTCAGAAAAGATTTACAAGGATGTTGCCAGGATTGCAGGGTTTGAGCTATAGGGAGAGGCTGAACAGGCTGGGGCTGTTTTCCCTGGAGCATCGGAGGCTGAGGGGTGACCTTATGGAAGTTTACAAAATTATGAGGGGCATGGATAGGATAAATAGGCAAAGTCTGTTCCCTGGTGGTGGGAAGTCCAGAACTAGAGGGCATAGGTTTTGGGTGAGAGGGGAAAGATATAAAAGAGACCTAAGGGGCAACTTTTTCACACAGAGGTTGGTACGTGTATGGAATGAGCTGCCAGACGAAGTGGTGGAGGCTGGTAGAATTACAACATTTTAAGAGGCATCTGGATGGGTATATGAATAGGAAGGGTTGGGAGGGATATGGGCCAAGTGCTGGCAGGTGGGACTAGATTGGGTTGGGATATCTGGTTGGCATGGACGGGTTGGACCGAAGGGTCTGTTTCCATGCTGTACATCTCTGACTCTGACTTGCCACAATTTCAACTCCACCTTCCTGCCCACTCCCCACAGCCCTTGAACTGTTACTAATTAAAAATCCTTCTCTTGTCCCTTTAAATTTAATTGGTGTCTTAGCATCCACCACTCTCTGTCTCTGTCTCTGGGGAAGTGAATTCCACAGATTTACAACTTTGAGAGAAGTAATCTCATTTAAATCCACGGCCTGTTATCCCAAAAATTTCCTCTCAATCTGGATATCCCCACAAGAGGGAACATCCTCTCTGCTAGGTGAAAGTGAGTACTGCAGATGCTGGAGTTCAGAGTCCAGATCGGTGTGGTGCTGGAAAAGCACAGCAGGTCAGGCAGCATCTGAGGAGCAGGAAAAATCGACATTGGGCAAAAGCCCTTCATCAGGAATGTGGGAGGTGGGCATCACTAGCCAGGCCTGTGTTTGTGCCAGTCCTTTTAATTGCCTAGCGGGGCAGTTAACCAGGAGACCTGGGTTCAAGTCTCACCTGCTCCAGAGGTGTGTAATAACAACTTTGGGCTAATTGATAAACAAAAGAAAAGGTAACCATTTCAGGGTGGCACGGTGGCTCAGTGGTTAGCCCTGCTGCTTCATGTCACCAGCAACTCTGGTTCGATCCCACCCTTGGGCGATTGTTTGTGTGGAGTTTGCATGTTCTCCCTGTGTCTGTGTGGGTTTCCTCCCACAGTCCAAGGATGTGCAGGGTAGGTAGATTAGCCATGGGAATGTGGGTTACTGGGATAGGTGAGGAAACGGTCTGGATGGGATGGTCTTTGGAGGGGTGGTTTGGACTCGATGGACTGAATGGCCTGCTTTCATGTTGTAGGATACAAATTCTACTTTAGACCATAAAGTCAACAGAAGGATAGGGAAGACCGATTCCTTTCCCTAAAGGACATTAGTGAATCAGATAGGTTTTCACAACAAGGTCCACACTAGGCTATTTTCTTTTAAATCCCAGAATTTGAATACAGGCTGTTTTGCTGTAACATGAGTTTTGTTAATGCGACTTTGCTCTAACATGTTTGGGGACAGTGTTTCTAAAGTGGAACTTTGAAAGCATGTATTGGTTATAACATTATTCTGGTCCCATTAGTTTAAATGGTGCTGCTATTACACCACTTTCTTATAACACGGGATTGCACGAGAATGTTATAGCAGAATTGACTGTTGAATTCAGAATTCATGATCGGCCATATTGGGATTTGAACCCATGACCCCAGAATATTAGCCTGGGATTCTGGCTTACTAATCGACATTACCCACTACACCCGCACCTCCTTTACAGACACACTGACCCTGGAGCAGGGCTTAAACTGGCAACTTTGAACAAAACTTACCTTCATCTCAGAAGTACCTCTGATTATGAGTGACTGCAAAGTTCCCCGACTCAATCTCTCGGCTGGGTCACTGATTCCCTAGAATGTTCAATTTGTCAAAGTCTCTTTGAAAATGGTAACTTTTGAAAGTGCCTTCATTGCTGGGGCTTTTTGTTGTATTCCATTTTAAGAGTGTAATTAAGACTGCTTGATGAGTTTTGGCTGCGCTCCCTTTACGTTCACATTATCCTCTTTGACAGGAGGTACTTATTATTTTATCGTTTGAAGCTAAAACACTTTGTTAAATGTTTAACTTCTGGGATTGCAAACATATACGTTCTATTCTTTTTGCTTTCTGCACCTGCCCCGAAAAAAAACCATGGCTGCTGAATTCAATTTCAACTTTTTATTTCAATCTATTTCCCCACTTGGCTTGTTCCCCAGCTATAAAGGCTCATTGTTAAGTTTACAGGTGTCAGGTGTATACACTTGTGGTACTCAGAATGCACACAATGGCAGCTATCACAGTTAGCCAGTTCCCATTGGCATGTGTTCCTGTAACCGTTTTGGTACTTGGAGTCAAAGAGCACCAAAACTAGCCCTTTGGCCCAACCCGTCCATGCTGACCAGGTTTCCTGGACTGAGCTAGTTCTATTCACCTGCCATTTTGATTTGATTTATTATACGCATATGTACCCAAGTACAGTGAAAAGCTTTGTTTTGCGAGCAGGCAGATCCTAGCCTTTAACCCATATCCCTCCAAACCTTTCCTATCCATATACAAATGTCTTTTTAAAATGTTGCAATTGTATCTATGGGGAAAAAGTCCATTACCCCCGCCTCCGAATACCTTTCGCACTCTCAGCTACCTCCCCCCACCCCACCCCCCTCTCATTTATCTCCCCAATCCCTTGGCTCACAAGCCTTATTCCTGATGAAGGGCTCTTGCCCAAAACGTCTATTCCCTGCTCTTCAGATGCTGCCTGACCAGCTGTGCTTTTCCAGCACCCCCCCCACTCTTAGCAATTGTCCTCATGTCTACCACTCCCTCTGGTGGCCCGTTCCATACACCCTCTGTGTGAAAACGTCCCTCAGATTCCTCTCACCATAAGTCTATGCCCTCTAGTTTTGGACTTCTCTACCCTGGGGAAAAGACATTGGCTATTCATCCATGTCCCTTGTGATTTTATAAATCTCTGCAAGGTCACCCCTCAGCCTCCGACGCTCCAGGCTATCCAGCCTTTCCCTTTGTAACTCAAACCTTCCAGTCTCCGTAACATCCTTGTAAATCCTTTTTGCACTCCAGTTCAACATCCTTCCTACAGCAGGGTGACTGGAATTGGACACTGTACTCCAAATGTGGCCATAGCAATGTCTTGTGCAGCTGTAGCTTGATGTCCAACTCCTATACTCAATGCTCTGTCCAATGAAGGCAAGTGTGCCAAATGCTGTCTTGTCTATCTGTGATGCCGTCTTCCAGGAACTATGTACATATACCCTAGTTCTTTCTGTTTGACAACCACTAACTGTGTAAGTCCTGCCCTGGTTTGTCTTCACAAAATCACTGTTAATCTCCATCTGCTATTCCTCAGCCCACTGGCCCTGTTGATCAAGACCTTTTGAGGGTATGGGAACAGATTAAACATCATTGGATCAATAGCCCACAGTGGAGAATGCTAACCTGGTGACGCATGTTCAGTTCCTGTTATGGGAATTTAAATTCAGTTAACTTAAACAAAACTGATAGTCAAACCATTGGCCATCCTGACATATCGTCATTCCTTCAGTGTCACTGGGTCAAAATCCTGGAATTCCCTCCCTAAAGGCATTTTGGGTCCAATTACAGCACACTGACTGTAGTGGATAAAAACAATGACTGCAGATGCTGGAAAACAAAGTCTCCAGATTAGAGTGGTGCTGGAAAAGCACAGCAGTTCAGGCAGCATCCGAGGAGCAGGAAAATTGACGCTTTGGGCAAAAGCCCTTCATCAGGAATACAGGCAATTCCTAATGAAGGGCTTTTGCCCGAAACGTCAATTTTCCTGCTCCTCGGATGCTGCCTGAACTGCTGTGCTTTTCCAGCACCACTCTAATCTAGACACTGACTGACTCTAGTGCGTCAAGAAGGCAGCTCACCCCCACTTTCTCAAGGGGCAGTTAGGGACGGACAATGAATGCTGGGCCCAGCCAGTGACACCCATGTCCCATGAATGAATTTTTGAAAAAAAGCAAGTTCTGACGAAGGGTCACTGGACTCAGAGTCATAGAGATGTACAGCACAGAAACAGACCCTTCGGTCCAGTTCGCCCATGCTGACCCGATATCCTAACCTAATCTAGTGCCATTTGCCAGCACCGGGCCCATATCCCTCTAAACCCTTCCATTCATATACCCATCCAGATGCTTTTTAAATGCTGTAGTTGTATCAGCCTCCACCACTTCCTCTGGCAGCTCATTCCACACTTGTACCACCCTCTTAGGTCACTTTTTATATCTTTCCCCTCTCACCCTAAACCTATGCCCTCTAGTTCTGGACTCCCCCACCCCAGGGAAAAGACCTTGTCCATTTACCCTTTTCATGCCCTTCATGATATTATAAACCTCTATAAGGTCACCCCTCAGCCTCCGACACTCCAAGGAAAACAGCCCCAGCCTGTTCGGCCTCTCCCTCTAGCTCAAACCTTCCAACCCTGGCAACATCCTTGTAAATGTTTTCTGATCCCTTTCAAGTTTCGCAACATCCTTCCGATAGGCGGGAGACCAGAATTGCACGCAATTTCCAAAAGAGGCTTAACCAATGTTCTTTTTATCTCTCTCCACCCCCGAGGCTCCCAGCTTCACTCCTGATGGAGGGCTCCTGTCCGAAACGTCGATTTTCCTGCTCTGTGGATGCTGCCTGACCTGCTGTGCTTTTCCAGCACCACTCTAATCTTGACTCAATGTCCTGTACAGCCGCAACATGTCCTCCCAACTCCTGTACTCCATGCTCAGACCAATAAAGGAAAGCATGCCAAATGCCGCCTTCACTATCCTATCTACCTGCGACTCCACTTTCAAGGAACTATGAATTATCAAGGTTAACTCTTTTTTTCTCTCTCTCTCTCTCTCTCTCTCCAGACCTGAGTTTCTACGACATTTTCTCCTTTTCATTTAGAGCAAGCACCATTTAAGGTTAACCATGAAGCTATCAGACTGTTTTTTTTTCCCCTGAAATGGATATGGGTTCCCTTTTTGGAAAAATAAATATGTTGTTCTTGCTGGTCTAACCAATCAGTAACTCCAGATCCACGTCAGTGTGGTTGACTCTCAGCTCCTTGTGAAGTGGCCTCAGGCATGTAACCCTGAATGATACTTGATAAATGATTAGTCTTACAAGTGGTGTTCATGTCCTGTGAATTTGGGTTTTTGCTCAGTCTCTTGAGAAACTGAAACAGCAGAGGCTTCGACAAGGAAGGCTATATTGGCCTGGAAGGGGAGTACAACATAGATTAACCAGAATAATGCCTGGACTTCAGACATTCCGTTATGAGGGGAGAGAATACAAATTTAGGCCTGTTTTCTCTAGAATTTAGAAGGTGATCTAATCTTCGATGTTAGCAGGAAAAGACAGGGTAGATAACGATACACTATTTCACTGCAGCCGAAACAAAGATTGTTGGAAAAGCTCAGCAGGTCTGGCAGCATCTGTGGAGAGAAATCAGAGTTAACCTTTCAGATCGAGTGACCCTTCCTCAGAACGTTAACTCTGATTTCTCTCCGCAGACACTGCCAGACCTGCTGAGCTTTTCCAGCAACTTCTGATTTTGTTTCCGATTTCCCTTTGGTTTTTATTCACTACGTCTGCTGATTGTCGAACGAGGGGACATAGTCCAAAACATAGGGCCTGACCATTCAAGAGAGATGTGAGGAAGCACGAAGAGTCGGAGAGGTTTGGAACTCACTTTCACATTGGTGAACGCTGGATCAGTTGTTAAATTTAAATTGATCTCTGATTTTAAAACTTTTTTGTGAAGCAAAAGCGTTTAAGGGATATGAGCCTTAGGCAGGTGTACGCAGTTAGGCCACAAATCAGCTATGATCTCATTGGAGGGCAGAATAGGCTTTAGGGGCTGAATGGCCTACACCTGTTCCTATAAAAGCATTAAAAGTGCAGCAGCTCTACAGCAGCACGGTGGCTTAGCGGTTAGCACTGCTGCCTCGCAGTGCCAGGGGCCCAGGTTCGATTCCAGCCTCAGGTGACTGTCTGTCTGTGTTGAGTTGTACATTCTCCCAGTGTCTGCATGGGTTTCCTCTGGGTGCTCCGGTTTCCTCCCACAGTTCAAAGATATGCAGGTTAGTGTGGACTGGCCATGCTAAATTGTCCCATGGTGTCCAGGGATGTATAGGTTGGGTGCATTGGCCAGGGGTAACTGTAGAGTAATAAGGTATGGGAATGGGTCTGGGTAAGTCCCTCTTTGGAGGGTCGGTGTGGACTTGTTGGGCTGAAGGGCCTGTTTCCAAACTGTAGGGGTTCTATCCTATTCTTTTTTAAAAAAAAAGCAAATGTTATGAAGTGGACGTGCAATTTCTATTAATGTCTCCTATGTGGCCTCAGCATGTCTCAGAATGCATTCGTTCTTAGAAGCTGGGGGTGGGTGTGGGAGGGGAAGAAAAATCCCATGGTGTAACCTCATTTTTTAAAAAAAGAAATGAGAGCTGTCCCTTTTTCATCCTGAACAGGGTGTCTCACCGCCCACATCATGAATGCTGATTATCTTGTCATTTTTATACCACTTCGGGGAGCATGGTGTTCCTTGCTTTGCAATAGTGATTACATTTTTCTTTTAAACGGGTAGATATTTTATAATCATCCTGTTCAGGCACCCCTCTGAAACAGGATGGATTTGAGCCCAGGCCTCCTGGTGCAGAGCTAGGGATACTACCACTGCACCATAAGAGCCCTGTTTTACGCAAGAGTACCTTTTGACTCAGGAGCTCTTTGTGATGTCCTAGAATCCCTAGTGTGGAAGAGCAGGCCATTTTGTCCATCGGGTCCACACCAACCCTCCGAACAACATCCCACCCGACCTCTAACTGCACACTTCGCTTGGCTAATCCACCCAGCCTGAACACTGTGGGCCAATTTGGCACAGCCAATCCACCCGAACCTGCACATATTGGGAAGGAAACCAGAGCACCCGGAGGAAACCCACGCAGACATGGGGAGAACATGCAAACTCCACACAGCCGCCCGAGGCTGGAATCGAACCTGGGTCCCTGGTGCTGTGAGGCAGCAGTGCTAACCACTGAGCCACTGTGCCGTCCAAGTGCATGGACCATCTTTTAAAACAAGTTGAAGAAAGGAAGATTTTTGTGAAAGGATATAGATACATTAAAGGTAGTTCAGAGAAGTTTCATTCGAGTGATCGCTGGAATGTGGGTTTAATTTTGTGTGGAAAATTTGGACAGGCTGGAGCTGAATTTAAAACATTGAGAGGTGATCTCACTGTGATGTACAAGATCTGGAGGGCACTTGACAGGATTAACTCCTAAGATGTTTCTCCTTGTGCGACCAACATTAATGGCACAGTCAGGGATGTATTGACTGAAGTTTCACAGAATGAGGGGGGTATATTGTAGAAACCTATAAAAGTCTCATGTCTAGGCAGGGTGACCACAGGATGAAGGTTCCTGATAACCAGGGCGTCTCTCTGTCTAAAGACACAGGGTAGGTCATTTAGGATTGAGGTGAGGCGAAATGTCTTCACCCAGAGAAAGCTGAAAATGTGTTGCTGGAAAAGCGCAGCAGGTCAGGCAGCATCCAAGGGGCAGGAGAATCGATGTTTCGGGCACAAGCCCTTCTTCAGGAATGAGGAGAGTGTGCCAAGCAGGCTAAGGTAAAAGGTAGGGAGGAGGGACTTGGGGAAGGGGCGTTGGTAATGCAATAGGTGGAAGGAGGTTAAGGTGATGGTGATAGGCTGGAGTGGGGGTGGGGGCGGAGAGGTCAGGAAGAAGATTGCAGGTTAGGAAGGTGGTGCTGAGTTCGAGGGTTGGGACTGAGACAAGGTGGGGGGGAGGGGAAATGAGGAAACTGGAGAAATCTGAATTCTTCCCTTGTGGTTGGAGGGTTCCTAGGCGGAAGTTGAGGCGCTCTTCCTCCAGCCGTCGTGTTGCTATGGTCAGGCAATGGAGGAGTCCAAGGACCTGCATGTCCTTAGTGGAGTGGGAGGGGGAGTTGAAATGTTGAACCACGGGGTGGTTGGGTTGGTTGGTCCGGGTGTCCCAGAGGTGTTCTTTGAAACGTTCTGCAAGTAGGTGGCCTGTCTCCCCAATATAGAGGAGGCCACATCGGATGCAGCGGATACAGTAAATGATGTGTGTGGAGGCGCAGGTGATTTTGTGGCGGATATGGAAGGATCCCTTGGTTCCTTGGAAGGAAGTAAGGGGGGAGGTATGGGCGCAGGTTTTGCATTTCTTGCAGTTGCAGGGGAAGGTGCTGGGAGTGGAGGTTGGGTTGGTGGGGGGTGTGGACCTGACAAGGGAGTCACGGAGGGAGTGGTCTTTTCGGAACGCTGATAGGGGAGGGGAGGGAAATATATCCCTGGTGGTGGGGTCCGTTTGGAGGTGGCGGAAATGACGACAGATGATATGATGTATGAGGAGGTTGGTGGGGTGGTAGGTGAGGACCAGTGGGGTTCTGTCCCGCCCCTCCAATTGCCACCAGGACAGAACCCCACTCCACCAAGGGCATGCAGATCCTTGGACTCCTCCATCGCCAGATCATAGCAACACGACGCCTGGAGGAAGAACGCCTCATCTTCCGCCTAGGAACCCTCCAACCACAAGGGATGAATGCAGGTTTCTCCAGTTTTCTCATTTCCCCTCCCCCCACCTTGTCTCAGTCCCAACCCTCGAACTCAGCACCACCTTCCTAACCTGCAATCTTCTTCCTGACCCCTCTGCCCCCACCCCACTCCGGCCTATCACCCTCACCTTAACCTCCTTCCACCTATCGCACTTCCAATGCCCCTCCCCCAAGTCCCTCCTCCCTACCTTTTATCTTAGCCTGCTTGGCACACTCTCCTCATTCCTGAAGAAGGGCTCATGCCCGAAACGTCGATTCTCCTGCTCCTTGGATGCTGCCTGACCTGCTGCGCTTTTCCAGCAACACATTTTCAGCTCTGATCTGCAGTCCTCACTTTCTTCTGGAAGATTTCACCTGGAGAGAGCCATGCAGCACGGAAACACACTTTTCATTTAACCCGCCTATGATAAACATAATCCCAAACTAATCCCACCTGCCTGCTCCCATTACAGCACTGAAACAGCTCGCCTGTGCTGACTGGCTATCCCAATTTGATCTAGTCCCATTGTCAACATTTGGCCCTGGAGCGCGGAGGCTGAGAGGTGACCTTACGGAGGTTTATAAAATCATGAGGGGGCATGGATAGGGTAAATAGTGTTTTGATTCTTGGTCAACGATGAGTAACATCCTGTCACTGTTCCCCCACTGTAAATTTTCTGTTTCATTACATTTCCAAATAAGTTCATCAAATTGTTTAAAAATCTGCTTCGCAGTCAGTACTGTGAGGGCTCCTCAAAGAGTGTTTGTCTTATTGGAAATGCACTCCAAATTGGAACAGAAATTGCTATGTTGTAGTTGTTGGCTGCTCCTGCCCCTCAATTTGGTGTTCCCTCTCTTTCTGACCTTAGTGTTCAAGTTAAAAAATCACACAACACCAAGTTATAGTGAAGGAGCGACGCTCCGAAAGCTAGTGTGCTTCCAATTAAAACTGTTGGACTATAACCTGGTGTTGTGATTTTTAACTTTGTACACCCCGTTCTGGATTAGTGGTGCTGGAAGAGCACAGCAGTTCAGGCAGCATCCAAGGAGCAGCGCAATCGACGTTTCGGGCAAAAGCCCTTCATCAGGAATAAAGGCAGCATCTGCAATCATTGTTTTTACTTCTTTGTACACCCCAGTCCAACACCGGCATCTCCAAATCACAAATTGGAACAGAAATTGCTATGTTGTAGTTCTTGGCTACTGCCCCTCAATTTGGTATCCCCTCTCTTTCTGACCTTGGATAGAGTTGTGCCTCAGCAAGTAGTGTTCACTGCTTCTGAATCAAAAGGTCAAGTGTTCAAGTCCCACTGCAAACACTCCAATACATGATGATACAAGGATGTTGCCAGGGGTTGGAGAATTTGAGCTACAGGGAAAGGTTGAATAGGCTGGGGCTGTTTTCCCTGGAGGCTGAGGGGTGACCTTATAAAGGTTTATAAAATCATGAGGGGGCATGAATAGGATAAATAGACCAGAATCTTTTCCCTGGGGTGGGGAGTCCAGAAGTAGAGGGCATTGGTTTAGGGTGAGAGGGGAAAGATATAAAAGAGACCTAAGGGGCACCTTTTTCACGCAGAGGGTAGTATGTGTATGGAATGAGCTGTCAGAGGAAGTGGTGGAGGCTGGTACAATTACAACATTTAAAAGGCATTTGGATGGGTATATGAATAGGAAGGGTTTGGAGGGAAATGGGCCAGGTGCTGGTAGGTGGGACGAGATTGGGTTGGGATATCTGGTCGGTATGGACAGGTTGGATCGAAGGGTCTGTTTCGGTGCTGTACATCTCTATGACTCTATTCATGTACCCATCCAGATGCACTGTACTCTGTGTGGAAAAGGTTGTACCTCAGGTCCCTTTATAAATCTTCTTCCCCTCTTTCCCCCCCCCCCCCCCCCCCCCCCCCCCCCCCACCACAAACACCACCTTAAACGTCTGCCCCAGTTTTGGGTTCCTCTAGCTTGCGGGAGGGGAGCCTGTAGGAATCTCTGCCACAGAAAGTGGTTGACACCAAAACGTGGAATATTTTTAAGGAGTTAGAGAGGAAGAGGTTCTGTAGGGCTAAAGGGATCAAAGGGTTTGGGGTGAAAGTGGGAATTAGATGACTCAGCCATAATTGGAGTGAATGGTGGGGCTGAATGGAAGGGCTCCAACTATTTTCTATGTTTCTCTGCCTAAAGTAAGGGGTCTCTCATTAAACGCGAGTATTTGGGTTCCTTAGCAAGTGCATCGTGTCTCGCTGTTGACGACCACAGTTGCATTCCTGAGACAGGACAGTGTTTATGGAGGTCATGTTCACAGAGGCTGTGTTTACAATAGGCTGCATTCCAGACTGGGTTGTTAACTCTCTCTTCAGAAAGCAGGAAAGTGAGCCAGGAATTTTCACTGGAATTACAAATGAGCTTTTATGAGAAACAGCTGAGATCCATGTTTTAATGGCTGAAGGGAGCAATTTTCAGTTTTTACTGCAAGCTTTTATTTCCCCTGCCGGCTTTAAATATGTAGCTTGCTCAGGAACTCCACTGTCTACTCCCATTGCTCGCAGATTTCTAACCAGATTTCTAACCATGTGGAGAACGGGCTGTTCTTGACTCTTCCCCCACTGAACTAGGAGAGCCCAGGCCCCAGCCTTCATGATAGCTGGCATCACCCTCACTACGCGCAGTCCTCCACTCCCTCCGCTCCAACCCCAACCTCACTATCAAATCGGCAGACAAAGGAGGCGCGGTGGTAGCTTGGCGTACCGATCTTTACATTGCTGAGGCTAAATGGCAGCTCGTGGACACCTCCTCCTACTACCCCTTGACCATGACCCCACCTCCCACCACCAAACCATCATCTCCCAGACCATCCATAACCCCATAACCTCATCACCTCAGGGGATCGCCGATCCACCACCACCAACCTCATAGTCCCACAACCCCGCACCGCCCGTTTCTACCTCCTGCCCAAAATCCACAAACCTGACTGCCCCGGTCGACCCATTGTCTCAGCCTGCTCCTGCCCCGTCGAACTCATCTCTGCATACCTCGACACGGTCCTGTTCCCCTTAGTCCAAAAACTCCCCACCTACGTTCGGGACACCACCCACGCCCTCCACCTCCTCCATGATTTTCGCTTCCCTGGCCCCCAACGCTTTATCTTCACCATGGACATCCAGTCCCTGTACACCTCCATCCCTCATCATGAAGGACTCAAAGCCCTCCGCTTCTTCCTTTCCCGCCAAACCAACCAGTACCCTTCCACCAACACCCTCCTTCGACTGACTGAACTGGTCCTCACTCTGAACAACTTCTCTTTCCAATCCTCCCACTTCCTCCAAACCAAAGGAGTAGCCATGGGCACCCCGCATGGGCCCCAGCTATGTCTGTCTCTTCATCGGATATGTGGAACAGTCCATCTTCTACAGCTACACTGGCACCACCCCCCACCTTTTCCTCCGCTACATCGATGACTGTATCGCCGCTGCCTCGTGCTCCCACGAGGAGGTTGAACAGTTCATCCACTTTACTAACACTTTCCACCCCAACCTCAAACTTACCTGGACTGTCTCAGACTCTTCCCTCCCCTTCCTAGACCTCTCCATTTCTGTCTCTGGCGACCGACTCAACACTGACGTTTGTTATAAACCGACCGACTCCCACAGCTACCTAGGCTACACCACCTCCCACCCTGCCCCCTGTCAAAACGCCATCCCATATTCCCAATTCCTTTGCCTCTGCTGTATCTGCTCCTAGGAGGACCAATTCCAATACCGAACAACTCAGATGGCCTCCTTCTTCAAAGACCGCAATTTCCCCTCAGATGTGGTTGAAGATGCCCTCCACCGCATCTCCTCCACTTCCCGCCCCTCCGCCCTTGAGCCCCGCCCCTCCAATCGCCACCAGGACAGAACCCCACTGGTTCTCACCTACCACCCCACCAACCTCCAGATACATCGTATCATCCTTCGTCATTTCCGCCACCTCCAAACGGACCCCACCACCAGGGATATATTTCCCTCCCCTTCCCTATCAGTGTTCCGGAAAGACCACTCCCTCCGTGACTCCCTTGTCAGGTCCACACCCCCCACCAACCCAACCTCCACTCCCGGCACCTTCCCCTGCAACCGCAAGAAATGCAAAACTTGCGCCCAAACCTGCCCCCCTCACTTCCCTCCAAGGCCTCATGGGATCCTTTCATATCCGTCACAAATTCACCTGCACCTCCACACACATCATTTACTGCACCCGATGTGGCCTCCTATACATCGGGGAGACAGGCCACCTAGTTGCGGAATGTTTCAGAGAACACCTCTGGGACACCCGGACCAACCAACCCAACCACCCTGTGGCTGAACACTTTAACTCCCCCTCCCACTCCGCCAAGGATACGCAGGTCCTTGGCCGCCTCCTTCGCCAGACCATAGCAGCACGACGGCCGGAGGAAGAGCGCCTCATCTTCCGCTTAGGAACCCTCCAACCACAAGGGATGAATGCAGATTTCTCCAGCTTTCTCATTTCCCCTCCCCACACCTTTTTTTCAGTCCCAACCCTCGGACTCAGCACCGCCTTCTTGACCTGCAATCATCTTCCCGACCTCTCTGCCCCCAACCCCTGTCCGGCCTATCGCCCTCACCTTAACCTCCGCATTCCCAACGCCCCTCCCCCAAGTCCCTCCTTCCCTACCTTTTATCTTAGCCTGCTTGGCACACCCTCTTCATTCCTGAAGAAGGGCTTATGCCCGAAACGTCGATTCTCCTGCTCCTTTGATGCTGCCTGACCTGCTGCGCTTTTCCAGCAACACATTTTTCAGCTCTTCATTGCAGATGCCACAATGGTTTCAGAGGCACGATTTGTCATGGGTTCCCATTTCCAATAGCGTGGCAAATGATGTGCTACTGAAATGAGGCTTTGAGAGGGGTTTGGCAGTGAGGGAGAGACTTGGTCGGGTGGCTGTGACACCCACTGTAGTCGCACAGGACTTCCACGGATGTTGAGGCTCACGACTGAGGAGTTTTTGGAAGTCTAAGAGTGTGGCGCTGGAAAAGCACAGCCGGTCAGGCAGCATCCGAGGAGCAGGAGACTCGACATTTCAGGCAAAAGCCCATTCCTGATGAAGAGCTTTTGCCCAAAACATCGACTCTCCTGCTCCCCAGATGACCTTTTCCAGCACCACACTCTTCGACTCTGATCTCCAGCATCTGCAGTCCTCACTTTCTCCGAGGAGCCTTTGGAAGGCCTTGCCCCAGGTTAACTATCCTTGACGATGGGTTGGAGAGAGGAAGAAATAAAGAATAAATTTGGGAGTGGCACAGTGGTTAGCACTGTTGCCTCATAGTTCCAGAGACCAGAATCCAGATCCCACCCTCGGGCGACTGTCTGTGTGGAGTTTGCGTGTTCTCCCCGTGTCAGCATGGGTTTCCTCCGGGTGCTCCGGTTTCCTCCCACAGATGTGCAGGTCAGGGTGATACATTGTCCATAGTGTTCAAGGATGTATAGGTTAGGTGCATGAGTCAGGGGTAAATGTAGGTCTGGCTGGGATACTGTTCGGAGGGTCGATGTGGCCTTGTTGGGCTGAAGGGCCTGTCTCCACACAGTAGGGAATTTTGAAGATGGGGGATAGGAGTAATTGGTTGACCTCTGATGATACTGTATATAAACTACAGGGTCTATTAAGGTAACATTCACTTCCTGACTGATCTCAGTAGAGATTTTACTGGTTGATGTCCTAAGGCAGTACAGCAAAAGGTGAAGTGGCCTTGTTACATTCTAAAACTTCCTGTTACAATCCCTGTGTCTGACTGTTACTCTGTTACTCAGTGGTAATTTTAGCTCTTCCTCAGCTATTCATCTGTGTGTATCGCTCTCGCTCTCTCGCTCTCCGTCTCTGTGTAAAATACTAATTTATTTGTTTTACCTTTGGCTGTGTTCCTGCCTGGGATGTGGTTTCTGTGGGAACCTCTCCCAAGTGCCTGTTGATGTTGGGACCAGTTCTTTTGGAACCCTGGTGGGAAGCTATTTGACTGTGGAAGGTGCCATTTATGGCCTGGGTTTATTTTCGGCCCCCATCAAAACAACTGTCCCTTCAGGCTTGTGTAGGGAGGCCTGAACTCTTCGACTAACATTGACAGAGTATTGAACCCCTATGTTCTGTCAGTGTGCGTGAGAGCTTTTCTGACTTCTGTTTTCGTACTGGGAATTTCTCAACTGATGTGGAGCACCTTTCAACTGAGCTTTACTTGTGAGCTCCTGGGTTAGGCAGGGTCTAGTTTCTGGTGTTGCCTGGAATGAGGCAGCTTTTCTGTTAACCTGTGTGATTAACCAGCGAGCGTCAACTATTATTTGAGAATTTCACTGAATCTAGACCATGGACATAAAAGATTCATGGGCAACTTGACAGGTTAGACGTAGAGAGGTTATTTCCTTTTATGGGAGAGTCCAGGATGGGTCAGAATAAGGACTTGCCTATTGAAGACCGAAATGAGGAAGAACATATACTAAAGCCACAGAGTTAAAACAACATGGGGACAGACCCTTCGATCCAACCATAATCCCAAACTAAACTAGTCCCATCTGCCTGCAGTTAGCCCGTATTCCTCCAAACATTTCCTATTCATCAACTTAAGCAAATGTCTTTTAAATGTTGTAGCTGTACCTGCATGGATCACTTTTTGTTTTGGCAATTTATTCCACACAAGAGCTGCTATGTGTTTTTTTTAGAAAATGCCCCTTGTGTTGTGAAGTCTTTCGCCTTTTTTTTGTCTTAAAAAAGAATGCTCCCTAGTTTTGAACCCTGGGCCCGCCCCAACCCCAACACAGGGTTGTTTAAATATATTCAAGATGTGGAGGTGCCGGTGTTGGACTAGGGTGGACAAAGTTAAAAATCACACAACACTAGGTTATAGTCCAACGGGTTTATTTGGAAGCACTAGCTTTTGAAGCGCTGCTCCTTCATCAGGTAACTAGTGGGGCAGGGTCATAAGACACAATTTACAGCAAAAGATCCCAGTGTCACGCCATTAAAACAATGTATTGAATGATTTAATTGCATGACACTGTGATCTTTTGCTATAAGTTCTGTATCTTATGATCCTGCTCCACAGCTACCTGATGAAGGAATAGTGCTCTGAAAGATAGTACTGCCAAATAAATTTGTTGGACTATAACCTGGTATTGTGATATTTAACTAAATATATTTCAGGTTGAGACAGATTTCTAATCATTCAGGCAATCAGGGGTTATGGGGAAATGAAAGGCAATGGAGTTGAGGATTATCAGCCATGATGGTTCGATGGGTTGAATGGCCTGATTCTGTTCCTCCAACTCATGGAGTCATTCCACTTGATCCAACCGTGGCACTATTTCATATGAGGCACCTCTGACTACAACTTCCCACCCTATCCCTTTTGATCCTCTCTCAACCTTGCTTTAACAACAACAACTTTGTCAAATATCCTGTGAACTCTTAGCACATGCTGTGTTTTCCCAAATAATTCAATCAAATTGCAGAGTCATGTGTTGTGTTGTGTTGTGGCTTTTGCAAGTTGGGTACAGTCATCGTCATAAGTTGTAAACAGCCAAGGGCTATTCAATGTGATCTGCCAGTCTTTGGGACATACAACCTGGCATCACACTGGCACTGAAATTCACAGATCACATTTCTCGGACTTTTGAGATATCTTACTACTGCCGGAGTGATCGGAGTTAGGCTGGGCATTTTTCAAGACCAAGACTACTATTTCAGCTCTGATTGACATCAGTATTAACACTTTTAGAGCCATGTGGTGCCTTTAATGCAGAAAATTGGTCTCCCCGATATAGGAAAGATGTTAAACTTGAAAGGGTTCAGAAAGGATTTACAAGGATGTTGCTTGGTTGGAGGGTTAGAAGGATGGAGAGGCTGAATAGGCTGGGGCTGTTTTCCCTGGAGCGTCAGAGGCTGAGGGGTGACCTTATAGAGGTTTATAAAATCATGAGGGGCATAGATAGGATAAATAGAGTCTTTTCCCTGAGGTGGGGGAGTCCAGAACTAGTGGACATAGGTTTAGGGTGAGAGGGGAAAGATTTAAAAGGGACCAAAGGGGCAACCTTTTCACACAGCGGGTAATATGTGTATGGAATGAGGAAGTATTGGAGCCTGGTACAATTACATTTTAAAAGGCATCTGGATGGATACATGAATAGGAAGGATTTAGAGGGACATAGGCCAAGTGCTGGCAAATGGGACTAGATTAGGTTAGGATAGCTGGTCGGCATTGGCGAGTTGGACCGAAGGGTCTGTATGTCTGTCTGACTCCAAGTTGTTTCACAATACTTAACAGGAGGGTGTTTGAGGAGGAAAGCATTGGGGCACTTGAGGAAGTGTTGGGACAGGTGACCAAGAATTTGCTCCAAGAGGTGGAGATTTTAATGAGTGGACAAGTTGGATTGAAGGGTCTGTTTCCATGCTGTACATCTCTATGACTCTATGACTCTGAGTGGAATTCCACTGCATAGAGCTCAGGCAGCTACTTCCAAAATATTGGATTTATGGAAATTGAGGATACGTGCGTGGCTATCATTTGGAGCAGTGTGTGGATTGAACAGTCTGGTTGATGTGTTCTAGTCCAGTGGAATAGAACACTTCAATACTGTGTGTTTCAAGCAAATTCAGCTTCTTGCCACTCCCTCAGTAATCATCTTATATTTAGGACCCCCTCACTTCAGTCTTGTCCATTAGCATCAATTGCCACATCCATTCATTTGCAACTCCTCAGATACTGAAGCAGTCCATGTTTAGGTAACAAGATCTGGGCAGTATCCAGCCTTGGACTGACAAGTGGCAATTTACATTCGCACCACACAAATGCCAGGCAATGACCAAGTCCAAAAAGATGCAATCTAACCACTACACTACTTGTTTTGACATTCTGTGGTTACTATCGCTGAATATCTCTCTATTAACATCATTGAGGTTACTGTTGACCAGAAACTCCTCTGGACTCTCCACACAAACACAGTGGCTCAAAGAGCAGGTCAGAGTTGAGGAGTACTGTGGTGAGTAACCCACCCCCTGACTCCCCAAAGCCTGTCCACCATCTACAAGGCACAAGTCAGGAGTGTGAGGGAATACTCCCCATTTGCCCTGAATGGAGGCAGCTCCAACAACACTCGAGAAGCTCGACACCATCCAGGACAAAGCAGCCCCCGCTTGATTGGCACCACATCCACTCCCTCCTTCACCAATGCTCTGTAGCAGCAGTGTGTACCATCTGCAGAAATTCACCAAAAATCCCTAGCCAGAAACTTTACAAACCCTTGGCCATTTCCACCTAAAAGGGGAAGCCGATACATGGGAACCTGCAGGTGATGGTCTTCCCCTGTGAAGCATGCTCTATACTGTTTTGGAAATATATCGTCGTTCCTTCAGTATCACTGGGTCAACATTCTGGCATTTCCTCCCCAAGGGTCAACACACAGCAAGTAGACTGTAGCGTTTCAAGAAGGCAGCTCACCCCACCTTCTCGAGGGCAATTAGGGACGGGCAATAAATATTGCCCCAGCCAGTGATGCCCATTTCCTGAGAGTGAATTTAAAAAAAACTCTTCTGTGATTTGTTAAGTTGCCATGGCAACATACATGTTTATGGTCTGGAACTAGGTATAGTGATGGCAGAGGTTTATGCCTGACCAGGAATCCTTCCTGTTCTTACTGCTCCTGGTGTGTGTTGGAAGGATTTGTAGATTAACCGACTTGTTTTGTTGTGAAAGTATCTTCCTTGGTCATCAAATCTAGAATGTGACTTGGACCAGCAGTTTCAAGCTCCGAGGCAGGGTTAATACCGACTGGCACTGGAGCCACCTATGTTGCCTCATTGTACCCCAACCTCTTCACTCAGAGACTGCTCGCTCTTCCCTGAATGTTGTATCCTCTCCGTTCTGAAGATGCATTGAGAAACCGCTTTGCTCTTATCATTCCGTATCCTCTTGTTGTAAGCCAATGCGAAATAGGAGCAGAATTGGACCATTCAGCCCAACAAGTCTGCTCTGACATTCATTCAAGGCTGATGCGTTCCTCAACCCCATTCTCCTGTCTTTTCCCCATAATCTTTGATTCCCATACTAATACAGGATCTCTGCCTTAAATAACTCAATGACTTTGCCACAGAGGGCTATGGAGGCCTTGAGTTCCACAGATTCCCAGCCCCCTGGCTTAAGAAATCCCTCCTCATCTCAGTTCTAAAGGGTCAACCCTTCACTCTGAGGCTGTGCCCTCAGGATCTTCTCCACATCCACGCTATCCACGCCTCTCTCTGTATTCTATAAGGTTCAATCAGAATTCTCCCTCCTCCTAACCTCCATTGAGTACGGACCCAGAGTCTTCAACCACTCCTCACGTGACAAGCCCTTCATCCCTGGGATTGTTCTCCTGTAGACCCCATCCAAGGCCAGCACATCCTTGCTTAGATACGGGGGACCTAGTATTCCAAATGCAGCCTGTAATGCATGGGCCAGGGTAGGGCTTTCTGTTCCAAGTAGGTTGCTCAAGCCGGAATTTTCCGTGGTGTCGTGAAGGATTAGTGAGCAAGTCTCAATATGGTGAAGAAAAATAGGTTTTGCTGCCTGGTCCTGGTTTTTCCCATTTGACTCTGTTTCTGCTGCATTTTCAGGACATAGGTGCACTCTCCTGACTCCAACTGAATGGTCATTCTCCACACGCTGCAGTCATAAAGGAGTAACAGGGCCCATCAACTAAGTGGGTCATTGCCCCAGAATCTGGTCCTGTTTTGGGGGGACAAAATGTCTTTGTGTTTTGTTTCTCATTTTACCCGTCCACTGCAAGGCTGTCCCTGCGCAGATCTATTTCTTTTCCTTTTCAATATTAGATTCCCTACAGTATGGAAACAGGCCATTTGGCCCAACACATCCACACCGACCCTCTGAAGAGTAACCCACCCAGCCCCATTCCCCTAACCTATACTTACCCCTGACTAATACACCTAACACTGTGGGGTAATTTAGCCTGGCCAGTTCATTTAACCTGCACTCCTTTGGACTGTGGGAGGAAACCGGAGCACCCGGAGGAAACCCACGCAGACACATGGAGAACATGCAAGCTCCACACAGTCGCCCAAGGCGGGAATCGAACCTGGGACTCTGGTGCTGTGAGGCAGCAGTGCTAACCACTGAGCCGCCCCTGTCTGTACTGAAGAAAAATGCTGGAGATTGCAGCAGGCTGAGCTACCGTGCCATCCCGATGTTTTGTGTCATAGTCCTGATGTTTTAGAATAGACAATAGACAATAGATGCAGGAGTAGGCCATTCAGCCCTTCGAGCCTGCACCGCCATTCAATATGATCATGGCTGATCATTCCTAATCATATCCTCTTCCTGCTTTATCTATGTAAATGATTACAGGTATCCTGCGCTTTTTGCAAGTTCGCTTTACGCCTCTTCGCTTTTACAAAAGACCTGCACTAACCAAAAGAAATCAGAAGAGGATTTTCGCTTTGACGAAAAATGGTAAAATTTTTCCCTTATCAATTAATGCTTCTTCCCTTTACGCCATCTTGGCTTATAAAGGGTTTCTTAGGAATGCTCTACTTGCAGATAGTGAAGGATATCTATGTTGTCAAAGCCTCAGGATTGGCAGAATCACTTGCGTTGTCAATTGGAATGGAACATTTCTTGTTGAACACCAAAAAAATGAACCCCGACTCATACATCGGCTAGTCCCAGCCCAGGGCAGACAGATTCTACAGATCCATCCCTGAGTCTTCTTTATATTATATCCAGAAGTGCTATCTCTCTTAACCAAACATTTTTTTTCCCTCGTCACCAAATCACCGTGACTTTTTTTTTTGTTTTTAACCTATAACCACCAGCAGTAAACCATCTGTGTGGCCAGTTGAATGAATATTTACGTGCAATTTCCTGTTAATGCAAACCATTAGCTGAGGGAGAGTGCGAAGGGACTAAATCAAAATGGAGTTGGAGGGGGAAATAAAGCACTGTTTCCCCCCCCCCCCGTGGTGTCCACATCTCCCTCACAGCATTGATAAACAATGCAATCTCCCTCTCCAAGGATATCCCGGCACAAACCTAACCGGGGAAGAGGGACAGACTGTTGGCAGAAATGAGTGGGTCTGCTTTATATTTCCTCTCCCTGTAATTACATATCTATTGGGCCACGGGGACTTTGAATAGCAATATTGCCAGCACACCACATGAGCCCTCTGGATCTGCTTTATTCCAATTTCTTTTTTTTTGAATTCAGATTCCATCATCTGTGTTGGTGGGATTTGAACCAGAATACTATCTGGGTCTCTGGATTAATAATCAAGTGATAATTCCACTACACTATCCCTGGGTCTGCTTTGTAATTCTAGCCTTGGATTCATTTGTAATAATCAATTTGGGGGGATAGTAAAGCCCCCCTTTTGTTAGTGCACTGAGAGTATAAGGTAAAAAAAATGACTGCAGATGCTGGAAACCAGATTCTGGATTAGTGGTGCTGGAAGAGCACAGCAGTTCAGGCAGCATCCAAGTAGCTTCGAAATCGACATTTCGGGCAAAAGCCCTTCATCAGGAATAAAGGCAGTGAGCCTGAAGCATGGAGAGATAAGCTAGAGGAGGGTGGAGGTGGGGAGAAAGTAGCATAGAGTACAATGGGTGAGTGAGGGAGGGGATGAAGGTGATAGGTCAAGGAGGAGAGGGTGGAGTGGATAGGTGGAAAAGAAGATAGGCAGGTAGGACAAGTCCGGGCAAGTCAAGGGGACAGTTACTGAGCTGGAAGTTTAGAACTAGGGTGAGGTGGGGGAAGGGGAAATGAGGAAACTGTTGAAGTCCACATTGATGCCCTGGGGTTGAAGTGTTCCGAGGCGGAAGATGAGGCGTTCTTCCTCCAGGCGTCTGGTGGTGAGGGAGCAGCGGTGAAGGAGGCCCACGACCTCCATGTCCTCAGCAGAATGGGAGGGGGAGTTGAAATGTTGGGCCACGGGGCGGTTTGGTTGATTGGTGCGGGTGTCCCAGAGATGTTCCCTAAAGCGCTCTGCTAGGAGGCGCCCAGTCTCCCCAATGTAGAGGAGACCGCATCGGGAGCAATGCACACTTCAGGAGCAATAGACACTTCAACCCCAGGGCATCAATGTGGACTTCAACAGTTTCCTCATTTCCCCTTCCCCCACCTCACCCTAGTTCTAAACTTCCAGCTCAGTAACTGTCCCCTTGACTTGTCCGGACTTGTCCTACCTGCCTATCTTCTTTTCCACCTATCCACTCCACCCTCTCCTCCTTGACCTATCACCTTCATCCCCTCCCCCACTCACCCACTGAGAGTATAAACCTAGATTGTGCATTTCAATCTTAAATGGGAATCGAACCCCTAACTATCTGATTTAGATTCTAGAGTGCTATGCACTGAGCCATAGCTAACAGTTGGCTATTTGAGTCTATCACTCTTGTAATGGAGAGGGGGGATCATTTACTGAATTACACTCAGGAAAGTAGGCCGTGGATTGTTAGTAGAGACCCCCACTGGCTTTGCTGAGGTGGAGGGTATTGAGAGAGGAATTTTGCAAAGCTAGCAACCAAATTCCCCACTTATTGCGAGGGCAAATGGAACGTTGACCTTCATCTGTGAAGAAGGGTCGCCTGACCCGAAATGTTAACTCCGCTTTCTCTCCATAGATGTTGCCAGACCTGCTGAGTTTTTTTTTAATCCCGCCCCCAGCAATTTCTGTTCTTGCTTTCTTTTCTGAGGGAATAGAGTATAAAAAGTAGGGAGGATTTTTATCAAACTGCAGCGCAATAGTCAGACCACACCTGGAATCTGAAGTATATTGCTCCCCTCATTTTTGTGGGAAAGATGTACTGACATTGGAGACAGTCCAGAGCAAGTTCACTAGGCTGATAGTGGGCATAGGGTACTGTCTCAGGAGGAGAGGTTGAGTAGATTTGAGCCTGGAGTGTAGAAGGGTGACAAGGTGTCCTTATTTAAACACACAAGATTCTTCGGACTTGACAGGGTGGAAGTGGAGTGATGGCTTCCTTTTTTTTATGGGAGAGTCTAGAACAAGAGGATGTAAACTCAAGGGTAAGGGGTTGCATTGGACAGAGGAATTTCATCTAGAATAGTAAAGCTGTGGAATTCTTTACCACAAAGGGCTATTAAGGCTTGGTCATTTAGGTGTGATCCAAGCTAAAGTAGACTTTTTTTTGACTAGTAAGAAAATCTAGGCTACTCTGGGGTGGGGGTGGGGGGGGGAAGGCAGGAAAGTGGAGTTGAGGATTATCAGATCAGCCATTGAATGGTGGGGCAGACTTGATGGGCTGAATGGCCTACTGCTGCTCTTACCAGAATCTTATGGACTCATTCGGCTGATTCCTGACAGAAACATTGGACATTAGAACATTACAGTGCAGTACAGGCCCTTCGGCTCTCACAGGTCAGCGCAACAATCTGAAGCCCGTTTAACCTACACTATTCTGTTATCATCCATAGGTTTATCCAATGACCATTTAAATGTCCTTAAAATTGGCGAGTCTACGACTGTTGCAGGCAGGGCGTTCCACACCCTTCTTTCTGAGTTTAAAAAAAAACTACCTCTGACATCTATCCTATATCTATCACCCCTCAGTTTAAAGCTATGTCCTCTCATGCTAGCCATCACCATCCAAGGAAAAAGGCTCTCACTGTCCACCCTATCTAATCCTCTGTGATCGTCTTGTATGCTTCTATTAAGTCTACTCTTACCTCCTCTCTAATGAAAACAGGCTCAAATCTCTCAGCCTTTCCTCATAAGAACCTTCCCTCCATACCAAGCAACATCGTAGTAAATCCCCTCTTAAACCTTTTCCAAAGCTTACACATCCTTCCTATAATACGGCGACCAGAATTGAATGCAATACTCTGAGAGCAGCCGCACCAGAGTTTTGTACAACTGCCACTTGACCTCATGGTTCCGAAACTCGATCCCTCTTCCAATAAAAGCTAACACACCATACACCACCTTAACCACCGTATTAACATGGGTGGCAACTTTCAGGGATCTATGCACACGGACACAAAGATCATCCAGACTACCAAGAATCTTACCATTAGCCCTCTGTATTCCTGTTACTTCTTCCAAAGTGAATCACCTCACACTTTTCCTCATTAAACTCCATTGGCCACCTCTCAGCCCAGCTCTGCACCTTTATCTATGTCCCTCTGTAATGAGGAAACATTGGGCCTACTCTCAGTGAACTTTGAGCAGTGATCTGTATTGAAACACACAAGATTCTGCTGAGCTTTGCCAGGGTAGACACTGACATGTAGTTTATTCTTGTGGATGTATCTAGAGCTAGGGGGCGCAATTTCAAAAATACAGTAAGGAGACTCCCAACTCAAGAATGAGATAAGGTATTTCTTTGGAGTGTCTTTGGAATTCTGTAACCCATTGAGTAGCAGAGTCCAGGCTTTTGAATGTATTCAAGGCCAACTTGAATAGATTTTTGATTAACAAGAGAGTCAAAGATTAAGGGAGGTGACGGGCAGGAAGTTGGAGTTGAGGGGCCACAGCCCAATCAACCCTGACTGAATGTGAATCTGACTCAATGACCTACTCCTACACCTATTTCTTAAATTCACCTTTGGTTCTGGGGGTACAAATCTGGCAAGTTTGAAACTGCTGAGATTGTTAATGGGCGGCACGGTGGCACAGTGGTTAGCACTGCTGCCTCACAGCGCCAGAGACCCGGGTTCAATTCCCGCCTCAGGCGACTGACTGTGTGGAGTTTTTGCACGTTCTCCCCATGTCTGCGTGGGCTTCCTCCGGGTGCTCCGGTTTCCTCCCACAGTCCAAAGATGTGCAGGTCAGGTGAATTGGACATGTTAAATTGCCCGAAGTGTTAGATAAGGGATAAATGTATGGGTGGGTTGCGGGTCGGTGTGGACTTGTTGGGCTGAAGGGCCTGTTTCCACACTGTAAGTAATCTAAATCTCACTACAAACACCAGTGTCTAGGCCAGGGATTCCAGTCCCAAAGAGGGTCCCATCAGAAAACCGCACCAGATTTGTGTGCAGCAAGTTCCCACAAAAATCCGTGAATTGGATGTGTCTTTTTTTAAAGGAATGTCTTGATCTTAATTTTCTCATTCTGAAGACTGAGTTGATGTGAATTCAGCTTCTCTTTCACCCATATTCCCTAACTCCCAAGCTTTCCCCATTTTTTTTAAACAAAAAGCTCTTAAAACTAGAACATGTAGGAGTAGAATTAGGCCATTCAGCCCATTAAATCTGCTCCGTCATTCAGTGATGGCTGATGTGTTTCTTGAGCCCATTCTCCTGCCTTCTCCCCATAATCCTTGATCCCTTTACTCGGCAAGGATCTATCTGTCTGTCTTAAATGTACTCAATGCCTTGGCCTTCCACGGCACTGAGTCCCACTGATTCACCACCCACTGGCTGACAGAATTCCCAAGAAATGTCCTATCTAGCCAGAAGTCTGCATTCAATGAGGCACGCCATGGTCTCCTAAGCCAAGGAAGTGGCTTTCGAAAGAAGATTGGAGAATTATGTAAGGAAAACTTTACATTTGCAATGGAGTGTGAGAACAGGCTTCTTGCAGGGGGTCAGTGGCACAGAAATGGCCACCTTCTGTGCTGTCAAGATTAGAATGGCGCTGGAAAAGCGCAGAAGGTCAGGCAGCATCCGAGGAGCAGGAAAATCGACATTTCAGGCAGGAGCCCATGATCCCTGATGAAGCTTTCCTGCACTAAACGTCGATTTTCCTGCTGCTCGGATGCTGCTTGACCTGCTGTGCTTTTCCAGCACCACTCTAATCTTGACTCTGATCTGCAGTCCCCACTTCTGCCTAGTTGATTTTAACCTTCTATGCTGTGTTCATTCTATGATTGTAACATCCAATGAACTGCATTTTCGTGAAACGCTGCGGAGAATGGGGAAGGAAGTTTTCCATGTACTCTGTGAACTGAACAACTCTGACTCCAAGTTTAAAAAGGACTCATCAGACATTAAGGAAACTCTCTAAAAGCTGTGCTTTATCTAACACAGAGAAGCACCCTCTGTTACTGTACATCTCTCTCTGCTTTTTGAGCTGCAAGTGTTTGTGCATCCCGCTGTTTACATTTAGCCCACCATTGATGCCTTTGCTGCCTTCATGTTGAGCTCTGGAATTCTCTGCATCTCTCTCTCTCTCTTTTTTTTTTCTCCCTCTTTTTTTTTCTCTTTTTTTTCTCTCTCTTGCTTTCTTGCTTTTTCTCTCTCTCACACACACACACGCGCACACACCATGCCCTTTTTAAGATGCTGTTTAAAATCTACTTTTGGAGTGTTTTGATTCTTGATCAACGATGAGTAACATCCTGTCACTGTTCCCCCACTGTAAATTTTCTGTTTCATTACATTTCCAAATATGTTCATCAAATTATTTAAAATTCTGCGCAGTCAGTACTGTGAGGGCTCCTCAGAGTGTTTGTCTTATTGGAAATGCACTCCAAATTGGAACAGAAATTGCTATGTTGCAGTTGTTGGCTGCCCCTGCGTCTCAATTTGGTATCCTCTCTCTTTCTGACTTAGATACAGTTGTGCCTCAGCTGGTAGTGCTCTCTGCTTCTGAATCCAATGGTCAAGGGTTCAAGTCCTACTGCAGACACTCCAATACATGATGATACAAGGGTGTTGCCAGGGTTGGAGGATTTGAGTTACACAGAGAGGCTGGATAAGCTGGGGCTGTTTTCCCTGGAGCGTCTGAGGCTGAGGGGTGACCTTATAGAGGTTTATAAAATCATGAGGGGCATGGATAGGGTCAATAGACAAAGTCTTTTCCCTGGGGTGGGAGAGTCCAGAATTAGAGAGCATAGGTTTAAGGTGAGAGGGGAAAGATATAAGAGAGATATAAGAGAGACCTAAGGGGCAACTTTTTCACGCAGAGCGTGGTACATTTATGGAATGAGCTGCCAGAGGAAGTGGTGGAGGCTGGTACAATTACAACATTTGAAAGGCATCTGGCTGGGTATATGAATAGAAAGAGTTTGGAGGGATATGGGCCAAGTGCTGGCAGGTGGGACTAGATTAGTTTGGGATATCTGGTTGGCATGGATGAGTTGGATTGAAGGGTCTGTTTCCGTGCTGTACAGCTCTATGACTGGGAAACCAAAACCTTTTGATGTGATTTATTGTAGCCACATGTACCTGAGTACAGTGAAAAGCTTTGTTTTGCAAGCAATACAGGCAGATCATAGCAACAAGGACATGCAGATCACAGGGTGCTTAGACAGAGTGAGGTGTCTAGATACTGGAAATCCGAAACGGAAACAGAAATTGCAGGAGAAACTCAGCAGATTTGGCAGTGTCTGTGGAGAGAAAGCAGAGTTAATGTTTCGGATCCAGTGACCCTTCTGAAGAGTCACATAATGAAAGGCAGCAATACTTGGTGTAATGGACAGCAGTGATGCTGTCGGATTAAACGGAAGCCCATTGGACGCAAAAGATCCCACTGAGCAGTATATTTGAAGCAGTGTAGAGGAGCATTTTTGTTTTGTTCATCAATAGGATGTGGATCAGGCCTCATTTATTGCCCATTGCCAATTTTCCACACTGATTCTGAAGCCACATGTGAGTCAGAGCAGGTTAGGATGACAGATTTCCATTCTGAAAGGACATTGGTGAACCAGATAGGCATTTTATTTTTCAGCAATTACTCATCGAGCACAGAAACAGATCCTTTGGCCCAACTCGTACATGCTGACCGCGTTTCCCAAACTAAACTAGTCCCATTTACCTACGTTCAGCTCATGTCCCTCCAAACCTTTCCTTTTCATACACCTGTCTAAATGGCTTTTAAATGTTGTAACTGTGCCTGCATTTACCACTTCCTCTGGCACTTCGTTCCACATAGGACCCACCCTCTGTGTGTGAAATAGGTTCCCCCTCATGTTCCTGTTTAAATCTTACACCTCAAGCCAAGGCCCTCCAGTTTTCCCTACCCTGGGGAAAACACTTTGGCTATTCACCCTATCCATGCCCTTCATGATTTTATAAACCTCTAAGGTCACCCCTCAACCTCCGATGTTCCAGGAAAAAAATGTTCCATCCTCTCCTTCTAACTCAAACCCTCCGTTACCAGCAACATCCTGGTAAATCCTTTCTGCACTTTTTTTTTCCAATTTAGATTACAACAGGATCTTGACCAGATGGGCCAATGGGCTGAGGAGTGGCAGATGGAGTTTAATTCAGATAAATACCCTTGAGTTTAGAAGACTGAGAGGGGATCTGATTGAAACGTATAGGATTATGAAAGGATTGGACACTCTGGCAGGAGGAAACATATTTCCGCTGATGTGGGAGTGCCAAACCAGAGGACACAACTTAAAAATACGGGGTAGACCATTTAGGACAGAGATGAGGAGAAACTAATTCACCCAGAGAGTGGTGGCTGTGTGGAATGCTCTGCCCCAGAGGGCAGTGGAGGCCCAGTCTCTGGATTCATTTAAGAAAGAATTGGATAGAGCTCTTAAAGATAGTGGAGTCAAGGGTTATGGAGATAAGGCTGGAACAGGATACTGATTGGGAATGATCAGCCATGATCATATTGAATGGCGGTGCAGGCTCGAAGGGCTGAATGGTCTACTCCTGCATCTATTGTCTATTGTCTATTGTCTAAATGCGAGGTGCTGCATTTTGGGAAAGCAAATCTTAGCAGGACTTGTACACCTTAATGGTAAGGTCCAAGGGAGTGTTGCTGAACAAAGAGACCTTGATGTGCAGGTTCATAGCTCCTTGAAAGTGGAGTCGCAGGTAGACAGGATAGTGAAGAAGGCATTTGATATGCTTTCCTTTATAGGTCAGAGTATTGAGTACAGGAGTTGGGAGGTCATGTTGCTGCTGTACAGGACATTGGTTAGGCCACTGTTGGAATATTGTTTGCAATTCTGGTCTCCTTCCTATTGGAAGGATGTTGTGAAACATGAAAGGATTCAGAAAAGATTTACAAGGATGTTGCCAGGGTTGGAGGATTTGAGCTATAGGAAGAGGTTGAATAGGCTGGGGCTGTTTTCCTTGGAGCGTCGGAGGCTGAGGGGTGACCTTATAGAGGTGTATGAAATCATCAGGGACGCGGATAGAATAAATAGACAGAGTCTTTTCCCTGGAGTCAGGGAGTCCAGAACTGGAGCATATAGGTTTAGGATGAGAGGGGAAAGATTTAAAAGGTACCTAAGGGGCACAGTACTCCAAATGTGAATAGTGGTTATATAGTTTTTATTTTAATCCAGATTTTTACTGAATTCCAGTTTCACAATTTACTGTGGTGGGATTCTAAATCATCTTGTTGGTGTTAAATTAACAACAATGTTGGCTGTTCTGTTTCTGAAAATTGTAGAACCCCATTACAGTATGGAAGCAGGCCATTTGGCCCATCGAATGCACCCCAACCCTCAGAGCATTCAGCTCCAGATCCAACCCCCAGCCCATCCCTGTAACCCTGTATCGCTCATGGCTAATCCACCTAGTCTGCAAATCCCTGGGCGCTATGGGGCAATTGAGCATGGCCAATCCACCCTAACCTGCACATCTTTACACTGTGTGTGGGAGGAAACCAGAGCAAACCCACGCAGACATAGGGAGAACAACGAAGAGTCACCTAGACTCAAAAGGTTAGCTTGCTCTCTCTTCGTGGATGCTGCCTGACCTGCTGTAGTCTCCAGCATTTGTTGTTTTCAGTACAGATTCCAGCATCTGCAGTAATTTGTTCCATACGGATGGTTGTCCGAGACTGGAATCAAACCCAGGTCCCTGGTGCCATTGTGTCACCCAAAGCAACACTTGCATAGGCCCCTCGTTTAAGTAAAACAAACTGAGTATGTGAAAGGCGCTATATAAATGCAAGCGTGGCTTCCTGCACATTGACTCAGCACACTGGCCAAAACCTCATGTTTCTAACCATCAGTCCTTCGGTCCTGGTCTGCTGTTCAATAACGACACACTGATCTGGATGTGGTCTGATCAGTGTCTGCAGTTTCCTTTTTGGAAACCATGTGAAGCCTTTAGAAAGGGCGCAGAAAAGATTCACCAGGATAATTTCCCAAAGGCCTGCCCCCTTTTTTTGGTTAGCCGGTCACAATGAAGAAGCTACAGGTGTTGTGCCCAGGACCAAGGTGGTCAGCGGTGTTGTAGGGTACGAGGAATTAGCAGAAAGCTGACCATCACATCTCACTGCAGTGTTAACTCATGCAGCCTCGTGGGTTTTGGGTTATCAGGGGGTTTGAGAGATTCTCTTGTTTTTTTCACTGTGCACCCGCACCAATGATGCATATCAATGGATTGTGAATGAGAGCAGGAAATCTGACTGACTGGTTTTAGTATCAGCTGAGTGGGCGCTGGGGGGGGGGGGGGTCTGTCTCTTCACACACCTCCACTTTCCTTTTTTCTTTCTCTCTCTCTGTCACACACTCACTCTCTCTCACACTCACTCTCATACTCTCTCCTACACACACTCTCACGCACTCTCTCTCTCACGCACTCTCTCTCTCACGCACGCACTCTCTCTCTCTCCACACTCTCTCTCTCTCTCTCACTCTCTCTCGCTCGCTCGCTCGCGCGCTCTCACTCACTCTCTCTCTCACACACACACTCCCACACACACTCCCTCTCTCCCACACTCTCCCTCTCTCCCTCCCACACACACACACTCTCTCTCTCTCTCTCTCTCTCTCGCGCACTCACTCTCTCTTCCCCCCCTCTCTCTCGCACTCTCTCTCTGCAACCTTCAACAGCTCCAAGTGCGACTCCTCTTTCCTCCCCCCCCCCCCCAAAAAAAAAGGGCTTTCTGATGCCCAGATTGAGCTGAGGGGGCACCTGCATGCTCAGATTTGTAGTCTGCAAGGAGCTGGAGCACATTTTAATCTCTCCTGACATTTTTCTTGGTAACAGCTAAGGTGTGGATGAACTGCAGCGGTTCAAGAATGCAACTCTGACTGACATTCTAGAGAGTGATTAAGGATATTGACCCAGCCAGAGACTCTCCTGTCTCACAGGCGATTGTTTTGGACAGATCCCGATGCCAGGGATTTGCCCCTTCGAGGTTAGGATGTTGTGCCGAGGTTGTACGGGACGTTGGCCAGGCCTCTTCGTGAATACTGACTCCAGTTCTGGTCATCCTGTTTATAGGGAGGATATTATTAAGCTGGAGATGGTCCAGAAGAGACTTAGCAGAATATTACCAGGAATGGAGGGTATGAGTTGTGGAGAGAGGCTGGGTAGGCTCAGACTTTGCTCACTGGAGCATAGGAGGTTGAAGGGTGACCTTTGTGGAAGTTTACAAAGTCATGAGGCGCATGGGTAGTGAATGACAGGTGTCATTTCCCACGGATGAGGAATCTCAAGATGAGGCAGCATAATTCTAAGGTGAGTGGAGGAAGATTTTAAAAAGACGTGAGCACTTTTGTTATTACTCAGTGATTCATGTGTGGAATGGATTTCCTGAGGAAGTGGTGAATGTGGGCCCAGTTACAACTTTGAAAAGCCATTTGGGTAGATACATGAAGAGGAAAGATTTGGAGGGATATGGGCCAGGAGCAGGCAAGTGGGACTCGTTTAGTTTGGGATTGTGATCGGCATGGGGTGGTTGGGCCGGAGCGTCTGTTCCCATGCTGGACAATTTACCGCACAGGTAAAGGGTTCCAGCTATCTGGGTGCGCCCAGTCTCTGATCATCCAGAGACTGGACAATTCAGGCATGGACTCCCTGAGTAGTGGACACAAACTCTCAACTGATGGAGGCTGACGCTGCGTCTGTGGGTGAGGGCTGTTAGCTGGGTGTTTGTGTTAACCACAGTCTCTCTCAAGTAGGCTGTCAGAGCACAGGAAGCACTTTTGTGTTGAGTCCTATTGTGCGTGGGTCTCTGAAGCAAAGACACCCTCCCACTCCAAGCTTTTCTGGCTTCCGGTTTAATTTCCCTAATGCCACGGTAATTTACTGCTTGGACTAGGGGCAATGATTGAGGGTGAGAGGGGAACGATATAAAAGGGACCTTAGGGGCAACTTTTCATGCAGAGGGTGGTGTGTGTATGGATTGAGCTGCCAGAGGAAGTAGTGGAGTCATAGTCATAGAACTGTACAGCATGGAAACAGATACTTCAGCCCAACTCGTCCATGCCAACCAGATATCCTAACCTAATCTGGTCCCATTTGCCAGCACTTGGCCCATATCCCCCTCAACCCTTCCTATTCGTATACCCATCCAGATGCATTTTAAATGCTGTAATTGTACCAGCCTCCACCACTTCCTCCAGCAGCTCATTCTATACACCACCCTCTGTGTGAAAAAGGTTGTCCCTTAGGTCTCTTTTATATCTTTCCTTTTTCACTTTGAACCTAAGGCATGTTTATGGGATGATGCGAGACTGGAACAGTTGGGAGAAAGTGAGGACTGCAGATGCTGAAGATCAGAGTCGGACTGCGCTAGAAAAGCACAGCGGGTTTGGCAGGAATGAGCTTATGCCCGAAATTACTTAGTGTGGAAACAGGCCCTTCGTCCCAACAAGTCCACACCGACCTCCCGAAGAGCAACCCACCCAGACCCATTCCCCTACATTTTACCCCTTCACCTAACACTATGGGCAATTTAGCATGGCCAATCCACCCCAACCTGCACATTTTTGGACTGTGGGAGGAAACTGGAGCACCCGGAGGAAACCCACGCAGACACTGGGAGAACGTGCAAACTCCAGACAGTCAGTCACCTGAGGTGGGAATTGAACCCAGGTCTCTGGCACTGTGAGGCAGCAGTGCTAACCACTGTGCCACCATGGTTTACTCTGATTCAATTACCCTCTGGGCAACTGGGGATGGCCAATGCACACTGGCCTAGCCAGTGATATCATGAATAATTATTTGAAAAACCCACAACATAAAACAGGAACAAATTGTTCCAATTGATATTGAGAATCCAGAGAAAGTATATTCCTGTCAGGGTGAGAGGAAAGGCAGGTAACTATAGGGAATGCTGGATGACTAAAGAAATTGAGGGTTTGGTTAAGAAAAAGAAGGAAGCATATGTCAGGTATAGACAGGATAGATCGAGTAAATCCTTAGAAGAGTATAAAGAAAGTAGGAGTATACTTAAGAGGGAAATCAGGAGGGCAAAAAGTGGACACAAGATAGCTTTGGCAAATAGAATTAAGGAGAATCCAAAGGGTTTTTACAAATATATTAAGGACCAAAGGGTAACTAGGGAGAGAATAGGGCCCCTCCAAAATCAGCAAGGTGGTCTTTGTGTGGAGCCGCAGAAAAGGGGGGAAGATACTAAATGAGTATTTTGCATCAGTATTTACTGTGTAAAAGGATATGGAAGATATAGACTGTAGGGAAACAGATGGTGACATCTTGCAAAATGTCCAGATTACAGAGGAGGAAGTGCTGGATGTCTTGAAACTGGTAAAGGTGATGATCAGGTGTACCCGAGAACTCTGTGGGAAGCTAGAGAAGTGATTGCTGGGCCTCTCGCTGAGATATTTGTATCATCGATAGTCACAGGTGAGGTGTTGGAAAACTGGAGGTTGGCAAACGTGGTGCCACTGTTTAAGAAGGGTGGTAAGGACAAGCCAGGGAACTATAGACCGGTGAGCCTGATCTCGGTGGTGGGCAAGCTGTTGGTGGGAATCCTGAGGGACAGGCTGTACATGTATTTGGAAAGGCAAGGACTGATTAGGGATAGTCAACATGGCTTTGTGTGTGGGAAATCATGTCTCACAAACTTGATTGAGTTTTTTGAAGTAGTAACAAAGAGGATTGATGAGGGCAGAGCAGTAGATGTGATCTATATGGACTTCAGTAAGATATTTGACAAGGTTCCCCATGGGAGACTGATTAGCCAGGTTAGATCTCATGGAATACAGGGAGAACTAGCCATTTGGATACAGAACTGGCTCAAAGGTAGAAGACAGAGGGTGGTGGTGGAGGGTTGTTTTTTGGACCTGAAGCCTGTGACCAGTGGAGTGTCACAAGCTTTGGTGCTGGGTCCTCTACTTTTTGTCATTTATATAAATGATTTGGATGCAAGCATAAGAGGTACAGTTAGTAAGTTTGCAGATTACATCAAAATTGGAGGTGTAGTGGACAGCGAAGAGGGTTACCTCAGATTACAACAGGATGTGGACCAGATGGGCCAATGGGCTGAGAAGTGGCAGATGGAGTTTAATTCAGATAAATGCGAGGTGCTGCATTTTGGGAAAGCAAATCTTAGCAGGACTTATACGCTTAATGGTAAGGTCCTAGGGAGTGATGCTGAACAAAGAGACCTTGGAGTGCAGGTTCATAGCTCCTTGAAAGTGGAGTCGCAGGTAGATAGGATAGTGAAGAAGGCGTTTGGTATGCTTTCCTTTATTGGTCAGAGTATTGAGTACAGGAGTCGGGAGGTCATGTTGTGGCTGAAAAGGACATTGGTTAGGCCACTGTTGGAATATTGCATGCAATTCAGGTCTCCTTCCTATTGGAAAGATGTTAGATTAGGTTATGTTTAAAGAGGTAATCTTTCATTAAATTAGATTACTTAGTGTGGAAACAGGCCCTTCTGTCCAACAAGTCCACACCGACCCTCCAAAGAGCAACCCACCCATTTACCCCTTCACCTAACACTAAGGGCAATTTGGCATGGCTAATTCACCTAACTTGCACATTTTTGGACTGTGGGAGGAAACCGGAGCACCCGGAGGAAACCCACGCAGACACGTGGAGAATGTGCAAACTCCACGCAGCAGTTGCCTGAGGTGGGAATTGAACCCGTGTCTCTGGTGCTGTGAGGCAGCAGTGCTAACCATTGTGCCACCGTGCCACCCATTGTTATGAAACTCGAAAGGGTTCAGAAAAGATTTACAAGGATGTTGCCGGGGTTGGAGGGTGTGAGCTGTAGGGAGAGGCTGAACAGGCTGGGGCTGTTTTCCCTGGAGCGTCGGAAGTTTACAAAATTGAGGGCTATGGATAGGGAATATAGGCAAAATCTTTTCCCTGGGATGGGAGAGTCCAGAACAAGAGCGCATAGGTTTAAAATGAGAGGGTAAAGATATAAAAGAGACCTAAGGGGCAACATTTTCATGCAGTGGCTGGTATGTGTATGGAATGAGCTTCCAGAGGAAGTGGTGGGAGGCTGGTACACTTACAACATTTAAGAGGCATTTGGATGGGTATATGAATAGGAAGGGTTCGGAGGGATATGGGCCGGGTGCTGGCAGGTGGGACTAGATTGGGTTGGGATATCTGGCCGGCATGGACAGGTTGGACCGAAGGGTCTGTTTCCATGCTGTACATCTCTAAGACTCTGTTTCTCCATACGAGATCTGGCGAGGAGGTCCCAAGAGTGTGCATAATTTTTATTTTTAATTCTTTCGTGGGCTGAGGGCCTCACTGACTAGGCCAGCCTTCATCACCTATGCCCAAGATAGTTATGAGTCAAATACATTGCTGTGGGTCTGGAGTCACGTGTAGGCCAGACCAGGTAAGGATAGCAGATTTCTTCCCCGACCATACATTTTGAGGAAGTGTCACTGGACCTGAAACTTTGTCTGATTTTTCTCTGCACGTGCAGCTAGACCTGCTGAGCTTTTCCAGCAATTTGTTTTGATTTTTGATTACCAGCATCCACGATTTTTTTTTTAAACAAATGGTCACCTTTTGATAATATTCAAGAGGAAAATTGACGACAGGTTTAGATTGAGGATCGGTGCAGGCTTGGAGGGCCGAAGGGCCTGCTCCTGTGCTGTAATGCTTTTTGTTCTTTAAGGATCTTCGTGAACCAGATGGGTTTTTCCAACAATCATCAATATTGACCTTTTCATTAAATGTTGCCTCTTTGACCAAACTTTAGCCCGAAGAGATAGACTTTATAAGGCGTGTCTTGAAGGTGGAAAGCTAAAGGTAGAACGTTTGGATCCTAATACCTTCCTGCTTTGGGACCCTTTACCTGGTCACTGGCGCCGTGTAAATGTAGGTGGTTTTTGAAACATGCAAGAAGTGGTTCACTGGGGCGGAGGCTTGTAATTTGGCATGGGTAAAGGGGACGTCACTGTGCACCTAATCTGCTCTGGAATCTAAACGGGGAGTACACGACCTTAACATTGAGCAAAAACCAGCTGTATCTTGGTTAATCTCAATTTAACACCAACTTCCTCTTGCTTTCTAGATCAGATTGACATGTGGAGCGCAAGCACTTGAACATGAACCTCCTGTTTATTCGGGGGGCGGGGGGAGGGGCACTGTGATTGTCAAAGGAACACTTTGCTGATGGAGCCATTTCTCAAAGAAAGTTTTTGCATGTCAGAGGGAGTTGCCACTCCCCAGTAATGCCAGTGCAACTTTCGATGTTACCACACCCATGGCTCCGGTCTGGCTCAACCTGAAGTCAATATTGATTCTTTACAGGTTCCTGAGCAGGTGCTGCTTGGTTCAGTGGGGAACTGAGGGATATGACAGGGGCACTTCGGACTGTGCTGAACTGGAGGCGTGGCTTAAAGAATTGGAAGGGCTTGCTTTTAATAGCACCCTTAGGGAGACCCCAGAGTGCTTCTGTACAACCTTCAAAAGTCTCGCAGTGTTGGAACGCTGACAGCCGAATGGAGCACAGCAAGATCCCGCAAACTGCAAACCAAAAAAAAGCCTGCCTTGCTGTATTGATGTCTGTTTTAGGGTCAATTGTTGGCTCAGTTTCCCACCCCCTGCCTCTGCTCCTATTTGGAATGTTGGGCACAGAGTCATACAGCACAGAAACAGACCCTTCAGTCCAACTCATCCATGCCGACCAGATATCCTAAACTAATAGAGTCCCATTTGCCAGCACTTGGCCCATATCCCTCAATCCCATCCTATTCATATACCCATCCAGATGCTTTTTAAATGTTGTAATTGTACCAGCCTCCAGCTCTTCCTCTGGCAGCTCATTCCATACACGCACAACCCTCTGTGTGAAAAAGTTGCCTCTTAGCTCCCTTTTAAATCCTTCCCCTCTCATGCTAAACCTGTGCCCTCTAGTTCTGGACTCCCCCCACCCCAGGGAAAAGACCTTGTCTATTTACCCTATCCATACCCCTCATGATTTTATAAACCTGTCAGGTCACTTATTTGTTCCTGCTTTGTTGTGGGTTTGTCAAAAAAATTTATTCATGATATCATTGGCTAGGTCAGTGTTTATTGGCCATTCCCAATTGTCTCCGCTCCAGGGAAAACAGCCCAAGTCTGTTCAGCCTCCAACACTGCCAACATCTTTTTATAAATAAAAGTTTGCGTACACGTACCAACAGGTTCAAGAACAGTTTCTTCCCTGCTGTTATTAGACTGGACCTTTCAAATTTTAAATTTAATGTTGATCTCACTTTGTGTGCACCTTCTCTGCAGCTGTCACATTGTATTCCTCGCCCTGTTCTGTTACCCTTTGTGTATGATCTGCCTGTACTGCACGCTGCACGAAATGTTTCACTGTACCTAGGTACGTGTGGCAATAATAAATCAAACCAAATCTTTTATGCACCCAGTTGGCTCAGAGTTTTCCACCTCTGCTCCTGTTTGGAATAGTTGACCACAGGGTCTTCTATCAAGTCCACCCCAAAAGGCAGCCGGTGCCTTGGTTTAACGTCCCCGAATCTCTGTCTAACCTGCACAGTTCCTCTCTTGTCTGTCGCAGTCAAGTGACGCTCAAACCCATCACCTCCTCACTCCGAGGGGATGTGCTGTCCTTTGAGACATGGCTGACCCTTTTCCCAGCAGGCCCTGGTCAGGAGCTTGGTTTGCCAGCCCTTCTCTTGGCATTGCCCACCCTGGCAGACACAACTTGGTGAACTTCAATCGATAATGTCTGTGCTGGCATTCTTGTCCCCTCATCAAAGTGGTAGTTCAGGTTACGATGCTCGAATTCTGTGGAGTATTTGGTGGAATGATTATTTTCCTCTGTGTTTTGGCATCTGGCTGGGAACTCCAAAGGCCACCATGTTTCCCAAAGGAATTTTTAACAACTACTTCACGGGATATGAGCATTACTGGCTGGACTCTTGAGGTTGGTGGTGAGACACTGCCTTGTAACTCCCAAACACTGTGGGATTTTGAGCCAGAGACCGGGAAGGAACTCTTACAGACATAGAATGCGACTAGGACATACCACAACCTAACTCTCACTTCTATAAAAGACATCTCCGAACTGACAGCCAGACTTCTCCGTGCACTGGGATTCATGACAGGCCATAAACCGACAGTTACGCTCAGACAACGGCTCACTAGACTAAAAGGCCCGATATCCATCGAGACTAATGTAATTTACAGGATTCCATGCAAAGACTGCATGAAACATTATATAAGAGCAAACAAGAAAGGGTGAGTGAGGGGATAGAAGGGAATTGGGGAATGGGAAGGGAGGTTATTTGAAATCTGAGAACTCCATGTTAAGTCCTCCGGGCTATAGGCTGCTGTGGAGCATTGAGTCCAGCAACACCCTGTATCCCATGAGTAAATGTTTGGGACAGCTGCACTGACCAACCCCACCGCCCTGTGGCTGAACACTTCAACTCCCCCTCCCACTCCACCAAGGACATGCTGGTCCTGGGTCTCCTCCATCACTAAACCCTAACCACCTGACGCCTGGAGGAAGAACACCTCATCTTCCACCTTGGGACCCTCCAACTACGCGGGATCAATGTGGATTTCACCAGTTTCCTAATTTCCCCTGCCCCCATCTTATCCCAGTCCCAAACTTCCAACTCGGCACCACCGTCTTGACCTGTGCGTCTTCCTTCCCACCTGTCTGCTCCACCTTCCCCACCAACCATTAACCCCCACCTTCATCTACCCATTGTATTTCCAGCTACCTTCCCCACCCGCCTCCCATTTATCTCTTAGCTCCCCTTCCTGGCCCACAAGCCTCATTCCTGACAAAGGGCATATGGCTCAAACGTCAATTCTCCTGTTCCTCTGTTGCCTGATCTGCTGTGCTTTTCCAGCAACATTTTTGACTCTGATTTCCAGCATCTGCAGTCCTCACATTCCCCCGTTGCAAAGATTAGCCAATTGGCTGAATTTTGTCAGCTGCAGGGGGTGGATTGGTAGTTGGCAGCTGGAGAATGGAAGAGTGTTTCTGCCCTTGGGTCAAGCCTCCTTTGTCTCAGGTAGAAACTTCCTCTTGCATTTCCGTCTCCAGAGATATTAGGTGCTTTTTGCATCTCAGGAACGTGAACTGCTTGATGATTTATTTGTACATCTAATGAATGAAACATTTTCTCCTTGTTTAAAAAGAAATCCACATTTTCTTTCTCTCTCTCTCTCTCTCTCTCTCTCTCTCTCTCTCTCTCTCTCTCTCTCTCTCTCTCTCTTCATGCGACAAGGTTTCTTAAGGATCTGTAGCCCAAGGGGTAGCATTGCCAACTCTGGGCTGATGAATAACCTCAGTAGGCGTGGTCTGATAAGACCAGCAGGTTAACGATCAATCCACGATGGCAGGCATTAAGAACACAGAGCTGTTCCTGGTCGCTCGAGCCCACATTAAGACTTTCTTGTCGACATGGTTGGCCACTTGTGACAAATGGTTTGTTAGTTCCATTCCCCTCCCCTGGCCCCCACTTCCTCCCCTCCCTCTTCCTCCCCCAAACACATGAACACACGTACACACATGAACACACGTACACACGCGCGAACACAAGATCACACTCTCAAAAACACACATGAAAACACACACGAAAATACACACGCACAAAAACACAAGTATTGATTCCCACTTTTAATCAGATTTCTTTTTCTGGAGATGTTGCTGTGCTGAAGATAAACTGCTATACTTTCAAGCCATTTAAATGAACATTAAGTCATTTCAAAAAGGTGAGATGACGTCTCCTTACACTTTCTTTCTCTCCATTCTCTTTCACTCTTTCTTTCTCTCTCTCACTTCCACACACTCATACTCTCTTTGTGTCTGTCTCTTGCTGTCTCTGTGTCTCACTTTCTCGCTTGCTCGCTTTCTCGCTCGCCTTTGCTTGCTCTCTCTTTGTCTTACGAAAAGAGAAAGTGCTGGAAAATCTCAGCAGGTCTGGCAGCATCTGTAAGGAGAGAAAAGAGCTGACATTTCGAGTCTCACTGACCCTTTGTCAAAGTTTTGACAAAGGGTCAGTGAGACTCGAAACGTCAGCTCTTTTCTCTCCTTACAGATGCTGCCAGACCTGCTGAGATTTTCCAGCATTTTCTCTCTTGGCTTCAGATTCCAGCATCCGCCGTAATTTGCTTTTATCTCTCTTTCTCTTGTTTGCTTGCTCTGCCTCGATCTCTCTTTTTCACTCGCGCTTATACCTCTTTAAAGCTATGTCTCTGGTTTTAGTGAGTGGAGCTCTTGTGAAAGAATTGTAATGCACTGGTAGTGTCCTTTTGCTCTGGGCCTGAAGAGACAGGTTCAAGTTTCTCCCGTCTCAGGTCTGTGCCTAGACCCCTGTCTGAGCGGGTTCATTTCGAAATTTAAAAGTAAAAGTTGCAGTCTTGTAAAAGTAGGTTCTGTTCTTTAAAAAGCATGCAAAATAATTTGATTTTTCTCCATTCTCTCCACCTGACTAATAGAGCTCAGCGAAGGAAATCTGCTACCCTTACCTGGTCTGGTTCTACATGTGACTCCAGACCCACAGCAATGTGGTTGACTCTTAACTGCCCTCTGGGGCAATTAGGGGTGGGCAATAAATGCTGGGCCCAGCCAGGGATGCTCACATTCCCGTGAGTGAATTTGGGGGAAAAAAGGGCTCAAATTTTCCTCCTGAAACAACCTCTAATCCCAGGGATCTGCTGAGTGAACTTAGAATTGTTTCCAAGGCAACTATAAACCATGTCCGCAATGGTCTAATCAGTAATGCTCACATCCCGTAGATTAGTAATTAATAGTCTGTGGTGAAGATAGTTTACAAGAATAGAAGAAAAAGGACCAGAATTAGGTTGTTCAGCCCATCAAGCCTGTTTTCCCCCCCATTGGCTCGAATCAAGGCTGGTTTGATTAGATCACTTAGTGTGGAAACAGGCCCTTCGGCCCAACAAATCCACACCGACCCACTGAAGCGCAACCCACCCAGACCCATTCCCCTACATTTACCCTTTCACCTAACACTACGGGCAATTTAGCATGGCCAATTCACCTAACCTGCACATTTTTGGATTGTGGGAGGAAACCGGAGCACCCGGAAGAAACCCCGGCAGACACGGGGAGAATGTGCAAACTCCACACAGACATTGCCCTGAGGTGGGAATTGAACCCGGGTCTCTGGCGCTGTGAGGCAGCAGTGCTACCCACTGAGCCACCGTGCCGCCCTTGATTGTGGCCTGAACTCAGTGTTTACTGGCTGCTAACCAACAATCCTCAAGTGGGTTTTTTTTCCACTGGAGATCAGAAGTGAGGGGGAGAATTTATTGAAGTATGTAAGGTCCTAAATAATCCTGGCAAGATGCACATGGAAAGGATATTTCCTCCTGCAGCTCAGTCTGCAGTTGGGCGGGACCAGTTTCACATTTGGGTTTAGGGGTGGAGGGGGGTCACTCGCAGTATAAAAAGATTTTTTTTTCAAAGGACTAGAACTCTCCACTTCAGAAGGAGCCAGAAGGAGGGTCATTGAATATTTGAAGGGGAGGCATGTAGATTTCTTGTTGGTCAAAGGAATCGAAGACTATTGGAGTGTTGGCATAAGGTTAACTATCTCTTCCCCGACATCAGCAAAATGAGAGGTGAATGTTGACTTCAGGAAGCAAGGTGGGGTGCACACCCCTATCGACATCAACGGTGGAGAGGGTCACTCCCAGGAACCTGACAATCACCAACTATCTGTCCCTGGTTCATCCACAAAGATCAAGAAAGCACAACTACATCTCTCAGGAGGCTAAGGAAATTCAGTGTGTCTGTAAAGACACTGAGCAATTTTTACAGATGCACCACAGAAAGCAACCTATCTGGATACATCACAGCTTGGTACGGCAGTTACTCTTCTCAATACTGTTAGAAACTACAGTAACGCAGTCGGTCTGTATTACTGCTGGGTGCACTCAGAGAAAACACTGCAGTGCTTCAGGTACACAACACAATCAGCTCCTAAACCTCTGTGTCCTTTTTCTGTAAAGATCTTTCAACAGGAGCTGATGTTTGAATGCGATTATGTGCTCAGGGAGTGGGACACAGATTAATCAAGTTCTTGGAATGAATTTAAGACTGAGCTGTGGAGGAATTTCTTCTGAGAGTTGAGTGTCTGTGGAACCCCTTGCCACAGAGAGCTGTGGGGGCAGAGTCCTTGTGTATATTTAAGGCTGAGAGAGATTCTCGATTGGTCGGGGAATCGAGGGTGAAGTGAAAGGGAAGGAAAGCGGACGTGAGTAATGTCAGATCGACCGTGATCCAATTTGAATGACAGAGCAGGCTGGAATGGGCCGAATGGCCTTCGCCTGTTCCTATTTCATATGGTCTTATAAAACGAGAATAACTTTAATACATATTTTAATTTTGAGTCCGGTTTTTGTGATGGAGTAACTTGTTCTCTTCCTCATGTTATTTACTTGAGTATCTCTTTTTTAAAAAAACTCCAGTTATGAACCGTAAATGAATTTCCCTGTGGAATGTTTAGTGTGGGTAATAAAAATAGTGAAAGGTCCATGTCTGCAAAGCCCCTTACCAATTTTACCATTGAAAAGATCCTATACATTTCAGCTTGGCATGGCAATCGCTCTGTGGCACGATGGCTCAGTGGTTAGCACTGCTGCCTCACAGCACCAGGGTCCCAGGTTTGATTCCTGCCTTGGGTGACTGTCATCTGTGTGGAGTTTGCACGTTCTCCCCGTGTCTGCATGGGTTTCCTCTAGGTGCTCCGGTTTCCTCCCACAGTCCAAAACTCTGCAGGTTAGGTGAATTGTACAGGCTAAATTATCCATAGTGTTGGATGGATCAGTCAGAGGGAAGTGGGTCTGGGTGGGTTACTCTTTAGAGGGTTGGTGTGGACTTGTTGGGCCGAAGGGCCTGTTTCCACACTGCAAAGAGCTGAATCCAACGCACAAACCAGCCTCCTATCCATTGAAACCATGAGAGAAAATGCTGGAAAATCTGAGCAGTTCTGGCAGCATCTGTAAGGAGAGAAAAGAGCTGACGTTTCGAGTCTAACTGATCCTTTGTCAAAGCTGTCAGTTAGACTCAAAATGTCAGCTCTTTTCTCTCTGTACAGATGCTGCAAGAGCTGCTGAGATTTTCCAGCATTTTCTCTTTTGGTTTCAGATTCCAGCATCCACAGTAATTTGCTTTCTCCCATCCATTGACTGTGTATACTTCCAGTCGCCTCAGGAAGGTACCCAACACTGTCCAAGACCCCTGCCACTCTAGTTATAATCTTCCAATATCGGGCAGAAGATACCAATGCTGAAACACATGTGCCAACAGATTCAAGAACAGCTCTTCCTCTGCTGTTGAATGGACCTCTCCAATTTTAAATTTAATGTTGAGCTCACTCTTTGCGCACCTTCTCTGCAGCTGAAACACTCTATACCCTGCCCTGTCCTATCGCCCAAACGCAAAACAGAATTTTTCACTGTACCTAGGTTCATGTGACAATAGTAAATCAAATGAAATCAAAAAGCTGGGATTGGAAATTGAAAAACAAACGCATGGTCTTACTGAATGGTGAAGCTGGGCCGAATGATCTTTGTCTGCTGCTATTTCAGATTAGACAAGCAGGAGGCTGAGAGAACTCAGCAAGGCAGGCAGCATCAGGAGGGAAAGGCAGGAGGCTGGGGGAACACAGCAAGGCAGGCAGCATCAGGGGGGACAGGCAGGAGGCTGGGGGAACATAGCAAGCCAGGCAGCATTAGGAGGGACAGGCAGGAGGCTGGGGGAACACAGCAAGGCAGGCAGCATCAGGGGGGACAGGCAGGAGGCTGGGGGAACATAGCAAGCCAGGCAGCATCAGGAGGGACAGGCAGGAGGCTGGGGGAACACAGCAAGCCAGGCAGCATCAGGAGGTGGAGAAGTCAATGTCTTGGGTTTCATGTGTCTGTCTGACTCTCCTGTGGACCTTAAATCTGTCTGGGTCAACCTTGGATGTGATCAAGGAGGCACCTTCCAAAAAAAACACTCTGGTGCAGGGAAGGGATCCTGTGATCTTGTGGATTTGTGGTTGTAAGATTTTAGACCATGAGACATTGCTCACCCGAAAAGTGGGGTCTAAGGGTTCAGAAAAAATAATTAGCAGGATGTTGCCGGAGTTGAAGGTTTTGCGTTATAAGGAGAGGCTGCATAGGCTGGGACTGTTTTCCCTGGAGCATGAGAGGCTGAGGGGTGACCTTACAGAGGTTTATAAAATCATGAGGGGCATGGATAGGGTGAATAGACAAGATCCTTTCCCTGGGGTGGGGGAATCCAGAGCTAGAGGGCATAGGTTTAGGGTGAGAGGGGAAAGATTTAAAAAGGACATAAGGGGCAACTTTTTCACCAAGGGTGGTGCGTGTATGGAATGAGCTGCCAGAGGGAAGTGGTGGAGGCTGGTACAATTACAATTAAAAGGCATCTGGATGGGTATATCAATAGGAAGGGTTTGGAGGGATTTGGGCTAAGTGCTGGCAAATGGGACTAGATTAATTTAGAATACCTGGCCTGCATAGACAAATAGGACCGAAGGGTACATCTCTGATTATGACTCTCAAGAATATTAGTAAACTAGATTGGCTGATTGCCTGAAACAACCTGCTATCGTTAGACTCTTGATTACAGATTTCTTTTTGTTAAAAATTGAACTCCAATTCCATCTGCTGTGGTGGGATTCAGACCTCACTCCCCAGACCATTAGTTGGGTTGGCAGATTAATAGTCCAGGAACAAAACCTCTATACCATGGTGATGCAGTGATGTTAGTGCAGAGGGGGCTATGCTCTGTACAGAACCCCCCTGAGTTCCTGAAAGTCTGATCTGTTGTGTCCTGGTTTCTGTCCAGTTCCCAGAATGCGGCTTCTATGGAATGTACGACAAAATCCTCCTCTTCAGACACAACCCGACCTCGGACAATATCCTGCAGCTGGTGAAATCTGGGCACGATATCCAGGAAGGAGACCTGATTGAAGTTGTGTTATCGGGTGAGAGCCAATGGCATCTGTGTCTCCGTCTCCGTCTGTGTGTGTGTGTGTGTGTGTGTGTGTGTGTGTGGGGCCCTCACTGTTTCCTCTTCCCTTCCCTTGTCCTCTCTCTCTCTCTTTTCTCTTTTCTCTTTTCTCTCTCTTTTCTCTTTTCTCTTTTTTCTCTCTTTTTCTCTCTCTTTTCTCTTTTCTCTTTTCTCTCTCTTTTCTCTCTCTTTTTCTCTTTTCTCTCTCTTTTTCTCTTTTCTCTCTCTTTTTCTCTTTTCTCTCTCTTTTCTCTTTTTTCTCTCTCTTCTCTTTTCTCTTTTCTCTCTCCTTTCTCTCCTCTCTCTCTTTTTTTCTCTCTCTCTCTCTCTCTCTCTCTTTTCTCTCTCTCTCTGCCTACCCTTCTCCACCCACCATTGTCCCCCTTCTCTCTCTTTCCCCAAATTTGCCCATCCTCGCTACTTTTCTCCCTCCTCTCCCCCCTTATCCCCCCTGTCCTCTCACTAGCCCATCTTTCCCTCTCCCATTATCCACTGCCCTGGCTCCTTGGAGTGTTTAATATCACTGGGTGTTTGAGATTGAGCTCATCAAGCCACTCCATCTAGAATGTTACCGCTGCGCTAAATCATTGCATTGTGTACCCAGGCATGACGTGTACACCTGGCAATTGCTGAAAACCGGGCTAATGCTCCAAATTAAATAAACCATGTTACCTCCCCTCAGTAATGGATTATCATTATTTATTGCTGTCATTCACATTATTCAAATAAATGGGGTAGCAGGGTGGCTTGGTGGTTAGCACTGGTGCCTCACAGCACCAGGAACCCAGGTTTGATTCCAGCCTTGGGTGACTGTCTGTGTGGAGTTTGCACATTCTCCCCCGTGTCTGCGTGGGTTTCCTCCGGGTGCTCCGGTTTCCTCCCACAGTCCAAAGCTGTGCAGGTCAGCTGATTTGGCCACGCTAAATTGCCCAAAGGGTTAGGTGCATTAGTTAAAGGGGAATGGGTCTGGGTGGGTTACTCTTCGGAGGGTTGACTTGTTGGGCCGAAGGGCCTGTTTCCACACTGTAGGAGATCTAAACCAATCTAATCTTAAAGCAGTCCTGCTCCGTCTCAATTATGCATCCCTCTACCAATGTCATGGTGATGGATGACCTCATTGCTGTTTGTGGCGTTCTGCTGTGGACAAACTGTCTACAGCAGTTCCGATGTTACAGCACTTCCTCATTGTTATCTGTATTGTTTATTGGGACGTCGAGATTCTGAAAGGAGCTGGTTCAAAAGTTGGTCGTGTTTGCGACGCATGAGCCTGGCTTTCATGTTATAGAACTCGAGATCCTTCGCTCGATAAGATTGTCTGATTGTGGCTGCTTTCCTGCTTTTACCTCTGCCCCTGATTACCCTTGCCACACTCCTGTCTCTATCAAAAAGAAACTCTGTCAATCAACCTTGAGTATTTTCAATGCTGCAGCCCCTGCTGCTCTCGGTGGGAGAGAATTGCAAATATTGATGATTCTTGGTAAGAAGGTTAACACTTCTTATGTTTGTCATAAACGAGTGGACCCTTGGATCTCCACCAACTATTTCTAGATTTCCTTTAAAAAAAGAAAGTGTTGTCTGCAACTTTTTGTCCGTTTGTAGAATCCCCACAGTGTGGAAACAAGCCCACACTCAAGAGTATCCCACCCAGACCCATTCCCATTACCCTATTTCTCTCCATTTACTCCTGACTAATGCACCTAACCTACACATCCCTGAACACTATGGGTAGTTCAGCCTAACCTGCACATCTTTGGACTGTGGGAGGAAACTGGAGCACCCGGAGGAAACCCACGCAGACACAGGGAGAACGTGAAAACGCCGCACAGACAGTCGCCTGAGGCTGGAATCGAACCCAGGTCCCTGGCACTGTGAGGCAGCAGGGCTAACCACTGAGCCACCATGCCGTCCCGTGTTGTTGAGCAAAAGCAGGCCCCTACGCAAATGTAGATTTTGTTTTTAATTGTGGACTGAAATCAGAAAAAAGCAGTTTTGCAAATCCAGCGTGACTGAACGATTGTATGTTTTGAAATAAGTAGTCTGGTGCTCATTGCAAGTGTTGCTTACACAGCTGCATGTTCGAGTAATAGTGGGTGTGTAGTTCCCAGTTTAGATCAGAGTGGTACTGGAAAAGCACAGCAGGTCAGGCAGCGTCTGAGGAGCAGGAAAATCAACGTTTCAGGCAAAAGCCCTTCATCAGGAATGGAAGCTGATGAAGGGCTTTTGCCCGAAATGTCAATTTTCCTGCTCAGATGCTGCCTGACCTGCTGTGCTTTTCCAGCACCACTGATCTAAACTCTGGTTTCCAGCATCTGCAGTCCTCACTTTTTGCCCAATGTAGTACCCAGGCAAACTGGAGTGGTTTTGTACAGATGGAGTCGTAGAGTTATGCAGTACGGCAACACTCTCTTTGGTCCAACTCAGCTCTGCCAACCAAATCTCTTAAATAAATCCAGTCCCATTTACCAGCACTTGGTACAAGAATCTTAGTAGATCTGGTGAACAGGAACCACAGAAATGTCTTCCTGGTCTTTACCTCCATCCATTTCTTTTCCCCAGTGGGGGAAATGTGTAAGAGAATTAAAGTTCTAATTAGCGAAGCTATATGCTGATGGTTCACAATGGTTTGCCTCTAATTAGAGTCTTTAACTACAAGAAACTTGCCCTTTCTGTCAACCGGGGCTGGAAAGCCAGCAAATTAGGGAATCCTTGCATGCTGTTTAAAGTCTGTCAGTTTTGTGATGATTCCAGAATACGTAAATTGTATCCTGGTTCTTATAGTTTTATTAGACCGGAATAGCTTTAATATATTATTTCAATTTCAAGTCAGGTTTCTGTGATGGAGTAACTTGTTCTTTCTCTCCTTATTTACTTGAGTATCTTTTTTTTTGAAAGAAAATAACCTCCAGATATGAACTATAAACGAATTTCCCTGTGGAATTTTTAGTGTGGGCAATAAAAATAGTGAAAAGTGCAAATGGGAAATGATTTGCAAGGATTAAGGCAGCATAGAGAGAGAGAGAGGGGACTGCAGAGATCAGAGTTGGAGTGTGGTGCTGGAAAAGCACAGCAGGTCAGGCAGCATCCGAGGAGCAGGAGAGTCAATATTTCAGGCATAAGCCCTTCACCAGGAATTCCTGGTGAAGAGAGAGAGAGAGAGAGAGAGATGGGCCAAGGCTTTGTCTGGAACATCTCCTGCATTCCCTGTTTGGGATACAAGAAGAGATTTACCTGGGGTGGTGATGGTTAGCACGAGGGGACATAGCTTTAAATTGAGGGGTGATAGATATAGGGCAGATCTCGGAGGTAAGTTCTTTACACAGAGAGCAGTAGGGACGTGGAACATACTGCTTGCAACAGTAGTAGAGTCGCCAACTTTAAATGGTCATTAGATAAACGTATGGATGATAATGGAACAGTGTAGGTTAGATGGGTTTCAGGTTGGTTCCACTGGTCAGTGCAACATTGAGAGCTGAAGCTGTGCTGTAATGCTCTGAGGGTGAAAATGGGTGCAGCAATTTGAGGTTAATGTAGACAGCTTCAAGTGAAAGTTTGATAGACACGAGGGAGACGGGGAGTGGAGGATGTGGTGTGGGAATTGTGGAGCAGATTGGCTTGTTCCTTCACCGTACGGTCTATTTAATTCTGACTGGGCTGGGAAGGGGGAGGTTTGTATTCAGCTGCAGATCGCTCGCTGTGCGGCAGGAAGTCGGTGCTTCCTCCACCTTGTGGTTTGTTTGCTGCTTACTCTGCAAGTTAGACTGCGCTCTTTCTGCTTAGGGCAATGCTCTGGGTGACAGCGGGGCTGTACACAGAGGAACTTGACGAAAAAGTCCCCCCCCACCCCCGGCCCAGAGCCACAGGATTGACCAACCGTGGCAGAGTAGGAAGGTACAGAAAAGTTTTACCAGGATGTTGCTGAGACTTGTGTTTGTGTTTGTGTTATAAGAAGATGCTGGGACTTTTTTCACTGGAGCGTCAGAGACCAAGGGGTGACCTTCTAGAGGTGAATACAATTATGAGGGGCATGGATAGGGTGAATAATCGATGTCTTTTCCCCAGGGTGGCGGAAGATTTAAAAGGGACCTGAGGGGCAACTTTTTCACGCAGAGGGTGGTGGGTGTGTGGAGCGAGCTACCAGGAGAAGTGGTGGAGGCTGCTACAATTACAATATTTAAAAGATATTTGCTCAGATACATGAATAAGAAAGGGTTAGAGGCCAAATGCAGGCAAATGGGACTAGTTCAGTTGGGAAATTTGGTCGGCATGGACAGGTTGGACCGAAGGGACTGTTACTGTGCTCTATGATCCTCTCGCCCAGTCTGGGCTATTTTAACTGGGTGGTGAAAGCAGTATTGTGGGCTATGCTGGAGTAAAACTGGGAGTAGGTGATGGAGAGGAGTAGGGATTGAAGGGGAATTCGGGCTAAAGCCCTTTTGAGTTCCAAAACACACCGATATCTTGCTGTCCAATATCATCGCTTTAAAGAATACTGGACTGACTGGGATCAGTGATGATGAAAAGTTTATATTTTACACTTTTCCAGACAAGAAAGCTCAGCTATCTTCCACCTGCTGTGGTCATGGCGTTGCTCAGGAATTAATCACAAAGATTTCTTTTTCAAAAAATATCTTTATGAAGTGGCAAGTCAGAAACTTGCATTTATATAGCAGCTTTTGCAACCTCTGAAAGGCTTTGTTCCAACACAGCCCTTTCTGATGCAGAGTTGCTGTGGTGATGCAGAAAATGCAGTAGCCAATTTTTTTGTTTTGACACACAGCTCCCTCCACTCAAAGCAATGTTATAAATTTCTTTTTGTTTGTTGAGCAATTTAGTGCTGGCTAAAACACAACCCTCCCTTGTTCCTTGTAGAACATCACTCCCACTCCTCCAAGGACTTGCAAATCCTGGGCCACATCCACCGCCAAATCCTAGCTACTCTGTAACTGGAGGAAGAACGCCTCATCTTCAACCTTGAGATACTCCAACCATACAGGATCAATGTCGATTTCACCTGTTGCCTCATTTTCCCAACACCCACCTCATCGAAGATCCAACTGTCCAACTCAGCGCTGCCCTCTTGAACGGTCTTACCTATCCATCTTCCTTCCCACCTATCCACTCCACCCTATCACCATCACACCCATCTTCATCAGTGCTAGCCACTGTGCTGCCCATCTCATTGCCTTCAACAATGTTACCTCGAAGTTGTTTGCGTGCTCTGTCTCTCGCGTTGTCTCTCTCTCATCACTTTAAAGACTCAAGGGAGTAAGAGGAACTGATCTCCGGTGATGTTTAAGCAGAGCCTGAACCTCTTGACGTGCTGGAGATGAATCCAATCACACTGGAGGGGAGAGCTGGCTGTGGCTTGTGCACGTCGTGGTGCTGCAAGTAGCAATGGAAATGTTCCTCCATCATCTTCCTATGGCAGCTAAGAGTGACATTTTAGTCAGAAAGTTCTTTTGAACTCTACTGTATCTAACCCTGTGCTGTCCCTGTCCTGGGAGTGTTTGATGGGGACAGTGTAGAGTGAGCTTTACTCTGTATCTAAGCCTGTGCTGTCCCTGTCCTGGGAGTGTTTGATGGGGGACAGTGTAGAGTGAGCTTTACTCTGTATCTAAGCCTGTGCTATACCTGTCCTGGAAGTGTTTGATGGGGACAGTGTAGAGGGAGCTTTACTCTGTATCTAAGCCTGTGCTGTATCTGTCCTGGGAGAGCTGCACAATAACAGTCTGTACTTGTGGAATAAAGAACCAGTTGTTCCATGTCCTCATGGAGTTAATTCAGAAACGATCTCTCTGTCTTTTGTCTGTGAGCTAATGACGCTGATTCCCAGATGGGCAGCACGTGCTAACTGCGCAGTGAGGAGCTCTGTTTACTCAGCGAGAGTTTGCAACAGACTGATGCCAAGTGGAATAAAAGAGCCTTTCTTCCTTTCACCTTCTCCTGTTCTCCTGCTGTGTCATTGCCAGGAGTGAGTTCATGTTCAGTGTTTTGTACTCATTGGGGTGATTTTTGGAATGCAGGCAATATCTCTCCAACCTCCTTCAACAGAGAGTTCACAAATCAATAAATGTTTCTTGTTCACACTGTCTGTCTGTCTGTCTCTGACTCCTTTTTATTATCCCCCTCACCCCTTCCAAAAAAAACCTTCAGTACCCTTTCTTTCCTCTCTCTCTTTTTTTTTGACATTTGTTCCTTAAAACATACTCTGACTGGGTGCCCCATGTAGAATGCTTTTATAAGTTTGGGTGCAGATGAGGAATAGTAGGAACAACAAGTTACCAATGGGAGTAGTTATGGGTCTCCAAATTGTTGCTTGGAGAAAGGTGGTCAAACAGCAGAGGAATAGGAAGATCCCAGGGAAGCCAATCTAACCTTACAGGCACTGGGCAAAGTAAGATTTCATACACTTGGACTAAATCTGTTTGCAACATTATTTACCCAGAATAGATGGGCCTAGGAATGACAGATGGAGTTTAATTTAGATAAGCTGCATTTGATGCTGCATTTTGGAGAGGCAAATCAGGGCAGGACTCACACACTTAATAGTAAGGTCTGGGGAGTGTTGCAGGACAAAGAGCTTGGAGTGCAGATTCATAGTTCCTCGAAGGTAGAGTCGCGCAGGTAGGTAGGACAGTAAAGAAAGCATTTGATCCACTTTATTGGTCAGTGCATTGAGTATGGGTCTTGGGAGGTCATGTTGCAGCTGTTCAGGACCTTGTTTAGACAACTTTTAGAATACTGTGTTCAGTTCTGGTCTCCTCACCATAGGGAGGATGTTAAACTTGAAAGGGTTCAGAAAAGGTTTACAAGGATGTTGTCAGGTTTGAGCTATAGGGAGAGGTTGAATAGGCTGGGGCTGTTTTCCCTGGAGTGTTGGAGATTGAGGGGTGACTTTATAGAGCTTTATAAAATCATGAGGGGTATGGGTAGGATGAATAGACAAGATCTTTTTTTTCTTCAAGGGTAGGGGAGTCCAAAACTAGAGGGCATAGGTTTAAGGTGAGAGGGGAAAGATTTTAAAGGGACCTGAGGGGCAACTATTTCACGCAGAGGGTGCATGTATGGAATGAGCTGCCAGAGGAAGTGGTGGAGGCTGGTACAATTGCAACACCTAAAGGACATCTGGATGGGTATATGAATAAGAGGGAATTAGAGGGATATGGGCCACATGCTGGCAAATGGGACTAGATTAACTTATGATATCTGGTCGGCATGGATGCATTGGACTGGAGTGTTTGTTTCTATGTTGAGATGTGTCTATATCTGATATTTTAAATTGTTACAAGTCCATGACTTTAAGTCATCCTGCCTGACTGCCAGTCTGTTAATGAGGTATAACTTATCCCACAAGATCGACCTGACCTGGGGTTCATTTACTCAGTTAGAACTTCTTAGGAGTGCGAGATTCCCCAGAATCCCCTTGCACATGTTTTGAGGTGTTGCCCATTTCTGAAGAACCACCGGGGCATTGCACAAAAGTAAGATCCCGGAAGATTTACTCGAGTGCATCTCGAGTTACAGATAAATCTTTTATGGATCTGAGGCTGTGGGGCAATAATGGAGCCCTGTGGAAACTGGTCATTTATGTTTAAGATAGACCAGGAAGTCACAGTTGTTAATACTGCGATCTGGTACAAAGACGACAAGAAGGCACTGGAGAGATCTCAAGAGGAAAACTATGAAAACCATGGACTTGAGATGACTCTATCTATAGGAAGCTCAGCGATCAAGTACTTCTGCTGAATGACCAGGGCCAGAGATGCATGGGGTTCAAATGAAATAACGGCTGTAAGAGCTTCCAAAAGGGTAGAAATCTTTGTTAAAGAGATGTCAAGATTTGTGTATTCCTGACATTGTTACAACTCAATTTTGAGTTTGAGATTCTTCTGTTAAGCAGGGATATTAAGGGATATATACCAAAGACAGGTATATGAAGTTAGGTCATAGATGATCTCATTGCATAGTAGGATCAGCCGCAAGGGGCCGAATGGCCTACTCCTGGTCCTATGTTCTTCAGCAACAGATGAAGTCTCAAATACTTGTTCAGCTTTTTGCTGGGGGGTGGCTGAATCTGAGGAGAAACTGAGGACTACAGATGCTGGAGAGTCAGAGTCAAGAGTGTGGTTGGGAGAAGCACAGCAGGTCAGGCAGCACCTGAGGAGCAGGAGAATCGACGTTTCGGGTATAAGCCATTCATCAGGAATGATGAACAGCTTATGTCCAGAACGTGGACTCTCCCGCTCCTCGGATGCTGCCTGACCTGCTGTGCTTTTCCAATGCCACACTCTTCGACTCTGATTGTATCCGAAGCCACCAGAATAAGACTTAAACGCAAAAGTGAGTCTTGGCATCGCAACATTTTATAAACTTTGTTTGCATAGCTTGGAGTTAATTGAGAAGTGTAGTTATGTTGTATTATTGTAGGCTGTTTTGATAATGTTATAAAACTTGAAAGGGTTCAGAAAAGATTTACAAGGATGTTGCTAGGGTTGGAGGATTTGAGCTAAAGGGAGAGGCTGAACAGGCTGGGGCTGTTTTCCCTGCAGTGCTGGAGGCTGAGGGGTGACCTTATCGAGGTTTACAAAATTATGAGGGGCATGGATAGGATAGATAGACAAAGTCTCTTCCCTGGGGTGGAGGAGTCCAGAACTAGACAGCATAGGTTTAGGGTGAGAGGGGAAAGATATAAAAGAGACCTAAGGGGCAACTTTTTCACACAGAGGGTGGTACGTGTATGGAATGAGCTGCCAGAGGAAGTGGTGGAGGCTGGTACAATTACAACATTTAAAAGGCATCTGGATGGGTATATGAATAGGAAGGGTTTGGAGGGATATGGGATATGTGCTGGCAGGTGGGACTAGTTTGGGTTGGGATATCTGGTCAGCGTAGACAAGTTTGACCAAAGGGTCTGTTTCCGTGCTGTACATCTCTATGACTCTATGTCTAGCATGTCAAAAGATGTAACTTTGGTAACACGTTCCCAGTTAACTAACCCAGTATGGCATCCAGTTGCATGATTGTCTGGCCCACAGTATCCAGTCTGGGTGTGTGGCAGAGTTACCAACTTGGTCAACAGTCTTCTGGTCCCAGGACAACATTGGCCTGAATAGAGGAAAGTGCAAACACCTACAGGCAGTGTCAAGACTCAGACGAGGGACTCACTTGCATGTGTTAAAATAGCCACAATGTAGGATAAAGTAGTCAAGAAGAAATCGATGCTTGTAGTGTGGAATCCAGCCATTTGGCCCATTGAATGCATGCCAACCCCCCCAAGAGCACCCTACTCCGCCCCATTCCCGTAGCCATGGCCAATCCACCCCAGCTTGTACATCATCAGACTGTGGGAGGAAACCGGAGCACTCGGAGGAATCTCCTGCAGACACTGGGCGAATGTGCAAACTCCACACAGTTGCCTGAGGCTGGAATCGAACCCGGATCCCTGGCACTTTGAGGCAGTAGTGCTAACCGCTGAGCCACCGTGCCACCCACATAGGAACAGCAATAATCTACATTAATAGAGGTGTATAAGATTGAGGAGCATAAGATTGAGGAGCATAGGCAGGCAGGATAGAAAACAGCTGTAAACCTTTGTTAAAGGTTTAATAATTGGGGGTGTAATTTTAAGGTGAAAGATAAGACTTTTAGAGGGTACTTAAGGAAATACTTCAACCAGAGGTGGGGGTCTGGAATGCACTGTCTGGAAACCCCACAACCTTTTAAAAAGTACTTGGAATGTCCTAACATCCAAGGCAGTGTGGGTTTAGTTATTTTTGACAGCGTTTAGAATGGGCCAAAGGGTAGATGGATTCTAGAGATGGGAGGTTGGCCTTTGTGATTGTCCGAGTTCACCAAACTCTGTCCTGCACCCTGATGTCTATACCAACACCAACCTTTTCCATTGTGAAGACTGACGCAAAGTACTTATTGGGGGACACACATTATCTCTATGGTTCCTAATGGAGCCTACATTTTTACCAACATACCTACCATGTACTTCTGCTGTATTCTCCTTCAGTACTTCTCATCCACAAGTTGGGTTTCATCTTTCCTCTTTTCACAGTGCCCCAGTAGATGTGATAATAATGAATCAAGTCAGATCAATGATTGGTTTGGATACAAAGAACAGCGTGGAGTGACCAAAGTTAATTAGGCAGGAAGAGTTAGATTCAAAGACATTCGCTAGGAGTGTAAATGGATAGCAAGGCATTTGAAAAGGCAAAGAGAAACTCCATGTTAGTCTACGAGAGAATGATTATAGGGAGTTAATAAGGAAGTAGGTGGATGAATAATCAACTATTTGCTTCCGCCTTCATTCTTGAGAATACAGAAGAATGCCAGAAATGGCCCTAAATCAAGAGTTGAAAGAGAGAGGGGAACTAAGTAAAATTTACAAGGGAAGTGGTGCTAACCAAACCAGATGTAGCTGGATTGACAAGCGTCTGGGTCTTAGTGGACTTCATCTGAGGGGTTTTGGAGAAAAAGAAGTGAGGTAATAGATGGTGTTAGTTTTCCAAAATTCCCCCGATTCAGGGAATGCTCTCATCGGACTGGGAAGAAGCAAACATGAGTCATCTACTCAAGAAGAGAGGGAGACAGACAAATACAATGGAGCAATTAGATTAACATCTGCTCGTGTGGAAGGTGTCAGATGTGTACTTTTTTTTTTGGAGATGTTGGAAGAGTCCACACATGGTTTTGCTAGAGGGGTATCGGGCTTAACCAATTTAATAGATCTCTTTGAATGAGGAGCAGAGGCTATGCATAAAGGGGAGTCTGTTGCCATGGTACACTCGAATTTTCAGAAGGTGTTCAATATGCTACCCCAGCGAAGGCTAATCCAAAAATCAAAGCTCATGGTGTAGGGGGTAATACATATTTGCAAGTCCTGAGGGATCTGTGCTGTAACATTGGAATTTTACAATTGACGTCAATGACTTGGAAGAGGGCAGTGAAGGGTATAGTAGCCAAATGCATAGATGACACCAAGAGAGATAGGAAAAAATGTTGTGAAGAAATCATGTGGACATTACTGACCAATACGAGAGGCTGAGTGAGCGAGCAGGGATACAGTGTGGGAAAATGTGAAGTTATCCATTTCATCAGGAAGAACAAAGTAGAGTATTACTTAAATGGAGAATGACTGTAGAATTCTGAGGTGCAAAGGGATTTAAGTGTTCTGGTGCCCAGATTATGAAAGGTTACTGTGCAAGAACATCGTGGGATGTTGTCCTTTATCACGAGAGGAGTTGAAAATAAATCGAAGCATGTTATGCAGGCGAGACCACGTCTTGAATATTCTGTGAGGTTTGTTGTCAAAGAGTTCCGACAGTGTGGGAACAGGCTGGAGCAGAGGATATTCAAAATGGAATAGGTGCATTCCTAATCGCAGTGAAGGTAGTTTGCAGAGTTCTGCCCTCCTAGGGTCCGCAGGTAGGTATTCTGACCTGGAATAGTCTGCAAAGCTGCTCTGCACTTGCCTTAGTGAATTAACGTTGATTTCCTCCTTTTGTCTTTTTAAGGTGCTGCAACTTTTGAGGATTTCCAGATTCGCCCACATGCCCTGAATGTGCACTCATACCGCGCACCAGCGTTCTGCGACCATTGTGGCGAGATGCTGTTCGGGCTGGTGAGACAGGGACTGAAGTGTGACGGTAAGAACACACTCGTTTCATTTCTGCAGCGCAGTTTCCTGACTTGCAGGCTAGGCTGAAGCTGTCCAATTGCGCTGGGTTTCTGCGTGTGCAGGTTAGGTGAATTGGCCATGCTAAATTGCCCATTGTGTGACAGGGTGAATGTAGGGGAATGGGTCTGGGTGGGTTGCTCTTCGGAGGGTCGGTGTGGACTTGTTGGGCCGAAGGGCCTGTTTCCACACTGCAAGTAATCTAATCTAATCTAATCTAAGCAAGCTTCTCAACTGGCTATTCAACAACGCTGGCATCATCCCTCTGATAGTTTCCTTCCACACAAATGGCACTTCCCTTCACCAGAACACAACATGCATGATCTAGGTTTAGAGACAGAGTAAAAATCCCTCTACACTGTCCCTGATAAAACACCCAGGAAAGGGATAGGGCATTGTTAGATACAGAGTAAAGCTCCCTCTGCACTGTCCTCCCATCAAACACTCCCAGGACAGGGACAGCACGGGGTTAGATACAGGGTAAAGCTCTCTCTACACTGTCCCCATCAAACACTCCCAGGACAGGGACAGCACGGGGTTAGATACAGGGTAAAGCTCACTCTACACTGTCCCCCATCAAACACTCCCAGGACAATGACAGCAAGGGGTTAGATGCAGAGTAAAGATCCCTCTACACTGTCCCCCATCAAACACTCCCAGGACAGGGACAGCACGTTTTTCTGTAATGTAGCTTTCTTTCTACAGAAGTTCAAACAATTGAAGGGGAAAGAGTTGGAAATCCTGAATATAGAGATGTACAGCACAGAAACAGACCCTTCGGTCCTACTCGTCTATGCTGGCCATATGTCCTAAATAAATCTCATCCATCTGCCGGCATTTGTCCCATATCCCTCTCAACCCTTCCTATTCACCTACCCATCCAGGTGCCCTTTAAATGTTGTAATTGTACCAGCCTCTACCACTTCCTCTGGCAGCTTGTGTTTTGGAGAACAAAGTTCATTGTTATCATTATGTGGAAACTTTGGTTCTGAAGTGAACAGGACTGCATATTTGATTTATTTCTATCCTCTGTGCTATGGAGGGAAGAGCAGTTTTACTTTCATTTTTGAGTTTTGAGTGTGGTACCATGTTGTGTGAGAATTTGTTGTCATGTAGCCTTTACGACCTATGAGGTCAATAGTTCTGTGCATTGAGTAACGAGTAGAGAAGATGAAAAATCTATTGCCATAATCTTAGGTAATATAATTATTTCTCGACCGGTCAGATCCCAGTCTGAAATCCAGCTGGACAGATCATGTTTTGAGTTAGTTTTAATGAGGTGGTCTCTCACTGGAACAAACTTATGCAATGTTACAGATTCTGTTTCAGCAATTAAATGAAAGTTTATAATCCAAAAAAAGATAAATTAGAATTACCTACAAGATTTTTTAAGTATAATCCCATTAATCCCAAAACATTTCCTTACAATTACCAAAAAAAACACCATTTGTACAGTACACTCACCAGAAGACAAACTAAATCACAGTAGCTCACAGCACCAGGGACCCAGGTTCAATTCCACCCATAGGCGACTGTACAAACTCCACGCAGACATTCTCCCTGTGTCTGTGTGGGTTTTCTCAGGGATGCTCCGGTTTCCTCCCACAATCCAAAGATGTGCAGGTTAGGGTGAAGTGGCCATGCTGAATTGCCCGTGGTGCATTAGTCAGGCATAAATGTAGAGTAACAGGGGAGAGGAATGGATCTGGATGAGTTCCTCTTCAGAGGGTCAGTGTGGACATGTTGGGCCAAAGGGCCTGTTTCCACACTGTAGGAATTCTATTCTATTAACATCTTGGTAATGATTTTAACTCCTAGATTGGGCATGCTGATAGCTCCTTCTGTGATCTAATGTACACCTGAACTTATTCAGCTTCAAGGCTTTATTCCCAACACTTCTGTTCGGGGGTTATCACCATTTCCTTACCCTGACAAAATCTTGTTTTATGATAATCCCCTCTTCTCAGGAGCACCACTCTATACAAGCAACACCCTCCAAGGCAAAGTAAACTTTAAAGAAAGTATCTCCCTCTGAACTGAATGTTTCCCCTAAGCTTTTTTTAAAAAAACACCCTAAATCTAGAAATATCTAACAAATTTAAAAGCAATGCAATTTACCTTGCTAAGTCATAAAACATCCTAAGGTCAGCAAAAGCCAATCAGTGCTCCCAAAGTGGATTTCAAACGACTTTAAAGTAAATCAACATGACTACAGATCTACTTACAAGTTAATCCAGTAAACTTTGTTTGAACTGACAATCTCGATAAACTGGCAAACAATATATACTCAAAGTACCAGAGGTTTACTGTTTTATTGCAATCTCTGCTATGTCAATGTGGTCAGTTGAGGGTGAACTTGAGAAGGCTTTCTGTTGGTAACTTTTATTTAAGGTAAAGTTGCATTATTATTAAAGTGATTTATGCTTTAAATAAAATCTAACAGCAATGTGTATACCCTCTCTATTATGTTTCCATTACTTAGTGTGTTTTTTACATTGATTAGCAGACCTTTTGATCAACCAGTGTACTCCTGGTCCCATAGGTGCTGGTTATTAAAACATTTGCTTTAATTAACTTCAAACACACACAACTCATAAGTCAGTAACCAAAACTTAAAACAAATCATATTAAAAATGCACTTGAATCTCACCGTTTACAGCACCATATTTCCATTGTGATATAAGATGCAGGGAAACAAAGACAGAGTCATCTAGAAGGTGAGGAGATGTATGCAAGCTCAGTCAGACCGCCAAAGTTCTGTTAGTTTGTAGTAACCTGCAAAACAGTCAGGATAGAAGCAATGATTTGGAGGTGATGGTGTTGGACTGGGGTGAACCGAGTTTAAAAGTTAATTTAATTAAGGGTAGAAGTAAAGAAGTCCTGAGTAGGAGAAAAGCTCTAGAAACAGATGACTATGGAAAAGGAGTTTCAGGAAGCTGTGGTAAGAAATAAGTGAGCGGTGTTAAAAGTTTCAGGATCTCCAGTAGAGGTGTTAACTAAAGAAATTGCATTATGTGATTGGAGGAGTTTGTTAAAGCAAACCAGTTACAGCCATATCCACTGAACAAGGAACCTTAATTTGTTCAATGACACTTGAGTATCTGTAAAGTCTTGCTGAGAGGAAAAGGGTTGAACCTTTATTTCTGATATTTGGAATAAGGTTATTTCATATAATTCTTGAATAGTGTAGTTCATGTTTCGTTTACTGTTGTGTGTAATTAATGTTGCGCTTTTGCCAAAAGTACATTGGTAGCCTCTTGTGAGTGTGCTCAGTGACTGACCGCCATAATAAACAAAGAGCAAACCAGGTTTGTCCAGTATTCCCACCAGCTGGGATTCCCTCTTCACTGTGTCCCATCAAAAACACTGAAGAGGTACTGCATGGATTCAGACACTGAGTGAAACTCCACGTTGTGTCTGATGGTAGAGGTTGTAGAAAAATGTTGCCAGGTTGGGATGGATCTTTTGAGAATGCTGGCGGCCTTTCTTTGGCAGTGGGCCCGGTCGATGGATTCTGTTGATAGTAGGTTGGCCTTTGGGATTGTCTGGGCTGAGTTGTTCACACTCTGTAACGGTCTCCAATCTTGAACAGTACAGTTGCCATACCAGGTAGTGACACATCCAGACAGAATGCTCTCGATGGCGCACCTATAAAAGTTGTTAAGGGTATTCGCCGTCATGCCAAATTTCCTCAGCTGCCTGAGGAAGAAGAGATGTTGGGCCTTTGTAACCAGTGCGGAGAAAGTGAGGACTGCAGATGCTGGAGATCAGAGCTGAAAAAGGGCTGATGCCTGAAAGGTCGATTCTCCTGCTCCTTTGATGCTGCCTGACCTGCTGCGCTTTTGTCCAGCAACACATTTTTCAGCTTTGTAACCAGTGCGTCCATATGAAGAGTCCAGGAATGTTTGTTGTGGATAACCACTCCCAGGAGCTTAACACTCCACTCATTCCACCTCTGTGCTGTTAATGTGTAGGGGGCATGAGTAACATCCCGCCGAAAGTCAAAAATGAGTTCCTTGGTTTTGCAGGCATTGAGAGCTAGGTTGTTCTCAGTGCACTATTTTTCCAGGTCTTCAACCTCCTGTCTGTAGTCTGTTTCGTCGCCATCTAAGATTCGACTGACTATGGTGGTGTTACCAGCGAACTTGTAAATGGCATTAGACTGGTATTTGGCAACGCAGTCACAGGTATACAGTGAGTACAGTAGGGGGCTGAGTATGCACCCCTGGGGGGCTCTAGTGCTGAGAGTTAGTGAGGATGAAATATTGTCCCCAATCTTCTCTGGTTGTGGCCTGTGGGTCAGGAAACTGAGTATCTGTGGGAGGATTACTTGCTTCGGAAGCAATTGAGAGATGGTTTGCTCAGCTGATTCCCAGGATGAAGGGTCAGGTCTTGAGGAAAGTTTGAGCGGGTTGGGCGCATGCGTGTCGGAGTTTGAAAGAATGTGAGGTGATTTAGCATTTAGAGTCGTACAGCACAGAAACAGACTCTTCGGTCCAACCAGCCCATGCCGAACATAATCCCAAACTAAACCAGTCCCATCTGCCCATCTTCCTCCAAACCTTTCCTGTTCATGTACTTCTCCAAATGTCTTTTAAATGACTTTTAAAGATTGCACAGCCACCTCATGAAGGAGCAGCGCTCAGAAAGCTAGTGCTTCCAAATAAACCTGTTGGACTATAACCTGGTGTCGTGTGATTTTTAACTTTGTCCATCCCCAGCCCAACACTAGCTCCCCCACATCATGAAGGTTCTAAGAGGCGTGGATGGGCGAGAGATTGGAAGGATGTTCCCTGTCATGAAGGAATCTAGAACTAGGGGGCATAGTTTCAAAATATGGGATCTCCCATTAAGAGGGCGATGAGGAAGAGTTTCTCGTGAGATGGTTGTGTTTGAAATTCTCTTTCCCTGAGAGTAGTGAGGGCTCCATCATCAGTTTATTCGATGGTTTATTGGATTATGATGTGGAAGAGCCGGTGTTGGACTGGGGTGGACAAAGTTAAAGGTCACACGACACCAGGTTATTGTCCAACAGCTTTATTTGGAAGCACTAGCTTTCGCAGCACCGCTCCTGCATTAGCTAGCTACCTGATGAAGGAGCAGCGCTCTGAAAGCTAGTGCTTCCAAATAAACTGCTCGACTGTAACCTGGTGTTGTGTGATTTTTTTTAACGTTGTATTGGATTCCACACAGTACGGTGGCTGAGTGGTTAGCACAGCTGACTCACAGCACTGGGGACCCAGGTTTGATTCCACCCTTAGGCAACTGTCTGTGTGGGGTCTGCACGTTCTCCCTGTGTCTGCGTGAGTTTCATCCCGCAATCCAAAGATGTGCAGGCTAGGATTGGCCAGGCTAAATTGGTCCATAGTGTCCAGGGATGTGCAGGTTAGGTAGGTTAGCCATGGGAAGTGCAGGGTTACGGAGATGGGGTAAAGGTGGGGAGGTGGATGGATCTGGATGGGGGGGTTGGTGTGGATTCGTTGGGCCGAATGTCCTCCTTCCACATTTTAGTGACTGTATGATAGTACACAGAATTTTGGTGTATAAGAGGGTCGGAGGTTATGGGGAGCAGGCAATACAGTGTTGTTAAGACCATGACCAGACTGCCATGGCAAGTCAGACTCAAGGGGCAGAATGGCCTACACATCCTCTCTGTAGTGATTTTATTTAGGTGACCTATCTGAATGCCTTCTGCCAGGCCAGTATCTGCTGGCTTGTACCATTGGATGATTCAACCTTGGTCTACCTTGCTTTCCCAGCCTTGTTTTATACATTTTATGCCATTCACTTGGACGATTGGGGTGGGGGTGTAGTGGTAATGTCACTGGACAAGCCCAGGTTAACCTTCTTGGAACGTGGGTTTGAATCAATCATGGCAGATGGTGAGACTTGAATTCAATAATAAGTTGGCCCAATGACAACCCAGTAACCACTATTGATTAATGTAAAAACCCATCGAGATCAGTAATATCCTTTGTGGAATATTGTATAAAGTTCTGATTGCCACAAGACCAGACGGATGTGGAGGCTTTGGAGACGGTGCAGAAACAGTTTAAGTTGCCTGGTATGGATTTTATTAGCTACGAGAGGAGTTTGGACAAACTCAGTTTGTTTTCCCTTAAATGTCGAAGGATGAAGGGTGACCTAATAGAAGCTTTCAAAAATAGATTCATAGAATCCCTGCAGTATGGATTCAGCAGGCCATTCAGCCCATCGAGTCCACACCAACCCATTGAAGAGCATCCCACCCTATTTCTACATTACTGAAAACTACAGGGCAATTTCCCAAGGCCAATGCACCCTAACCTGTACATCCCTGTACACTATGGGACAATTCCCCATGGTCCAATCCACCCTAACCTGCATATCGGTAGACTGAGGGAGGAAACACCCACAGACAATGTGCAAACTCCACACAAGACAGTCACCCAGGGGTGGAATTGGACCCAGATCCCCGGTGCCATGAGGCAGCAGTACTAACCACTGAGTCATCAATGGATAATTGGAGTCTTTTTTTCCAGGGTAGAAATTAATAGGAGACATAGGGTTAAGGTAAAAGGGGGTAAGTTTAAAGAAGATGTGAGAGGCAGTTTTTTTTTTCCCACACAGAAGGTGTTAAGTGCCTGTAATGCGCTGCCAGAGGACATCTTAGTGGAGGTAGGTGCAATAGCAATGTTTGAGAGGCATCTTGACAGATACATGAATGGGCAGGGAATAGAGGGATACAGACCATGTAGGGGCAAAAGGCTTTTAGTTTAGAAAGGCATCATGTGTTGGTACAGAAATGGATGGGCCAAAGGGCCTGTGCTGCACGTTCTCTGTTCTTTGGGAGGAAATTTATTTTTGCCTATATGTGACTCCAGACCCATAGCACTGGGATTGGCTCTTAACAAGGGCAATGAATGCTACCAGAGATGCCCACATTCTCACATGTGTGAATGTTTTTTAAAAACTCTCTCTTTTAAGTCTTTGCTGTTTAAAAAAAACCCCTCCCCATCACCTTGCCACTGATTAAAATTTGATTAGCAGTCTGTTCTTGAACCCCGAATTTGAATTCTCGCTCCCCCACCCCCGTACCCTGCCAAATCCATAAATGTAGGCCGCTCTCCTGTACCGGTTCCTCATAGCCCTCTTGGAATCTCAACTGGCCATTTTGGTTTTGTAATGCAGCCTTGGGCTCCACCTGTTGGCAGAGTGTTGTACAGCGGATTGATGAACTGAGTCAGAGTCGAGAGCGTGGTGCTGGAAAAGCGCAGCAGGTCAGGCAGCATCCGAGGAGCAGGAGAAATAACGTTTCAGGCAAAAGCCCTTCATCAGGAATGGGCTTTTGTCTGAAACATCGATTCTCCTGCTCCTCGGATGCTGCCGGACTGGCTGTGCTTTTCCATCACCACACTCTCGACTCTGATCTCCAGCATCAGCAGTCCTCACTTTCTCTGAGATGAACTGAGTCAGTCATTTCCCAGCACTACCTGGCACCTACCCCCAGCTTGCCCGATCCTGTCCTAACTTGTTTCTGCAGGATTCACCTTGTTTCCTTTTTGTGATTTTTCCCAGCCTCATCCTGGTTTCGTATCCTGTGCTGTCATCATTTAAGATGGAAAAGGCTTTTCTTGGCTTCCCTTTTTATTCCAAACTTGGAAAGAACAGGACAGAGGCCTCAGGACAACTGAATATTGGATAATTATCCGAGAAGGTTGGGGGGAGGTGGGGGAGAGGTGGCATTGGGTAACTATGGTAGAGGTATAGCACTGATGCAACAGGCCGAAAGGCCTCAGTGTCTTAACGATTCTATGATCTTTCTATAAGGCCTTGGTGTGACATTGCAAAGCACCGGCATTTACCTAATGCTTCCATGTCCCAGTAGTGCCGTGTATAATCTCTGCCCACATTCCCAAATTCCTGAGGCTTGGGATCTGTGCAGACAGATGTGGAACAAGCACAAAACAGCCAGGGCTCATTCCACTCGTGAACTCCTTTCCCATGCCACTAGATCAGAAGCCTTTCGCTCCATTCCAGAAGCTTGTGTGCAATATCTGGGCTGATGCTCCCGGTGTCAGGACTGCAGGAGTGCTGCCCCATTGGGAGACTCTCTCCTTTGGCTGAGATATTAATTAAAGACTCTGTTGGGTAAAGTATTCCATGGGACTATTTTGCTGAAGAGCTGGAGAATCCTTCCTGGTGCCAGGGAGTCATTTATGGCCCCAAGTAAGGCTATTTTTCCCGTCGAGTCTATGCTAACTCTCCATGGAGGTATCCCATCAGTCCCACTTGAACCTGCAGGTCATGACAACCCTTTGGTTCTCTTGCACCCCGCCCCCCACCCCCGTCACCCCCAGCTGTTTCAGTTTTGCCATGACCGGAACTTTGTGTCCAAACTCTGGTATTGTCAGCTGTGACTGGAATTGTGATCAGGAAATTTAAAACTGTGACAGACTCTTCCAGTGGCAGTCCCACCAGTGGGGTATCTGCCGGGGGAGATGGCTCAATGCATCTGCATTCACAACTTGGTCTCCTGGAAAGTATTCCAACATGTAATTATATGCATTTAGTATTTGAGCCCATCACTGAATTCGGCCTGAAGCTATGGGCCGCACTGCCTTGTCTTTAAGTAGACCTAGCAGGACTTTGTGGTCCATTAATATTACAAATTTGTATCCGTAAAGGTATTGGTGGAACTTCCTGACCCTAAATATGGCCGTAGACCCCATTTACCACCCCCTGAGAAAAAGAACAGGAAATGACATCACTAAATCAAAGGAACGCAAACATATAAATAGTAAGCAGGAATCAGCAACAGTGCTTCACCCAGAGGCCCACTGAAGATGTTTCCTAATAGGGTGACGAAACATCTGGAAAGGAACCTTCCAGCTCAGCGAGCAAACCTACATCGAAATATGACCCCCCCCCCCCCCCCCCAAACCTACCTTGTCTATCTGGGTGTATTTATGCACTGCGTTACCTAAACTCCTAAATGCTATTGGGCGTTCCTATCCCTTGGGCCACCTATGAGCTAATATTACCTCGATGCTGTGCAGGTAGGCATCGCATGTCAATACCAGATCTCGCTTCTCCAGCAGTGAAACATGGTTTACTGTTGGTTTAACAGGTGAACTGTCCCGTTAGGCTTCACAATCAGTACGCCCAGCGCTGCCCGTTCCACAAACTGGGCTGGCTTTGATGATTCCCTCACTTTCCAGCCTCCTGATTTAGAACATAGAACATTCCAGCACGGTACAAGCCCTTCGGCCCTCCGTGTTGGGCCAACCTGTGGAACCAATCTGAAGCCCATCTAGCCTACACTATTTCATTCTCATCCATATGTTTATCCAATGGCCATTTAAATGCCCTTAAAGTTGGCAAGTCTACTACTGTTGCAGGCAGTGCGTTCCAGACCCCTATTACTCTCTGAGTAAAGAATCTACCTCTGACGCCTGTCCTATATCTATCATCCCTCGATTTAAAGCTATGTCCCCTTGTGCTAGCCATCACCATCAGAGGAAAAAGGCTCTCACTGTCCACCCTATCTAACCCTCTGATTATCTTGCATGTCTCTATTAAGTCACCTCTCAACTTTCTTCTCTCCAACAAAAACAGTCTCAAGTCTCTCAGCCTTTCCTCATAAGACCCTCCCCTCCATACCAGCCAACATCCTAATAAATCTCCTCTGCATCCTTTCCAAAGCTTCCACATCCTTTCTATAATGCGGTGACCAGGACTGTATGCAATACTCCAGGTGGGGCCGCACCAGAGATTTGTAACAGCTACAGCATTTCTGCCCGTGAGGCAGGTGGCGCCGAGCAGGCCTTGCAGAATCGTGGAATTACTTCCTGGTCAACATGCCAGCTGACCTTGGCTCCTTTGATAGACCCTCGACCTTCCTGAAGAACCTTCCGGTATTTAATTAGGACGTCAATTAGGCAGCCATTCTCTAATCAAAAAAGGTCGAGCCAGTCAAAGTGAATCTTTCTCAACCAATTTCACCCCATCAAGCTTGGGCCCAAACCTTTTACCAGAATCAGTGGGAACTGAACCAGCTGTTTCTCATAAGAGACCGGAACCGAAGTTGTACCTTTTTAATCTGTAAATGTTCCTGGGTATAGGCTCTCAGTCTGACCGAGGTCTCGAGCAAACTAAAGGGTTGGAGTCCAGAGCGAATTTTGTTAAAGACTGGTTCTGCAATCACTGATAGAGCCGCACTGGTATCGTCCTCCATTAGAACCGGGTCACCATTTCATCAGAGGTTTATTTCGATTGGTTCAGATTTGGATGTTGCTCAGCAATGTAACTGTTCCAGACCAGATGTAGGTGGGCTTTCCAGGGTGTGCACTCTCCAGCCTATGAGCTCTCTTACTCAGTTGAGGTCTAGTTGGACTCTTTTGCTGTCTTAAGTCCACACACCGGCAGCAACTGCCCACCTGCACCCTGCAGGGAATTTGAACTGTTTGGTTTTGTTTTGGGGCTGACCTAGAGTCCCTCTGTCCAGGATAATGTCCTGAGTGAGGCTGTGCAATTGCCTTTCCCCCCAAGTGGTGTCCCCCAAGCTCAGTCATATTGGCGAGGGTGCCCACTTCCATCGGAATACCCTGCAACTCATACGCTCCACTTGCTGCATTTTCCAACGATAAAGCCAGGTGTAGTGCCTGGTTCAAGTCCAGTTGGGTTTCAGCTGGTAGACACTTTTGCAAGGTTACATCATTAATGCCACATCCCAAACCATCTCAGCATCTCATTAAGAGTTAAACCAAAGTCGCATGCCTCTGCCAGGTCACCTTAAGCTCATCAAAAATCCCAATGTGGATTCCCCTAGTTGTTGAATTACCGAGTAAAACCAATAGCGTCCCAGAATTAGAGGCTTGGGGTCATAATATTCCATAACTAAATCCATCAACACTTAGTCATAGAGATGTACAGCATGGAAACAGACCCTTCGGTCCAACCCATCCATGCCGACCAGCTATCCCAACCCAATCTAGTACCACCTGCCAGCACCCGGGCCATATCCCTCCAAACCCTTCCTATTCATATAACCATCCAGATGCCCCTTAAATGTTGCAATTGTACCAGCCTCCACCACTTCCTCTGGCAGCTCATTGAAAGGTTTTGGTATCTGGTGCCTCAGGGAACATTAGACTCCAAATAACTGAACTAGCTGTGGGTCCACAAGCTGCCAAGAGAACTACTCGTTGCTTGTCATTTGTAGAGAAAAAATAACATTCTTTCCCTGTACAAGGCCTTGTCTTTGGCAGGATCAAAGGAATCAAGCTTCCCAAATAACAGCATGATGCCAGAAATACCTATCAAACTCAAAAGACAACAGTTGCGTGTGAATTTCTTCAGGAATGTCTCATGGCCATTGCAATAACTCCACAGAGGCTGGTATCCCGTCTCCCTTCATTTACATGTGGAGACTTCTTGACGCTGATCCTGCTCCCTCAGAGCCAGCTCCCAGAGTGAACAGAACCCCTGACCCTCCTGTTTCTATCTGTCAGCCAGGGCTCCCTGATTGGACCAGGTTAACAGTCCCAGTCAGGGAACTCAGATTCTATGAGGACCACTTGACTGACCCCATTCTGGTCACTATATATCTCATCGCCCTTTTAAGATGCCTCTTAAAATCCACCTTGTTGAACAAACGTTTGGACAATCCACCCAGTAACTCATGATGTGAGTCTTCGAAGGTTGCGCTTTGTAAATTGCTCCAGTGAAGTGCCTGGGTTTGGAGGTGCAACAGCAATGCAAAGTATTAGTTATGGCCTTCTTGTACCAGGGTTGGCTGGAGGAGGTGGGAGTAGACTTGTGGGGGGGGACTGGGGGGGAAACCCTGTGTGTAATGTCCTCCATGTTCTGTTCTATTTTGGAAACAGGTTGCGGACTGAACTACCACAAGAGGTGTGCGTTTAGCATCCCGAATAACTGCAGTGGGGCCAGAAAGAGGCGACTGTCCAACACCTCGCTGACAGGATCCATCAGCTCGCGATTGTCAGTCTCTGAGCTGCTCCTCACTTCACCAAGTGACACCCAGGTGGTAAACTGCTGAGTTATTAACACCATCATATCAACCCTGATCCTGTTTAACAGCTTGTTCTCCAATCCCTGTTGTGTTGTGTTTTAATCCTGGGAAAACCCCAATGCAGTGCATTTTGATACAGTCACACAGCACAGTCACAGGCCCTTCAGCCCAACTCGTCCATGCTGACTCAATATCCAAAGTTAATCTAGTCCCACTTGCCAGCACTTGGCCCCTATCCCTCTAACCCCTTCCTATTCATATACCCACCCAGATGCCTTTTAAATGTTGTAATTGTACCAGCCTCCACCACTTCCTCTGGCAGCTCATTCCACACACGTACCACCCTCTGGGTGAAAAGGTTACCCCTTAGGTCTCTTTAAAATGGTTCCTGTCTCACCTCAAAACTTTGCCCTCTAGTTTTGGATTCCCATGCCCTGGGGTAAAGACCTTGGCTATTCATCTTAACCATGCCCCTCATGATTTTATAAACCTCTATAAATATATTGTGGGCGGCATGGTGGCACAGTGGTTAGCACTGCTGCCTCACAGCGTCAGAGACCCGGGTTCAGTTCCCGCCTCAGTCGACTGACTGTGTGGAGTTTGCACGTTCTCCCCGTGTCTGCATGGGTTTACCTCCGGGTGCTCCGGTTCCCTCCCACAGTCCAAAAGATGTGCAGGGTCAGGTGAATTGGCCATGCTAAATTGCCCGTAGTGTTAGGTAAGGGGTAAATGTAGGGGAATGGGTGGGCTGCGCTTCGGCGGGTCGGTGTAGACTTGTTGGGCCGAAGGGCCTGTTTCCACACTGTAAGTCTAATCTAAAAAATCTAATAACGTCACCCCTCCACTTCCTATGCTCTGGGAGAGAGAGTCCTCGCCTGTCATTAAAACTCAAACCCTCCAATCCCGGCAACAATCCTGACTGATTTGATTGTGCCTTCATCTCCACTTTCCATCCCTTTCCCCTATAAATGTCGATTCCCTGGTTGGGTAAACATCCATCTAACTCGGCTGTGAATGTATGCACTGTCCCTCTACCTCCAATGCTTTGGCGAATCACAAAGACTAATGTTCCTCTGATCAAACATTGAGCATAACTTGAACTTGGCCCCAAAGGAGGACCTCATGGCAGATTTGGAAATGATGTCCTTTAACCGTACTTAACATTTTTGGATAATTCATGGAATCCCTACAGCATGGAAAGAGGCCATTTGGCCCATTGAGTCTGTATCAACCCTCCAAAGGCTGTCTTGCATAGCCCCAGCCCCATACCCTCCAACACTGCGTTTTCCATGGCTAGCTCACCTAGTCTGCACATCCCTGGACACAATGGAGCCACATAGCATGTCCAGTCAACCCTAACTTGCACATCTTTGGACTGTGGGAGGAAACCGGAGCATCCGGAGGATATCCATGCAAACACAGGGAGAATGTGCAAACTCCACAAGACAGCCACCCAAGGGTGGGATCGAATCCGGGTCCCTCGCGCTGTGAGGCAACAGTGCTAAGCTACCCCAAACATTTCCCACAGACAGATTGCTTTGAAGACTGATTTTATATTAGAAAACACAGCTGTTTTATACACAGTAAGATCCCCTAAGGATGTCTGAACAGTTGGTTTCCACTCTCTTTAAGTGCTGCTTGTGAGGGTATTGACAAATTATTGGATGAGAGTCTTTGTTTGGTACCTTAATGAACAATTGTGATGTCCGAAAGTGTGTTCTAATGATTTGATGCATTTTGGAGTCTTGCATGGTCAGTATCAGCCGGTTTACACAAACCAAGGTGGGTCGAATGTCTACATGGTGTTTTTTTTTGGTGTTTGCTCGAGCTGCATATTTGCCAGGGGTTTGAGAAAAAACATCCTTCACCACATTTGCCTTTTTCATTCACGGGATAAGGGCATTGCTGGCTAGGCCAGCATTTATTGCCCACCCCTAATTACCCAGACGGGGTTAAGAGACAACAACGTTGCTGAGTCACGTGTAGGCCCAGACCAGGTAAGGATGGCAGTTTCCTTCCCTAAAGGGCATTAGTGAACCCGATGGGTTTTCCCAAAAATCGACAATGAATTCCTGGTCATCATGAGAGACTTAATTCCAGGTTTTTATTGAACTGAAATTGTACCATCTGCTGTGGCGGGATTTGAACCCAGGTCCCCAAACCTTACCTGGTTCTCTGCATGAGCAGTCCAGCGATAATACCACAAAGTTGTTGCTTCTCTTAAATTTTGGAGGCTTGAAATTTTGGATCTTTAATGTCTGACCTTTTAAAAACTTTTCTCTTCCCAATCTTTCTCTGTCCATCTCCCTCGCCCTCTCCCTCTGGCTCTGGCTTTCTTAAAGTACAGAAGAGCTTGGTGGAAACAGTGTCTCTGAAGGAAAAGCGTCTGAACCTGGGCATCTACACGGGACGGCCGATTGAGCTGGACAAAATCTTCCTGTCAAAGGTCAAGGTTCCCCACACGTTTGCTGTGCACTCCTACACCCGGCCCACAGTCTGCCAGTTCTGCAAGAAATTGCTGAAGGGGCTGTTCCGTCAGGGGCTACAGTGCAAAGGTCAGTGCGCATTTGGCAGCTGGGGGATGTCTTAGGGCTTGCAATTCAAACGTTCTCCAATGTACACCTGAGGAAAGACCACAGGAGGGGAAGAGATACTCAGGAGAGGTGCTGGAGGCGAGAGTGAGGTGAGAGACAGGGAGGAGAGGTTATTGGTGATGGAAGAGGAGGGAGAGAGAGAGAGAGAGAGCGCGCGCGCGCGCGCGCGAGTGTGACCACCACAAAAAAAAACCCAACGTTTTGTTACATCAACCATCCAAAAGGTGTAGAGTTTTGATGAAGAGTTCAAGTTAGTTTTTAGTCACTCACAGGATGAGGGGTCGCTACTAGGCCAGCATTTATTGCCCATTAGGTGAAAGTGGGTACTGCAGATGCTGGAGATTAGAGTTAAGATTAGTGGTACTAGAAAAGCACAGCAGGTCAGGCAGCCTCAGAGGAACAGGGAAAATTGACCTTTCAGGCAAAAGCCCTTCATCAGGAACCTGATGAAAGGCTTTTGCCTGAAACATCAATTTTCCTGCTCCTCGGGTGCTGCCTGACCTGCTGTATTTATTGCCCATTGCCCAGTTAAGAGTCAACCACGTTGCTGTGGGTCTGGAGTCACGTGTAGGCCCAGACCAGGTAACGATAGCAGTTTCCTTCCCTAAAGGGCATTAATGACCCTGATGGGTTTTTACAAGAATCGACAATGGATTCATGGTCGTCATTAGGTAGATTTTTGAAGAGTAAGGAATAGATAAAGTGAAATTAGAACCATTGCACATAACCTCAAAAATAAAAAGGCTGTTTCCACTAGGGGGATGAAACTAGAACTACGGGGCTTAGCCTCAAAATAAGGGGGAGTGGGTTTGGGACTGAGCTGAGGAGGAACTTCTTCCCCCAGAGGGTTGTGAATCTGTGGAATTCCCCGCCCAGGGAAGCAGCTGAGGCTTCCTTGTTGAATGATTTTAAGGCAGAGATAGATTTTTGAACAGTAAAGGGATTAAGGGTGATAGTGAGCGGGCGGGTAAGTGGAGCTGAGTCCATGATAAAGATCAGTCATGATCTTATTGAATGGTAGGACATGCTTGAGGGGCCAGAGGGCCTACTCCTGCTCCTGGTTCTTATGATCCTATGTTTCAAATTCCAGATTTTGTTTTAACTAAATTCAAATTCCATCATTTGGTGTGGGGATTCAAACCCAGAGTCCCCAGGCTATTATCTGGATTACCCGGCCAGCCACAGTTTAGTTTGGGATTATGGGTCGGCATGGCCTGGTTGGACCGAAGGGTCTGTTTCTGTGCTGTGTGACTCTATCACTCGGCTGTTGCCTCTCCATTTTAACAAAATGAAGTACAGTCCATGTGCGTGAGGGTTCTGTTTCTGAGAATCTCTGAGTGATGAAATTCGCGAGTGCGGAGCTCATTTGAAAATAGGTTACAAATCGCAGATATGTGAGTTTTGCCTGCAAGTGGTGAATTTTGCCAAGTTTTTTTTTGGGCCACTGATTGGCGAATTCACGAATCGTGAACTGGCGGGTACCGAGGATTTACTGCGCGGCCTCTTCGTTAGGGGGTTGTGGTCTGACCTTCCGTTTGTTGTGTTTTCTCCCCAACCCACAGACTGCAAGTTCAACTGCCACAAACGATGCTCCGAGAAAGTGCCCAACGACTGCTTAGGCGAATCAATCGTCAATGGGGGTGAGAAGTGACTGTACTCCGTGCTTTCTGTTTGACTGGCTTTATGTGTGGGAAATCGTGTCTCATGAACTTGACTGAGTTATTTGAAGAAGTAACGAAGAGGATTGATGAGGGCAAGGAGGTGGATGTGATCAATTTAGACTTTAGTCAGGCGTTTGACAAGGTTCCTCGTGGTAGACTGGTGAGCAAGGTTAGATCTTGTGGAATACAGGGAGGACTAGCCATTTGGATACAGACCTGACTCAAAGGCAGAAGACCGAGGGTGGTGGTGGTGGAGGGTTGCTTTTCAGACTGGAGGCCTGTGGCTGGTGGAATGCCATACGGTGCGTTATTGGGTTAATTGCTTTTTGTCATATAAATGATTTGGATGTGAACGTAGGAGGTATAATTAGTAAATTTGCAGATGACACCAAAATTGGAGATGTAGTGGACAGTGAAGAAGGTTACCTCAGATTACAATGGGATCTTGATCAGATGGGCCAGTGGATTGAGGAGTGGCAGATGGAGTTTAATTTAGATAAATGTGAGGTGCTGCATTTTGGAAAGGCAAATCAGAGCAGGACTAGATTAGATATCTGCTGACCAGATACCCTAATCTAGTCCCATTTACGAGCAATCCCTCTAAATCTTTCCTATTCATGTACCCATCCAGATGCCTTTTAAATGTTGTAATTATACCAGCTTCCACACTTCCTCTGGCAGCTCATTCCATACACGTACCACCCTCTGCGTGAAAAGGTTGCCCCTAAGGTCCATTTTAAATCTTTCCCCCTCACCCTAAATGTATGCCCTCTAGTTCTGGACTCCACCCCAGGGAAAAGACCTTTTCTTTTTATCCTATCCATGCCCCTCATGATTTTATAAACCTCTATATGGTCACCCCTCAGTCTCCGATTCTCCAGGGAAAACAGCTTCAGTCTATTCAGCCTCTCCCTGTACCTCAAATCCTCCAACCCTGGAAATAGCCATGCAAATCTTTTCTGAACCCTTTCAAGTTTAACAATATCTTTCCCACGGCAGAGAATTGAACACAGTATTCCAAACGTGGCCTCACCAATGTCCTGTACAGTCGCAACATGACCTCCCAACTCCTGTACTCCATGCACTGACCAATAAAGGAAAGCATACCAAACGCCGCCTTCACTATCCCATCTACCTGCGACTCCACTTTCAAGGAGCTATGAACCTGCACTCCAAGGTGTCTTTGTTCAGCAACACTCCCCAGGACCTTATCATTAAACGTATAAGTCCCACCCTGATTTTCCTTTCCAAAATATGGCTCACATTTATCTAAATTAAACTGCATCTGCCACTCCTCAGTACAACTGATCAAGGTCCCGTTGTACTCTGAGGTAAATGTCTTTGTTGTCCACAGCACCTCCAGGCACCATGGCCTGTTGGCCTTTCTCCTGAATGAGAATCCTGGTCCATTCAGATTTAAGTGGCTAATTGATTTGGAACTGTTGAGGAATTTTCTGCTTTGTGAGGTCCTGATTCTGACTCGGGCGGAAGTTTTGAATCTCCAGTCCCTTTCAGATGTGATGAGCCCTGGCATTGATGTGGACGTAAATATGGAGGATGTTACAGACGACGGCGACGGGGACAAAACCCTGACCATGGACGACTTTGACGAATCACCCACCACCCCCAGCCACCGCTCGGAGAACGGTTACCCCGGCGACGACGACAGCCCCAACAGAATGATGAGGTAAATTGGCCGATGTGCTTCAGACGGGAAAGGGTTGTGTTGCTGTGGCGCTTTTGGAGGACCATTGGTATCCCAAAATGCTGTAGTGCCGGTTTTTGAAGTTTAGCCAGGGCTGGGAGGTGCAGAGCAAGATCCCACCCAGCAACATGCGGCTGATTACAGGTGAAGTTTTTTTTGTATGATGTTGGTTCGGCCAAACAGTATTGGTTTGGACGTGAGAAGTAGCCCCGTTGTTGGAATAGTTTTATTTAATTGGCTCGCACGATGTGACACTGACTGGGCCTACCTTTATTGTTAATCCTTATTTGTCCCTGGATGCACGGGCTCTCTGGGCTGTTTCACAGGGCAATTAAAAGTGGGTCATGTTGCTGTGGGTCTAGAGTCACATGTAGGCTGCACCAGGCAAGGACAACAGATTCTTCTCCTGAAAGACATTAACCAACCAGATGGGTCTTTACAAGATCCAGCAGCAGTTTCACGGTCATCGTTAGACTTTTAATTCTAGTGTTTTTTTTCCCACTCAATTCAAATTCCACCATCTGACCTGATCCTTGGAATAGGATGTGGGTCTATGGATTACTTGGATGAGAGTCATACAGCTGGAAACAGGCCCCTTTAGTCTAGCTCATCCATACTGATAAAGTTTCCCAAACTGAACTAGTCCCACTTGCCTGCATTTGGTCCATAATCCTCTAAACCTTTCCTATCCATGTCCCTATCCAAATATCTTTTCAATGTTGTAACTGTACCTGAATCTATCACTTCCCTCTGGCAGTTCATTCCACATATGAGCCACCCTCTGTGTGAAAACATTGCCCCTCAGATACCTTTCTCCTCTCACATTGAGCCTATGCCCTCGAGGTTTGGTCTCCCCTACCCTAGATCTTTGCTATTCATGTGCCCCTCTTGATTTTATAAACCTCTGTATGGTCACCCTCAACTTCCTATGCTCCTGTGAAAGAAATCCCGGCCTATCCAGCCTGTCCCTATAACTCAAACCCTCTAGTCCCCAGTAACATCCTGGTAAATCTTTTCTGAACCCTCTCCAACTTAATAATATCCTTCCTATCGCTGGGCAACTGGAACAGCGCACAGTCCTTCAAAAGTGGCCTCCCCAACATCCAGTACAACTTCACGTCTCAACTCCTATACTCAATGCTGTGAAGGCAAGCGTGTTAAACACCTTCCACGTCCCTGTCTACCTGTGACGCACTCTTTCGAAGAATGGTTAGTGACAACAGCACAATACACTCCAAAACAGTGTGAAAATCCACCCAGACGGTTAGGTAGGGCCTCAGTGCAACGTAGACAGAAGTGGGGACTGCAGATGCTGGAAGTTAGAGGCAAGATTAGAGTGGTGCTGGAAAAGCACAGCAGGTCAGGCAGCATTCGAGGAGCAGGAGAATCGACATTTCAGGCAGGAGCCCTTCATCAGCCCTCAATATAATGTCACCTCCAACAGTGTGGCATCCTTCAGTGCCAGTCTCGATTATTGTATTCTCACCCTAAAGTGGGACTTGAGCTCCCCTTCTCTCCCCCCCCCCCCCCCCCCCCCCCACTGCCGCAGAACCTCTGGAATTCAGAAGCGAGTGTCTACTCAGTGAGTGAAGGAGGGTAGTCATGGCCTAGTAACAGAGTGTGTGTGTGTGTGTGTGTGTGTGTGTGTTTTGGGGGGGGAGGCGGTGGGAAATTTGAATTCGGTAAATCCGGTCACCTTTGAATGTTGCTGTGGGGTAAAGGCCATGGGAGCTGTTTCAAAACTCCGGCTGGATTGCTGTCAGCCCTACACGTGACTCCAGTCCCACACTGGGTAACTGACTGCTCACCAGCATCTCAAATGGCCTAGCAAGCCAGCCACTTGGGAAGATGGCCCTCACTACAGTGATTGGGCTACTCTGAATGGATCGCTCCCCTCTTTCCCCCCCATCTCCTTTGCAGAATTGGTTGCTTTAAAACGAGTACATCGATTCTTTCTCGTTTTGTTTGGGAGGTGACAGGAATGGGGAATCTCTCACCTCCGTGTCTTCTCTTCCAGTGATCCCATGGCCAGCAACATCCCCCTGATGCGTGTGGTACAGTCTGTCAAGCAGACCAAGCGGAAATCCAGCACCACCCTGAAAGAGGGTTGGGTGGTTCACTACAGTAACAGGGATGCGCTGGTAAAAGGAACCTAGTCTGTCATATCGCGACCCGCTTCCCCCCTCCCCGCACCTTTGCTGGTTTTTACGGGGGGTGGGGGGTTTCACCTCGCTTCCCTTGCGTATGCCCCCCCCTTCCTGCCATTGGCATTTCCAGTCCCTCCCATAACCTGTGGTCTGGGGCATCAGGGCCAGGTCCATTGGAATGTCATCCAAGGGGTGGGGTCATTGGAATTCTCCCCAATGTGGAGGCAGTGAATCCACTGGAATCATTTCCAATTGGAGCCAAGGGGGTGGGGTGGGGGGTGGGGTGTGAGTGTCTCTGTGGGCTCCCCACTGGGTTTTCCATGACGCTGGCCCCCTCTGCCCTTCCTCATTCAGGTGCCAGTCAATGCAGTTACATTGGACCTAGCCCTTGGCTCCAATTGGAAATGATTCCAGTGGATTCACTGCCTCCCCATTGGGTAGAATTCCAATGGCCCCACCCCTTCCCTTGGATGACCTTCCAATGGACCCGGCTCTTTCCTGTCAGACAGAATGCCAGAGGATCCACCTTCCCTTAGGTAGCATTTCATTGGAATACTTCCCAGTGGCTTCCCTTTTTCTTGCATGGCTTTCCAGTGGATCTGTTCCTTTTCCATTGGATGGAATTTTGGTGGATCCTCCATCCCTGAGATGGTATTCCAGTAGACCAATACCTTTCCCTTTGGATAGAAATTCCAGTGGTTTTCCCTTCCCTTGGGTGGCATTCCAGTGAATCCACCCATTTTCTGTTGGATGGGATTCCAGTGGATCCCCCATTCTTTGGATGGCATTCCAGTGGATCCATTCCTTTTCCATTGGATAAAAATTTGGTGGATCCTCCATTCCTGGGATCAAAATTCCAATGGGCCCACCCCATTTCCTACTTGACAGAATGGATCCACCCATTTTCCATTGGGATATTTTCTGTCGTTTCCTTGGATGATGTTCCAGTGGATCAATTCTGTTTCCATTGGACAGAATTCCAGTGGATCCTCTGTGCCTTGGATGGCATTCCAGTGTATCCACCCCTTTACGATTTGACAGACTTCCAGTGGATCCATCCCTCTTCCATTGGATAGAGGTTTCATGGATCCTCCATACCTTTGATGGCATTCCGGCCAATCTGCACCTTTTCTTCTCAAAGTCAGAGTCAAGTGGATCCACTCCCTTCCCAGGGGCCCATCCTTTTCTCAATGGGTATAACTGCAGTAAATCCACTCCCTGTTGGATGGAAGGATCCACCCCCTTCCCATTGGAACCGATCCGCATTGAGCAGACGTCCAATGGATCCTCTCCATTTTCTCCTGTTGAGTTTGAGTTTGATGGGTCATTCTGTCTGTTGTGTCTTGTCCAAGCGGCTATTGCTCAGTGACCCACAGTTGCCTTCTCTCCTGCCTTCTTGCAGCGGAAGCGGCATTACTGGAGACTGGACTGCAAGTGCATCACCCTGTTTCACAATGACACCGGGAATAAGTATTACAAGGTAAGGCTTTTGTGTGTGAACGACAGTCTGCTTCAGACATTATAGGCTGAGTACGCCCATCGAGATGCAACATCTTGACGCCACTGAAACCTGGAGGGTTTAAGCGAGATTTACTGGAGGGGTGGAATGTGGATGATTGTTTTGTTTGAATAGTACAAGAAATTCACCAAGGCTGCATCTTCCGAAACTACGACCACTTCCATCTAGAAGGACAAGGGCAGCAGATACATGGGAACGTGGAACAAGATGCCCCCCACTCCATCCTGACTTGGAAATATACTGTCTTTCCTTCAGTGGGGGAACTTTTTCATGCAGTGGGTGGTACGTGTATGGAATGAGCTGCCAGAGGAAGTGGTAGAGGCTGGTACGAGACATTTGGATGGGTATATGAATAGGAAGGGTTTGGAGGGATATGGGCTGGGTGCTGGCAGGTGGGACTAGATTGGCTTGGGATATCTGGTTGGCATGGACGAGTTGGACCGAAGGGTCTGTTTCTGTGCTGCACATCTCTGACTCTAATTCCCTCCATAAGGGCATTGTGGGTCAACCCACAGCAGGTGGACTGCAAGAACGCCGCTCCCAGCACGTTCTCCAGGGGCAACTAGGGATGGGGATAAATGTTGACCCGGCCGGTGATGCCCACATCCCACCAGTCTATTGAAGAGAAATTGGGGATGGGCAGGTAATGCTAACCTGGTCATTGACCACCCCCCCCCCCCCCCCCCCCCCCCCCGCCCCCAGCATTCCACCACTGATTTCACAGGACACTACAGCAACTCAGTGAGGCTCCTTGTGAAAGTAAGTTCCAGAGGGCGCCGGGTACAAGGTCTGAGCACATTTGCAAATTCGCCATCCAGGTCACGCACCGTTCTGACTCTGAAATGTCGTTTTCCCCGGTTAGATTAGATTACTTTACAGTGTGGAAACAGGCCCTTCGGCCCAACAAGTCCACACCGCACCCGCCGAAGTGCAACCCACCCATACCCCTTACTTAACACTACGGGCAATTTAGCATGGCCAATTCACCTGACCTGCACATCTTTGGAGTGTGGGAGGAAACCAGAGCACCCGGAGGAAACCCACGCAGACACGGGGAGAACGTGCAAACTCCACACAGTCAGTCACCTGAGACAGGAATTGAACCCGGATCTCTGGCGCTGTGAGGCAGCAGTGCTAACCACTGTGCCACCGTGCCGCCCATACTTGGACAAAATCCAGCCTTCAGGAAATTTGTCCACCATGCACATGATCCCAGAGGCTGACTCAGCCCCAAGTTGTTAAAGGGATGGTGGTGCTGGGGCAGGGGAAGGAAGTCAATCACATTGATGCAGGAGTGGCTGGCGCTCTGGGGTTAGAGCTGAGCCATTTGTAGGGATTAGGAGAGGGAGCTTTACCATCTCTAATCTGGGCTGTGTGTGTCCTGGGATGTTGGATAAGGATATTGTGGAGGCAACCTCACCGTCTGTTTCAGAGAGTAGAGGGAGCTTTACTCGGTTTCAGAGAATAGAGAGAGTTTTACCTATGTTGGTTTCAGAGTAGAGGGAGCTTAACGCTCTGGTTTCAGAAAGTAGAGGGAGCTTTACTGACGGTTTCGGAGAGTAGAGGGAGCTGTACACTGTGTCGGTTTCAGAAAGTAGGGGTTAGAGTCCAGACGTGTCTGATTTTGTTTTCTACTGTTTTCCCCCACGCCCTCTCTTCCCCCCCCCCCCCCCCCCCACGCCCTTCCCCCCCCCCCCCCCCCCCCCACGCCCTTCCCCCCCCCCCCCCCCCCCCCCCCCACATTGGTCCTCTCTGCCTGTCCAGGAGATCCCCCTCTCGGAGATCCTGGGGGTGGAACCTGCTGAGAACTCTGCGACCATCCCTCACTGCTTCGAGATCCGGACAGGCAACGTGGTGTACTTTGTGGGCGAGAATCCTGCCTCGCACCCACCTTCGGGATCCGGAGATCCGGGCAGCGTCTCCTGGGTGGAGGAGGCCAAGGCCTGGGAAGCGGCTATCCGGCAAGCACTGAAACCTGTCATCTTCCAGGACACTCAGGACCCCCAGGAGCAGACCCCACACAGTAAGAGCCTGAGCTTCTCCACCTTCCTGTTCACCGTCATGTCCTCTAGCTCTCTCTTGGCTTTCCAGAGGTTACTGTCAGAACAGCATTGGAGGAGGCCATTCAGCCCACTGTATATGTCCCCCCACTCTCTCTTGCCAGTGATCTGCAGAGTGACCCAGGGGACGCTAACTCACTCTTTCAGTTTCCTACTTCTCTTGCCTCTCCTTGTTTGATTTGATTGGGTCGCAAGTGCAAAATAGAGAGCACCTACTCCATTTTCCCCCCCCCCCCCTCTCTCGCTGCCTCCCCACATTGTCCCATGCTGGGGGGTAGTTGCAAATGGATACTTGAGGTTGGCTCTACAGCCACTCTGATGATCTTGATTTGTCAGGAATTCCATTTGCAGGCCTGCTAAGTAGCAGCACTGAGCTGATCACAAGAACTGGGAGTAGTAGTGGGCCATTCGGCCCATCCCAAGCCTGCTCCGCCATTTAATACAATCGTGGCTGTTCTCATCTCGGCCTCAACTCCACTTTCTGCCCACTCCCCATAACCCTTCACCAATTAAAAATCTGTCTATATCTCTTCCTTACATTTACTCAATGTCCCAGCATCCACCACACTCTGGGCTAGCAATTTCCACAGCTCTTACAACCCTTTGGAACCCAGTGTGGAAGCAGTCCATTCAGCCCATCGAGTCTGCCCTCACCCTCTGAAGAGCATCCCACCCAGATCCACTGCACACCCTATTCCTGCATTTTCCCACAGCTAACCCACCCAGCCTGCACACGTTAAAGATTAGATTCCCTACAATATGGAAACAAGCCCTTCGGCCCAACAAGTCCACACTAACCCTCCGAAGAGCAACCCGCCCAGACCTATTCCCCCACCCCACCCCACCCCACCCCACCCTACCCCACCCTTACCCCTGACTAATGCACTAATCACTATGGGTTATTTAGCACAACCAATCCACCCTAACCTGCACATCTTTGGATTGTGGGGGTAAACCGGAGCATCCAAAGGAAACCCACCCAGACACTGGGCGAATGTACAAACTCCACACAGTAGTCACCCAAGGCAGGGATTGAACCTGGTCCCCTGGCGCTGTGATGCAACAGTGCTAACCACTGAGCCACCATGCCGCCCCTGCAGGCAATTTCCTATGGCCTATCCACCGAACTGGCATACCTTTGGATTGTGGGAGGAAACCCATGCAGACACAGGAAGAACGTGCAAACTCCACACAGACAGTCACCTGAGGGTGGAATCGAACCCAGATCCCTAGTACTATGAGGTGACAGTGCTAACCACTGAGCCACCATGCTGCTCCCCCATATCCTATACCTACGACCTCTCAGATGAGAAAGCACCCTCTCCACATCTACTGTGTCAATCCCCTTTAGCATCTTCTATCCTTCACTTCGATCTCCTCTCATTTTTCTAAACTCTAGTGAGTATGGGCCTCTTAATTGCTCCATCTCTCCTCCAGGGATTAAGAATTTTGGCTCAGGAATACATCTAGTGAGCCCTCTGTATCCACATCAACGCTATCCTTTATCTCACGCGCTCTCTTTAAGTGATGGAAAAGGGTGCATTTACATAGCACCTTTTGCAATCGCATTACCCGGCAAAACCCCCACACGATCTGATCGCCGTTAATTAATCTGTTTTCGGTGATGGTTCCTGAGTGGCGAATATTGGCCAGGGTAGTGCTGTCCCTCGAGGACCCACAGTTGGTGGGGGCATCGACATGGGTGGGGAGCAGCAGTACCCTTGACGACGCGGCACTCCCTCAGGCGCTACACTTCGCCTAACGGGCTCAAGTGGGATTTGAACCCTCTATCCTCCGAACCGGAAGGCCAGCACCTTGCCCTTCAAAATGGGAGCTGACTCTATCGGCCTCGCCTTTGGCAGTGCCCAGGGTGGGTGTACCCCTGCCCACATGGCACACCAGTGGCCTGGTTCAGTACAGCTGACCCCTCACCCCATGGCCCCCACTCAAGGGGAGAGACGATGGGTTCCCTGCAGCGTCCCTGTAGATGACGCAAGTGGCCATTCCTGAATGGAGAGGTACTGGCAAACTGTTGGGCCCTGGGGGGATATCGCAGTCTTCCACTGTCTGTTGCCCCTGAATTGGTGGCTCAGGGACAAGAAGCCTGTTTACCCTCGGGTGTGGGAGGGGGCTATGGTTGCCTAAAGACAACTCTTACCCCCCCTGCCCAGATGGTAAGGCAGTGCCAATCTGAGCTCAGGCCAGCCGACCTGTCCCCGTGCCCATTCGCCGACTGTGTCACTGATCGGGATTTTTATTGCTTCACTTTGCAGGACAGGCCTCAGTCAATTTCTCCGTGCCCAACAGTCAGAGTCTGGAGAATGTGGTGAGTATCGCCACTGGGGAGCTGGGCAGACAACAGCACAAACTGCCAGAGGGGTGGCAGTGCCTCAGTCATGGGAGATCCAGTTTAATGTAGAAAACTCGGCGTAGAGGAAGCTTCACTTGGTATTTCACCCTATACTGTTACCTGCCTTAGGAGTGCTTGAGGTGGACAGTGTAGAGGAAGCTTTACTTTGTTTTCAGTTTTTAAAAAATGTAGAGGGAGCTTTACCCTGTAGCTAACTCCGTGCTGTCCCTGTCCTGGGACTATTTGATGGGCACAGTGTAGAGGGAGCTTTATTCTGTCTCTAACCCCGTGCCATCCCTGTCCTGGGAGTGTTTGATGGGGGACAGTGTAGAGGGAGCTTTACTCTGTATCTAACACTGTGCTGTCCCTGTCCCTGTCCCTGGGAGTGTTTGATGAGGGCAATGTAGAGGCAGTTTTACTCTGTACCTAACCTGTGCTGTCCCTGATTTGGAACAGTATAAAGTGATCTTTCTCCATCCCTGTCCTGCAGGGAAACTTCTGTAGAGTATCCCTCGGACTTCCCTCCCTGAGGTATTTGCATTCTGACTGCCTGTTCTCTCACTCTGCTTTCCTTCTACCAGGATATTGCGATTGTCTACCAGATCTTTGCAGACGAGGTGCTTGGATCAGGCCAGTTTGGGATTGTTTATGGAGGTGAGATTATCCAGACACTGTGGACTGGCATTAATGTGGCGCTATTTCCAGTCCTGGTTCTGTTCTTACACGTTGGCGTAGAGCAAAGCATCCAATCCCCCTCAGAACAATTCCCTTGTTCAACCGAGTGAGACAGTAGCATTGTGGCAGTGTCACTGTACTGGGACTCCAGATGCCCAAGTGAATGCTGTAAGACTCCATCCAGTGCCCTTTAGGAAGGGAAATCTACCCTCTGGACTACATGTGACTCCAGACCCACAGGGATGCGGTCAGCTCTTAGTGATAGGCAACAAATACTGGCCTAGCCATTAATGCCACGGCTGCATGAACAAATGTCAAACCCAACTCAGAGTTTGATGCCATATTTGCAGGCTTGCTCAGGGAGTAGGGGATGAGATACCAACTCCACCACAAGACCGTGGCTTTGGTACACACACACAGGTGGTCATGAAGATTGTTGACTTTGCAAAGATAGAAAATAAAGAAATTTAGTCCAGTTTTGTATTTAACAGGATCTGTAGCTTTTCTGTGTGCACGCGTGTGTGTGTGTCTGCGTGTCTGTCTATCTGACTGTCTGTGTGTGTGTGTGTGTGTGTGTGTGTGTGTGTGTATGTGTGTGTCTGTATGCGGGTCTGTCTGTTTGTGTGCGTCTGTTTGTCTCTCTGCGTGTGTGTCTTGTCAGCATGCCTGTCTGCGTGTGTTTCTGTCTGCGTGTGTGTGTGCGTTTGCGTGTGTGGGGCAGTGGGTTCATAGAGTCATACAGCATTGAAACAGACCCTTCAGCCCAACTCATTCTTGCTGACCAGGTTTCCTAAACTGAACCAATCCCATTTACTTCCATTTGACCCGTATCCCTCTCGACCTTTTCTATCCATGTACCTGTCCAAATCTCTTCAATGTTGGAATTGCACCCATCTCCACCACTTCTGCTAAAGAATACGTGTAGACAGAAACCTTGCACTCTGGGCCTGGTTTTTACCTGCCCTGGGCCTGGGTGGGGGGCATTGGATAAATATCTGGACAGGGAAAGCTCTAGAATTGACGCAACTCGGATTGGCGGCTGTTTCAAAGAGCTAGCATGGGTGCAGTGGGCTGATTGGCCTCCCCGCTGTGGTTCAAACACATTGACTGTTCCCTCGCACCCCTATCCCCTGCTCTTTGTTCCCAGGCAAGCACAGAGAGACCGGGCGGGACGTAGCAATCAAAGTCATTGACAAACTGCGCTTCCCAACCAAACAGGAGAGCCAGCTACGCAATGAGGTGGCCATCCTACAGGTAAGCTCGGGGCTGGGGGTGGTCACCCGTACGGCAGATTGGCCCCTGAATGGGAGGGGTTGCAGGGGGTGGTCTGTTTCTGCCCGTCTTTCCGGTGCTCTGTGGCATAGTGTTGATCTGACTGGCGAGAGGTTTCCTGCCAACTTTACTCCATTCAAACACTCAACTGAAGGCGACTGGGCCAGGAGGGATTCGGAGGACTGACCGACTTCCCAGAATTCACTGCCACCTTCCTGATGGACTTCCCAAGGAGCTGGATACTCCTGAACGGCTGACGTCTTTTATCTATCTTTTCCTGTATTGCCCCATTAAATGCCATCTCTGCTGCAGGTTGGCAGGACCTGTGTTTGCCCTCCCCCCCCACCCCGTTGCTGGGGTAACCACCTCCTGCCCTCATTCTCCCTCCTCTGTCCACAGGGCCTATCTCACCCTGGAGTGGTCAACCTGGAATGCATGTTCGAGACTCCCGAGAAGGTGTTTGTCGTCATGGAGAAGCTTCACAGCGACATGTTGGAAATGATCCTGTCCAGCGAGAGGGGCCGGCTACCGGAAAGGATCACCAAGTTCATGATCACACAGGTAACCGACTGGATCACACAGGTAACCAACTAGATCACACAGGTAACCGACTGGATCACATAGGTAACCAACTGCATTCCTTATCTGCTGCGTGTTCAGACTCAGGCAGCAGATAAGCATGCCATTTGGCCCATCGTATCTATTCCGATCAACAATCATCAAACAGCACTAATTCAATTCACTTGCACTTAAGGGTTGTATGATGGTTCAGTGGTTAGCACTGCTACCTCACAGCGCCAGGGTCCCAGGTTTGATTCCAGCCTCTGACAACTGTCTGTGTGGAGTTTGCACATTCTCCCCGTGTCTGTATTGGTTTCCTCCTACAGTCCAAAGATGTATTAGGATGAGTTGGCCATGTTAAGTTGACTCATAGTGTCCAGGGGATGTGCAGGCTAGATGGGTGGATGGGGGGGGAGTGGGAATGCTCTATGGAGGGTCAGTGTGGACTCTGGGCCAAATGGCCTTTTTCCACACTGTAGGGATTCAATTCTTTTGAGTCCCACAGGTCTACAGCGCAGAAAATGGCCCTTCAGCCCATCTAATCTGCTTTAGTCGAAAACAACCTTTTCAATCCCACTTTCCAACCCATAGCCCTGGTGTCACAAGTGCTCATCCAAATGCTTCCTAAATGTTTTAAGGGTTTCTAAAGAGTTTTTCCTGACATTCTCCTTTCAACTTCCTGCCCCTCACCTTAAACCCACCCCCCCACAACCCCCAGTCGTGATGGCTAAATGTTTCTTCAATGTCCCTCGTAATTAAATCCAACTCAGTCACATTGCCCCCTCAGTCTCCTCTACTCCTGTCCCATTTTCCCCAACTCCACCCCCCGCACCCCCCATTTGAACTGTTTCCATAATCTACAATTTCCACTCCCATCATTTGAAGGATTTGTATTTATATTTTAAAATAAATGAATCCATGGAGCAGCCAAATTAATTAGCTGCAGTATTGCTTTATCCCAGCAGGTGGTGCAGCTGAGACCTGTAGCTGTACATCGTCCCCAAGAGGAGCTTGGTTTTATTGCAACAGTTTGACTTCATTTAAAACAACTTTTAGATTTTGGTGACGCTGCTTGTGTATTCTCACAGAGAGAAGGGAGGGGAAAAGAGGCATTCAGCCCAACTAGTCTGTGCCAGTATTTATGCTCCACAGCATAATGGAGTGGCATTTATGGGTGGCACGGTGGCTCAGTGGTTAGCACTGCTGCCTCACCAGGGACCCAAGTTCGATTCCACCCTCGAGTGACTGTCTGTGTGGAGTTTGTACATTCTCCCCGTGTCTACGTGGGTTCCCTCCGGGTGCTCCGGTTTCCTCCCACGTTCCAAAGATGTGCAGGTTAGGATGAATTGGCCATGCTAAATTGCCCATAGTTAAGATGAGAGTGGTGCTGGAAAAGCACAGCAGGTCAGGCAGCATCCGAGGAGCAGGAAAATCGACGTTTCGGGCAAAAGCCCTTCAGTAGTCCTCACTTTTGCCTAAATTGCCCATTGCGTCCAGGGATGTGTAGGTTAGGTGCATTAGTCAGGGGTAAAAACAAAAGGGTAGGGGAGTAGGTTTTGGGTGTGTTACTCTTCGGAGGGTCGGTGTGGACTTGTTGGGCCGAAGGATCTGTTTCCACGCTGTAGGGATTCTAGTTCTAATTCAACACCATGAGTCATCAACACAATCCTTAGGGAACATCAGAGAGGAGGAGGGAGGGAATTATAGAGCTGAAACTGGAATCACCTGCACCATTAATGAAGTAAGGGTCTGCCAAAAAAAAACAGAATTGCAAGAGTGCAACGTTAAAACGTGGCGCACTGCAGCACAGGAACCGGCCCTTCGGCCCACTGTGTCTGTGCTAGCCACAATGCCATTTTAAACTAATCCCATCTATCTGCACCTGACCCGTATCCCTCTATTCCCAGCCTGTGTCTGTCTAAATGCCTCCTAAATGTGGCTGTTGTATCTCCCAGCTCCTCTGGCAGCATATTCCAGGGACCTACCACCCTCCATGTGAAAACAAGACTTGCTTCATTCATCTCCTTCAAATGTCTCCCCCTCTTGCCTCAAACCTGAGGCCCCTAGTTTTGACATTTCCACCGTGGGATAAGGTCTCCTGACTATCCGTGCCTCTCGTAGTTTTATAAACTTCTATCAGGTAGCTCCTTAGCCTCCGACGCTCGAGAAAAACCAATCCAAGTTTGTCCAGACTCTCTTCATAGCTCATACACTCCAATCCTGGCAAACCACACTTCTGCACCCTCTCCAAAGCCTCCACATCCTTCCTTATAGTGTGACACGCAATACTCCCAAGTGTGGCCTAACTAAAGTCTTGCCAACTTTTATATTCAGTGCCCTGACTGATGAAGGCAACTTATGCCGTATGCCGCCTTTACCATCTTATCCACTTGTGCTGCCACTTTCGGGGAACCATGATCCCAAGATCCCACCGTATATCAAAGCTGCTCAGGGTCCTGCCATTCATTGGACACTTCCCTCTTGCATTTAGAGTCATAGAGATGTACAGCATGGAAACAGACCCTTCAGTCCAACCCGTCCATGCTGACCAGATATCCCAACCTGCCAGCACCCGGCCCATATCCCTCCAAACCCTTCCTATTCATATACCCATCCAGATGCCTTTTAAATGTTGTAATTGTACCAGCCTCCACCACTTCCTCTGGCAGCTCATTCCATACACGTACCACCCTCTGTGTGAAAACGTTGCCCCTTAGGTCTCTTTTATATCTTTCCCCTCTCACCCTAAACCTATTCCCTCTAGTTCTGGACTCCCTGACCCCAGGGAGAAGACTTTGCCGATTTACCCACAATGCTCCACCTTGCCATTTCTTTGCCCAATCTTCCAATCTGTATCCCTTGACAATCCTCCTCATTTATCCACGGCTGCACCAATTTTCATGATGTTTGCAAACATACCCGTCTACACTTGCATCCAGATCTCAAGCGAGCTGGAGGGAATTGTTTTTATTCACTCCACTATATAGACCATTATTTATTGACCACCCCTAATTGCCAATGAGGGCAGTTAAGTTAGCCATATTGCTGTGGGTCTGGAGTCACATGTAGGCCCACACCAGGACAACAGTTTCCTTCCCTGAAGGATGGTGAACCAACTGGGTTTTTCCCAACAATTGGGGAAATTGGCAATGGTCACAATTAGATTCTTAATTCCAGATTTTGTTTGTTTAATTTAAGTTTGGGCAGGATTTCAACCTGCCTCCCCAGGGCATGGGCCCAGGTCTCTGGATTAACTATCCCATGATAATGCCACTAGGCCATTCCTGCCTCCTGTTACAACCTGAGCAAGAGACAGGGCCAGGGGGGAAACAGCACCAATCCACCACTGTTTTGGGGCACCAAATCCTGAATGGTCCAGGATAGAGTTTAGCTTTTCCACACTGCATTGTCTGCTGTATGTGGCTTTTCATTTGAGGCCAATCTTGCCCATTTGCATACAAATTGGAGAGTGATCAGAAAAAGGGGTGGGGGGGGACTGTGCCCTATTTGAATTAACATTCCAACCCCAGCCCCAGCCCATCCTTTAGTGTTTTTGAGTAAACCTGGATGTTGGAATATGGGTGTGTTATGTGTTAAATCTGAATGTCTAGGCCACAGTGGGACAGAAAGCAGTGATAAGCCACTTTGACTGACAAGATGGCACTGTTTATTGAGTTGTTTTCTTTCTGTTTCCATAGATCCTTGTTGCCCTCCGGCATCTACACTTCAAGAACATCGTGCACTGTGATCTCAAACCAGAAAATGTGCTGTTGGCGTCAGCTGAGCCCCTCCCTCAGGTGGGTGATCAAGATGGCCACCTTCCATCCCTGCATTCTCTGACCTTCTCAAGGTGGCTGCTTTCCATCCCCACGTTCTGTCCTGACCTTCCCAAGATGGTCACCTTTCATTCCCACATTTTCTCCTGACCTTCCCACGGTGCCTGCCTTCCACGCTCCCACGTTCCCCCTTGACCTTCCCAAAATGGCCACCTTGTATGATCCCTGCATTCGGTCCTTTCAAAACCACTCACACCTGTCTTGATCTGGAGCTGCCTCCTTTCCTGCACTCTGGGATTCCAGGGTTTGAGAATTTTGTCAAGGGGCAATTAGGCATGGCCAACATTTGCTGGCTGAACCTACGTTCCTACGTTCCGCTGAACAAATTGCAAGCACAGCAGGAGAACCCGAAGGAAGGGATTGGGCCTGACCTGGCCTGCACTTCTGGATTTGGCCATTGGGGGGGAGCACCCTGCCTTAACCCCCTCTGCTCAGTCCCAGGGTTACCTTGACTAATGGTGAACTGATAAGGGGAGGTGGTATTATTGCCGAGCTGTTAATCCAGCGACCCAGGTGGGTTCGAATCCCATCACAGCAGAATTCTAATTCAATTAAAAATCTGGGATTAAGAGTCTAATGATGACCATGAATCGATTGTTGGGGGAAAAAGCCATCTGGTTCACTAATACCCTTAAGGGAAGGAAACTGTTATCCTTACCTGGTCTGGCCTACACGTGACTCCAGGCCCACAGCGATGGGGTTGACTCTTAACTGCCCCATGGGCAGTAACTGCTGGGCTGGCCGTCGTGCCCTCAACCTGTGAATAAATTATTGTTTAAAAAGCCTCGTACCAGTTTGAGGGGGAAGAGCTGGATGCTATTCAAATGCCAAGTAAGACTTGGTTTGAATACAATTTTGAAATCGAGACGTCTCCAAGCGACGGGATATCTTCTGGGGATTGGGAAATAAAAGCAGGACCATGTGACTCCAGAAGAGGAGGTGTCAATAACTGTGGCCTGTTGTTGTAAACTCAGTCGATGAATAATCCATTCCTCTGAGCCCTGCCTTTGGCACCTTCTGTGACTCCCCTTTCTCCCCTTGATCCCAGGTGAAACTCTGTGACTTTGGCTTTGCCCGAATCATCGGCGAGAAATCCTTTCGCCGCTCGGTGGTGGGCACCCCGGCCTACCTGGCACCTGAGGTACTTCTGGACAAAGGCTACAACCGCTCCCTGGACATGTGGTCAGTGGGGGTGATCCTGTACGTCAGCCTCAGCGGCACCTTCCCCTTCAATGAGGACGAGGACATCAATGATCAGATCCAGAACGCTGCATTCATGTACCCACCCAATCCCTGGAAGGAGATCTCACAGGAAGGTGAGGCAGAAGATGGAAGGGGTTTGAGGGGTGGAGCTCTATATCTAACCCTGTGCTGTCCCTGACCTGGGAGTGTTTGATGGGGACAGTGTAGAGAGAGGTTTATTCTGTATCTAAACCCAGTGCTGTCCCTTCCTGGGAGTATTTGATGGGGAACAGTGTAGAGAGAGCTTTATTCTGTATCTAAACCCAGTGCTGTCCCTGTCCTGGGAGTATTTGATGGGGGGCTGTGCTGTATATATTGGATTGCAATCCAGTCTCTAACATCAGTTTGAGAACCCTCTAAGGAGGGGGGAGCGAATGATCAGCTGAAATCTCTCTCCTTTTAAAGGCATTGATCTGATCAACAACTTGCTCCAGGTGAAGATGAGGAAACGATACAGTGTGGACAAGTCTTTGAGTCACCCCTTCCTGCAGGTAACCTTTGGCTTCTGGGGGCTGGGGTTGGGGGTAGGTCGGTCAGTACCTCAGATTGTCCTGTGTTCGGCCCCAGTGCTGGAACTGATCTGGTGGCCCAGCACAGTACAGAGGGAGTGCCACACTGTCTGACAACCCCCCCACCCCAGGCCCCCTGCAGTTTGCTGCTTCAGTTTGGGGTTGAAGGTGCAACGTCACCTTTTCGGATGGGCTACAGGATCATCCCGAGGTGTCTTGGCTAAATCCCATCATGTTGCTAGCTACTTCGGCCATTTTGCATGGAATGAGACCATTAGGCCCATCTCTTCAGACGTGCCCAATGCCATTCTGTTCCAATTCTCCTCTCTGTGATTGCCGGATGAATCTTGGTGATGGTGACCGTGGGGCAACCATTGTCTTTTATCAAAACCTGTCTGGTTCACCGATGTCCTTCTGGAAATCTGTCCAGTCTTGCTTGGTCAGGCCTACATATGGCTCCTGACCCACAGCACTGGGGCTGTCTCTTCCATCTGAACTTACTGAACAAGCCACACTTTTCAAGCTGAATTAGGGATTGACCTTGCCAGCAATACCCATGTTTTGCCAAAGAATAAGTTGATGGAAACCTTCCTGTGAGATTGGTGCCATGCCAATGGCCCATCTGAGCCAGTTGGCGCAAGTGGCATTGTACACCAGAATCCCCCTTCCTTATTTCATTCCCGTGCCAAATAAAGGAAAGTGGGGGGAGGAGTGCAGAGGAACCTCGATTATCCGAACGAGATGGGCGGACACTATTTCGATCGGCTGGTTGATTATTTGGATAATCGATTTTACCTTAAACAAGGGAAGTCATGCTGATCTAACACTGGGAGAAAGCGAGGACTGCAGATGCTGGAGATCAGAGTCGAGAGTGCGGTGCTGGAAAAGCCCAGCAGGTCAGGCAGCATCCGAGGGGCAGGAGAATCGACATTTCGGGCATAAGCCCTTCATCGGGATCTAACGCTGTGCAGTAGCAGAGAATTTTTTAAAATCTATAATTTTAATGTATTGAGCACAAGAAGACACAGACTCCACAACAGGAACAAAATAAAGCAATGATAACATGAGAAAACTTTTTAAAAATGCAGCAGTAGTTAACATTCGGCATGCAGTGGCGAGGGGAGCATTTAACAAAGTCCTGAACGGCTTCAACGATCGCAAGAGCATTTCTCAGTTTGCGGGAGTTCAGTCTTGTGTTAGAAAGACAGAAGCACTGCCTCATGGATGGTTTTATGCTCTCTGCCTTTTTTTTTAATAAAATGAACGGCCCAGTAACATACTGTAAAACACTTCATTTTGCAAAGGGCTTTGCAGGACCTTGACATCATCTTCGGATCATCCGAAATTCGGATAATCGATATTCCTCTGCAGATCACAAAGGAGTAGGCCATTTGGTGCATCTAACTCTATCTGTACTATTCCCATATTCTTTAGTCTGGCCATGGATAGATTCTGGGGATAACTGTAGAAATTGGGGATGATTTGGGAAGGGGAGGTGTTTATTGAGGGTAACCTGGCTGTGGTGCACCAACTATCTGTTTCCCAACTGTGATGGTGACAGCCCTTTCAGTTTCACAAAGGAATAAGAGAACGGTCTTTTGAGTCCAATTTCTGACGACTCCACATTCCCTCCCCCCTATTCCCTCCCCCGATACAGGACCAGCAGACGTGGTTGGACCTGCGAGAGCTGGAATGCAAGATTGGAAAGCGGTACCTGACCCATGAGAGCGATGACCCACGCTGGGAGCAACGCAGCCAGGCACAACACCTACAGTACCTGCCCCACCTCACCAAACAGCCCCCTCCTGCTGCTAGCTCAGGCAGCAGAGATGTGCAGAGACTCAGCGAGAGAGTCAGCATCCTCTGAGCACACTCCTGGAGTTCAGGAAAGATGTCCATACCCCTTTAATACAAACTCAGTCTCCCACACACACTCTCACAACAGTCTTTCTCACTCTCTGTTTCTGTCTTTCTCTCGCATGTGCGCATATGTTCTTTCTCTCTGACTCTCTCTTGTGCTTTCATTTTCTCTCTCTGACTCTTACATGCTCTCTCTGTCTGATTCTCTCGCACATTGACTTTCACACACACTCTCTATCTGTTTCTCTCACACTGACTCTCTCGCGCACTTACTGTCTGTCTGACTCTCTCTCTCGCACAGTCTCTCTATCTGACTCTTCGCAAACTTTCAGTCTGACTCTTCACACACTCTGTTTCTCTCACTGACTTTCTCTCGCACACTCTATCTGACTGACTCTCTTGCACTCTCTCTCTCTCTCTCTGTCTGACTCTTTCTCACACATTCTGACTCACACACAGTCTGTCTGTTTCTCTCACACACTGACTTTCTGTCGCACACTCTGTCTCTCTCACACTCTCTGTCTGACTCTCTCACACAAACTTTCTTTCAGTCTTTCTATCTGTTTCTCTCTCACTGACCTTCGCACACACTCTCTGTCTGCCTGACTTTCTCTCACACACACACACACACACTCTCTTTCTCTCTCTCACTCTCAAACACTCAGTCTGTCTGTTTTTCTCTCACACTGCCTTTCTATCGCACACTCTCTCTCTGTCTCTCACACACTCACTCTGTCTGATTCTCTTGCACACACTCTGACTCGCAATCTCTGTCTGATTCTCTTGCACACTCTCTCTCTGTCTGTCTGTCTGTCTCTTGCACACTGTCTGACTTTCTGTCTCTCGCACACGCACACGCACACTCACACTCTCTCTCTCGCTCTCTCTCACACACACTGTCACGTATTAAAGGTTTCGGTTGGTGAGGGCTACATGGATTGAGACTTTAACCCCCTGACCGATCAGTCTTACTCCTGCAGTTTAAGAGGTCAGGATCTCACTCCGTGGGATGTGAGAATCTGGTTATTCATGGGGCTGCAGGAGAGGCTTGGTTCTGTACATTAAAAGCCTTCCAACCCAAACAGGGTACAGGGTGGTGGTACAGGAACATTCAGTCTGACTAACGAAGCTGCTGATCTGCCTGTTGATTAGGGTCAATATTTAGGAGGGGGGTAATTAAAAGGGGAAAGAAATTAATCCCCCCCCCTCTCAAAAAGAGGCAGTGAGCTATGGACATGTTTTAAGCGTATTTTATAATCACAGTACCTTTAGTATTTTTAAAGATAAGAACATTGTACTCCTTTAGCAATCCCTGCTCCTAAACTGGAATTCACCAGTTTGCTGACCCAGGGAATACCTTGTTTCCCAGATGAAGCCAGTGTTAACTATATTGCTACCTGCATTGGATTAGCCACATTGGTAGTACAGCGGCCAATATTCAAACTTTTCTTTCATCTACCTGTTCAGAGATGCTACTACACGCCCTCAGGAGCAGGAGGGACTTGAGCCCAGTCCTCCTGGCTCAGAGGCAGGGACACTGAGCCCTCGGGAGCTCAGGGAAATGGTGGGGAACGTTCCCAGTTGGGGCCGGTGACTCTGGGAGCACTGTCCAGGAATCGAGGCCTATAGAACCTCCCAGAGCCTGCCTCAAACTCCCAGCCTTGAGTCATTGAGGTGGGGAAGGGGCAGGAGGGAGTGGGGGCTGCCAGTTTGTATCAGTGTGGGACCCCCTACAGATAGGTCTGGGTGGAGGGGGGCTAAACCTTGCAAAAGGAGGTAAATCCTAGAAGGGTTCAGAAAGTTACAGCAAGGGAGCTCTCTTGCTTGAGTGAATGCTACCAGCATTCTCTGATGTGTTGTATGTTACTTATTTATATAAATATATATTGTACAGAAGCAGAGACTACAAACTGAGAACAAAAGTATATTAAGTATTCCCATGTCTCCGGGTTGTTGTGTGGTTGGGACTGTGGGTTTGTTTCTAATGTTACTCACTGCAACTGTCATTCCCTCTGCCCCTTGTGAACATCAGTGTGAGTTTGTGTGTTTTTTTTTAAAACTGTAGAAGGTTCCTGTAGTGCCTGAGATTATGTCTGTCTGTGTGTGTCTGTGTCTCTCCCACTCTTTTTTTTTGGTCTCTCCCAACTCTCAGCAAACCCATTCCCCCATTGTTGTGGTGTGTAATGTATATATTTTTAATAAAAATGTATTTCTCTGCACACTCTTCGGCTGTCGTTCAGTGGGATCAACGTGTTTGCCTCTGAGTCAGATGATTCCAGGTTCAAGTCCAACCCAGGAACCAAACTGAACATCTATAGGCTGGCATCCTTTACAGAGCTTGGAGTGCCGCACTGTGGGAGGGTCGGTGCTGAGGGAGTGCCGCACTGTGGGAGGGTCGGTGCTGAGGGAGTGCCGCACTGTGGGAGGGTCGGTGCTGAGGGAGTGCCGCACTGTGGGAGGGTCGGTGCTGAGGGAGTGCCGCACTGTGGGAGGGTCGGTGCTGAGGGAGTGCCGCACTGTGGGAGGGTCGGTGCTGAGGGAGTGCCGCACTGTGGGAGGGTCGGTGCTGAGGGAGTGCCGCACTGTGGGAGGGTCGGTGCTGAGGGAGCGCCGCACTGTGGGAGGGTCGGTGCTGAGGGAGCGCCGCACTGTGGGAGGGTCGGTGCTGAGGGAGCGCCGCACTGTCGGAGGGTCAGTGCTGTAGGAGCGCCGCACTGGCGGAGGGTCAGTGCTGTGGGAGAGCCGCACTGTCGGAGGGTCAGTGCTGTGGGAGCGCCGCACTATTGGAGGGTCAGTGCTGTGGGAGCGCCACACTGTGGGCGGGTCAGTGCTGAGGGAAGTGTTGTGGCGGCATGGTGGCACAGTGGTTAGCACTGCTGCCTCACAGCGCCAGAGACCCGGGTTCAATTCCCGTCTCAGGCGACTGACTGTGTGGAGTTTGCACGTTCTCCCCGTGTCTGCGTGGGTTTCCTCCGGGTGCTCCGGTTTCCTCCCACAGTCCAAAGATGTGCAGGTCAGGTGAATTGGCCATGCTAAATTGCCCGTAGTGTTAGGGGCAGGGGTAGATGTAGGTATGGGTGGGTTGCTCTTCGGGGCGGTATGGACTTGTTGGGCCGAAGGGCCTGTTTCCACACTGTAAGTAATCTAATCTAATCTAAAGTGTGTTGATTGATTGAACACAAATACCGCACCCTGGGAGGGTCAGTGCTGAGGCAGCATCGCACTGTTGGAGGGTTAGTGCTGAGAGAGTGGGGACTGTTGGAGGGCAGTGGATTCAAAACGGTAACTCTGTTTTTCTCTCTCTCTACATACCTGCTGAATATTTCCAACACTGCGTTTGTTTCAGATTTCCAGCATTTGCAGTTTTTTTGTTGTTGTTTGAGGCTTATCCATGCATCAGCCTCGTCAGTGAGGGTCACAAGCTATTCACCTATGGCAGGCATTGTAGTCTCTTGAGGTGATGCCGAGGATCGATGTCTGTGAGCATTCCACAATGCGATCACTCATGAGTGAGTGCGGCTGGTTTCTGCTGGGTCTTCAGCTGACTGATCACACTGGCCGCCTGTTCCTGGAAATATTCAGAGCCTAAAGTGGAGGTGGGAGGAGGGGAGTGAAGTTTGTCCACTTCAGTGGTAGCAATAAGATTGTGGTCTCACTATATTTAAAAATATTGCACAGAACGTTTGGTGTTTGTCCTTCATCTATGTGTGTGTTAGTCTGTCTGTGTGTCAGTGTCTGTCTCTCTGTGTGTGACTGTCTGACTCTGTGTCTGTATGTCTGCCTCTACCTCAGACTCTGTCTGAGTGCTTGTCTGTGTATGTGTGTCTTTGTGTCTGTGTGTGTGTGTGTGTCTGTCTGTCTGTGTCTGTATCTGTATGTGTGTGTATATAGGTTTATCTCTGCGTGTCAGTCTGTGTGTGTGTGTGTGTGTGTCTGTTTCTGTTTGTGTGTCTGTATCTGTGTGTGTGTACGTCTGCCTCTGTCTGTCTGTCTCTAAGTGTCTCTGTCTGTGCGTGTGTATGTGTTTGTCTGTCTCTGTTTATGCATGTTTGCGTATGTGTGCCACTCTGTGTGTCTGTGTGTGTGTGTGTGTGTGTGTGTGTCTTTTTGCCGTATGGCCGGTATCTACATATTTGACCTTTTTTTTTGTAGAAGAATTTATCAATTTGTTGTATAAAGACAATTAAACACCTATCCATCACTGTCGAGTGCTTTCTCTTCAGGAAAATCTCTAGTGTTCGATTCTGAGCTTAAACAAACCGACTGGGATTGCTGGATGGGATTGAGGGGATTGACCTCCCGATAGTTCATTTGTTCTCGCCAAAAGCATGCTGGCCTGTAATTCATTCAATCGGTGCTTGTGGGATCTTGCTATGTGTGAAATGGCTGTTGTCGTGGGCTGACTGAGCACCAGCATCATAGGTCAAAGGCCATTCAGATCCTTCAGACTGTTATAGAGTCATACAGTATGGAAACAGACCCTTCGGCCCAACCAGTCCATGCCGATCCATAATCCCAAATTAAACTAATCCCACCTGCCTGCTCCAGGTCATATCCCTCCAAACCTTTCCTATTCATGTACTTATCCAAAAGTCCTTTAAATATTGTAACTGTACTCACATCCACCACTTCCTCTGGAAGTTCATTCCACACAGTAATCACTTTGTGTAAAAAAACAAAAGTTTTCTCGTGTCCTTTTAAATGTAAACATGCCCCCTAGTCTCAAAATCCCCCACCCTAGAGAAACGATTCTTGTCACTCACCTTATCTATACCCTTTATGATTTTATAAACCTCTATAAGGTCACCCCTCAACATCCTACACTCCTGTGAAAAAAATTCCAAGTCTATCCAGTCTTTCTTTATAACTCAAACCTTCCATAATTGGCAAAATCTTGGCAAAAAATCTTCTGAACTTTCTCCAGCTTAATAATATCCTTCCTGTAACAGGGTGACCGGAACTGGACACTGTACTCCAGAAGAGGCCTCACCAATGTCCTGTACAACCTCAACATGACGTCCCAACTCCTATACTCAACAATGAAGGCAAGCGTGCTAAACGTCTTCTTTATTGCCCTGTCTTACTGTGACGCAAACTTCAAAGAATTATGTACCTGAACCCTGGGTCACTCTGTTCTACAACACTACTCAAGGCCCAATTTCTAATTGGCTAAGTCCTTTTTTTTATCAGAATGAAATACCTCACATTTATCCAAATTAAACTCCATCTGCCACTTCTCAGCCCAATGGCCCAATTGATCAAGGATCTCTTTATAATCTTAGATAGCCTTCTTCACTGTCCACTATACATACCCACCAACTTTGGCATCATTTTAGAGATGTTGTTATTCAGTATCTCCGTATCCCTTGATAATTTGACTCAAAACAAAGTGTGGCTCTTTACCTTGAAAGTTTTCAGTTGTAATCCTGTTGCCGTTTTGGACCAGGAGAGTTGCTCATTTATTTGTTCCATTTGTGTGGAGAATGTGAGTCCTGATTTCATTTAGAAACAGTCTAACTCTTAAAGATTAGGTGTGGGTTTGCTCGCTGAGCTAGAAGGTTCATTTTCAGATGTTTCGTCACCATAATAGGTAATATTTTCAGTGAGAGTCCGGATGAAGCCCGAAACTGCCCCTTTTGCTGTTCACTTGCCCCCACCAGAGGGATTAGAAAGCATCAAAAGTGTTCAATACTTTTGCACATCTCTGTTAAACCTCCGTTCTCTCAACTCTACAAAATGCAAGTTAAGTAGCTTCTCCTCACAATTTAATCCCTTTCAGCACTGCTCTCCTGAATCCAAGGTAGATAGGCAGGAGGCTGGAGGCATACAGTGGGACAGGCAGGAGGCTGGGGGAACACAGCAAGGCAGGCAGCATCAGGAGGGACAGGCAGGAGGCTGGGAGAACACAGCAAGGCAGGCAGCGTCAGGAGGGACAGGCAGGAGGCTGGGGGAACACAGCGAGGCAGGCAGCGTCAGGAGGGACAGGCAGGAGGCTGGGGGAACACAGCGAGGCAGGCAGCATCAGGAGGTGGAGAAGTCGACATTTTGGATGTAACCCTTCCTCAGGGCACATTGACTTGTCCTGATGGTGCCCAGTTTGCTGTGTCCTTCCAGCCTCCTGCTTGTCTACCTTGGATCCCAGCATCTGCAGGTTTTTTTTTCTGTCTCCTGAAACCATTAGCCCATGGGAGAGGGTCCCAAAAGCAGACTGTCTCCCCCTTCCCACCCAGCCCACTTTGTGAGGCCATTCCTAAATTCACTGACACTTGCATAGAATTTTTAGGTTATATTTCTGAAAATATATATTTGGGGTGGCACGGTGACTCAGCACTGCTGCCTCACAGCGCCAGAGACCCGGGTTCACTTCCCACCTCGGGCGACTGTCTGTGTGGAGTTTGCACATTCTCCCCGGGTCTGCGTGGGTTTCCTCCCACAGTCCAAAGATGTGCAGGTCAGGGTGGGTTGGCCATGGGAAATTGCCCCATAGTGTTAGGTGCATTAGTCAGAGGGAAATGAGGTTAGGGGAATGGGTCTGGCTGGGTTGCTCTTCGGAGGGCCGGCGTGGACTTGTTGGGCCGAAGGGCCTGTTTCCGCTCAGTAGGGATTCTAATCAATGATTCTTCTAATCGATATTTACGTTGGACACAGTTCCGAGAAAACTCACTCGGCTGATCCTTGAGGTCAGGCATTGTGTTATGAGGAAAACTTGAGTCTTGATTCTTTTATTTTCATTCATTTTCAAAATTCACTCACTGGGACGTGGGCATCTCTGGCAAACTAGCATTTGCTGCCCCTCCCATAATAGGTTGTGTTAAGGCTGTACAGGATACTTACGCAATTCCGTGTTCAGTTCTGGTCTCCCTGCTCTAGGACGGATGTTGTTAAACTTGAAAGGGTGTGGAAAAGAATTTACAAGGATGTTGCTGGGCCTTGAGGGTTTGAACTTTAGGGAGAAGCTGAACAGGCTGGGGCTGTTTTCCCTGGAACGTCGGAGGCTGAGGGGTGACCTTATAGAGGTTTATAAAATCACGAATGGATGGGGTGAATAGTCAAAGCTGGAGGGGCTAAAACAGAAATTGCTGGAAAAGCTCAGCGGGTCTGGCTGCATCTGTAGGGAGAAATCAGGGTTAACATTTCGGGGGCATAGATTTAAAGTGAGAGGGACCAGTTATAAGACGGACCCGAGAAGCAACTTCTTCACACAGAAGGTGATGCCCGTGTGGAATGAGCTGCCAAAGGAAGTGGTGGAGGCTGGTACAATTACAACATTTAAAAGGCATCTGGATGGGTATATGAATAGGAAGGGTTTGGAGGGATATGGGCCAAGCGCTGGCAAATGGGACTAGATTAGACTAGGATATCTGGTCAGCATGGACAAGTGGATAGAAGGGTCTGTTTCCATGCTCCACATCTCTATGACTCTATAACTCTAATAAAAAAGGCAGTTAAGGATCAACCACATCACTGTGGGTCTGGAGTCACATGTAGGCCAGACCAGGTAAGGATGGCAGATTTCCCTTCCTAAAGGGCATTAATGATCCAGATGGGGTTTTCCAACAACAGTTTCCACCAATTGAATTCAAATTTCATGGACATAAAAGATTTGGTGAGGGCTGAGATAGTGGATGAGGGAGTATTTGTCCCTTGTACTCAGGTGGTACAGATGAAATAGAAGGGGTCTCTCAGACTGAAATGAGGACAAGTTTAGTCCCAACAATTTTCTTTCATATTTTGCCTCATGATGGTGATTGTTTGAAGTGGGGAAGGGCAACACAGAATGAAATGTTATTGGGGGGTAGGTTAAAGTGTGGAGTCTAATGTTGGTCTGCAGATGCAGCAGGTAGTTAAAAAGGCAAATGGAATATTGTCCTTTGTTGGGAGAGGGATGGAATTTAAAAACAGGGAGGTTAGGCTGTAGCTGTACAGGGTGTTGGTAAGGCCACACCTGGAGTACTGTGTACAGTTTTGGTCTCCTTACTTGAGAAAGGATGTACTGGTCTTGGAGGGGCTGCAGAGGAGATATTGAGTAGGCTGGAACTATACTCATTGGAATTTAAAAGAATGAGAGGGAATCTGATTAAAACATTAAAATTATGGAGGGAATAGATAAGATAGAAGCAGGGAGGCTGTTTCCACAGGCAGATGAAACTAGAACCAGGGGGCATCGCCTCAAAATTGGGGGGAGCAGGTTTAAGACTAAGCTGAGGGGGAGCTTCTTCCCCCTAGAGGGTTGTGAATCTGTGGAATTCCCCGCCCAGGGAAGCAACTGAGGCTTCCTCATTGAATGTTTTTAGGGCAGAGAGATTTTTGAACAGTGAAGAGGTTAAGGGTTATGGTGAGCGGTCGGGTAAGTGGAGCTGAGTCCATGATAAAGATCAGCCATGATCAAGATCAGCCATGATCTTAATGGCAGAACAGGCTCGAGGGGTGAACTGAATTTTGTCTGGGGGGTCTTTAGTAGTTTGGCATTCTTTTCTACCCCCACAGTGAGCGGTGAGGGCGGAGTCACTGAATATATCCAGGGCTGACTGAGACCGTTTTCTTCAGATTGATGAGAGTCCGCGGTTGTGGGAGAGCAGGTATTGAGGTTGAACTCAGATCAGCCGTAGCATTAAGCGATGGCAGAGGAGGCTTGAGGGGCTGAATGGCCTGCTTCTCATAACCTCGCGAGATTGTCATGGCCAAACCGTTCCAGCACCTGGACACTGTCACCCCTCCAACTGGAGGCTGTGGTGTGATGGTAGAATGGAACCCAGAGTGATTATCAAACACACCCCTCTACCCCCAGGTCATCGCAGGTCAGAGATCACATGTGGGTTTGTCTTTTTATTCTGTTTGGTGTAATTTGCTGATCTACTGTGGGAACCCTCAATCTCAAGGGGCCTTTGGTAAATAGAGTAACAATGGGTTTGATGGATACGCACCAGAGGGCAGCAGAGTCTTTCCCTTAGAACAATCGTTTTGTGGCTGGGAATCATTTTGTAGCGTAGTTCGTTCCGTGGGACTGTGTGGTGTACGGGCTGTATCCTGGGACGTACACTGAGGCAAACATTGACTGCACCTGGAGGACCTTCAACTCAGTGAAAGATGCTCTTTGCTCTGCCTGAAACTTGCTGGTCTTCCAGAGCAAGGAGTTGACCCTGACCGAGTGTTGCAGACTGGCACATTCGAAGGTCCAGGACTAGGTGATGAAGGATGCACTGAAGCCTGGGGCAGCTGCCGCCCAGGGGCAGTGGGGAAAGACCACCGTCTGAGGTCTTCCTGCTGCAGTACAATGAGGGTTCACACAATTGATAGACCCACTTGCTGCCTCCAAATGAACCAAATGTGTCTTGCACAACTAGACATGTTCTTTTTGTTTTACAACTGTAGAGAATGACTGAGAAATATCAAAATTTCAACTTTTTTTGTTTATTTTCTCTCTGCAAAGATTGGATCGAGCTGATTTGGAACCTGTATACATATTTATAGATCATAAAATCATAGAACAGCCTACAATGTGGAAACAGGCCCTTCGGCCTAACAAGTTCACACCAACCCTCCAGAGAGTAAACTACCCAGACCCATTCCCCTCCCCTATTATCCTATACTGATCCCTGACTAATGCACCTAACCTACACATCCCTGAACACTATGGGCAATTTAGCATGGCCAAATCACCTAACATTTTTATGAATAAAGTATATGTTTAGAATTAAAAGCAAATTGTGCAGTTGAGAGTGTGATTTATGCCACACTGAAGACTGAATTTAAAGTATTGGGAAAGGTGTGTGCCAATATAATAGTTGCATTGTTTGTGCCATTTTGAATGTGTGAATAGAGTGAGAGGTCTCTGTTAACATTCGGGATCAAAATAAATCCAATGTCGATGCAGCAATGCCCAGCAGAGGGCACACTCAGTCAGAAAATGAATGGTTTCGGTCCCACTCTCAGCAAGTAATCCATGACCCTGCCAGTCCTGGGGGAAGAGCTGCATAGTCTGAGGAGCACAATCTTGATGGAGAATGGGGATGTCTCCCTGATGGAATGATGGTCCGTATGCAATGATTGGGAGATGCTGGTGTTGGACTGGGGTGTACAAAGTTGAAAATCTCTCAACACCAGGTTATAGTCCAACAGGTTTAGATTAGATTACTTACAGTGTGGAACAGGCCCTTCGGCCTGACAAGTCCACATTGGCCCTCTGAAGAGCATTTCCCCTACATCTACCCCTTCACCTAACACTACGGACAATCTAGCATGGCCAGTTCAACTAACCTGCGCATTTTTGGACTGTGGGAGGAAACCGGAGCACCCAGAGGAAACCCACGCAGACACGGGGAGAATGTGGAAGCTCCAGACAGACAGTTGCCTGAGGTGGGAGTTGAACCCAGGTCTCTGGCGCTATGAGGCAGTAGTGCTAACCACTGTGCCTATTTGGAAGCACTAGCTTTCAGAGCGCTGCTCCTTCCTCAGGTGGTTGTGGAGAATAAGATTGTAAGATACAGAATTTATAGCAAAAGTTTACAGTGTGATGTAATTGAAATTATAACAAACAATCCAGGTCGTTTTCAATATATAATTTCAGTTACATCACACTGTAAACTTTTGCTATAAATTCTGTATCTTACAATCTTATACTCCACAACCACCTGATGAAGGAACGGTACTCCGAAAGCTAGTGCTTCCAAATAAACCTTTTGGACTATAACCTGGTGTTGTGTGATTTTTCACTTTGATTGGGAGAGAATCTGTCATTACTGGCACAGCTCTCTGTCAGAACTTGCAGTACGCAAAAACGACTTCATTTCCCTTTTCAAAACAGTCACCACATTCCAATGATGCTTCAGCAGTAGCCAAAATTCCTATTTAAGTGTAAGTTTGTTTTAATGAGGAAGGAGCTTGGAGTTTTAAACAAAAAAGAGATTACATTGGGGCAGCACAGTGGGTCAGTGGTTAGTTCTGCTGCCTCACGGTAAGAAATGCTTCCAAATTACTCAACACAACTCAATCTTAATCAAAACCCATACAATACACCCCACAATAGAGTTGAAACCAGCCTGGTGGCTCAGTGGTTAGCACTGCTGCTTCTCATTGCCAGGAGCCTGGGTTTGATTCCCACCTCCAGTGATTGTCTGCGCGGCGTTTGCATGGTCTCCCTGTGTCTTGCGTGGGTTTCGTCTGGGTACCCTGTTTACTCCCAAAGCTTTGGGGAGGCAGGGTTATAGGTGGGTTGGGAGAAAGTGATGACTGTGGATGCTGGAGAGTCAGAGTTGAAAAGTGTGGCGCTGGAAAAGCACAGCATCCGAGTTGCGGGGAGGCGGTGTTTCGGGGATAAACCCTTCTCCGGGGTGGGGTGGGGGGGTTGGTGGATTGGCCATGGGTGGGAAATGCTGGGTTACAGGCAGTGGGTGCAATGCTGTTTAGAGGTTTGGTGTGGACTCGATGGGCCGAATAGCCTACGTCCACCTTGTAGGGATTCTAAATTCTCCTGCAAGAGGAAATATCCTCACCACGTGCAGCCTGTCAATAATCTTCAGGGACTTATATGTTTTAAGCCTCTTGCTTTTCTAAGCCCCCAGTGAGTCTATCCACCCTCGCCCCTAAAGCAGTGCACCCATTCCAGCTGAGAGTCTGGGAAAGCTACTCTCTAACTGTTTCTGATATATTTATAACCCTCCTTACAGCAGGATACTAAGAGCACACGAAATAGATTTACTAAAATATCACCAAAAAAATGAGGACCTGGATTGTTCTCCATTGAACAAGGGCGGTCACAAAACAATCAATAAAGGTGATGGCCTAGCGCTAGACTCTTAATTTACAGGCCCTTATTCATTGAAGTCTCAATATTGGATCACTCTGGATCAAGGAGGGGCCATGGCCCAGTGGTGATATCACTGGGCTATCCATCTGGAGAACCTTGTTATGCTCTGCGGACTCAAGTTCAAATCCTACTGATGTTGGTATTGTAGTGAAGAGTGTCGTTCTGGAAAAGCATGGCATCGAGGAGCAGGAGAGTTGACATTTTGGGCATAAGCTCTTTATCAGGAACCTAAAGGATTCCTAAAGGATTCGACTTTTGCTCGAAACGTCGACTCTCCTGCTCCTCGAATGCTGCCTGACCTGCTGTGTTTTTCCAGCACCACGCTCTTCAACATATACATGACTCCAGGCCCATAGCCCATGTGGTTGACTCTGGGCCAATGGGATGGGCAATAAATCAGGCTGAGCCATGTTCCACATCCTGTGAATAAATAATCTCAAAAGAGTCAATAATAAATAATGATGAGGGGTTCGAACAAAATAATCAGAGAGATGATTACCATTTCTCCCATGACAGCTGGCAGGTCTCTGGGTGCTGTTCCGGATTGGCCATGACAATTCCCCGATCGTGATAAGTAGGCCTTTCAGCCCATCGAATCTGCTATGCCATTGGACCCATTCTGTGGAGGTGTTGGTGTTAGATTGGGGTGGACAAAGTTAAAAATCACACAATACCAGGTTATAGTCCAACAGGAAGCACTAGCTTTCGGAGCGACACTCCACAACCACCTGATGAAGAAAGCTTCCACATAAACCTGTCGGACTATAACCTGGTTTTTCTGTGATTTTTAACCAAATAAACCTGTTGGACTAATTTGTGTGATTTTTAATATTCAATTCTTTATTCATTCACACAATGTTGGCATCACAGGCTAGGCCCAGCATTTATTTTATTGCCCCTCCCAGAGGGCAGTTAAGAGTCAACCACATTGCTGTGGGTCTGGAGTCATGTGTAGGCCAGAGCAGATAATGTCCTCAAGGGTATTAGTGAACCAGATGGGTTCCTCTATAGCAGAAAGTGGGGACTGCACGTGTGATGCTGGAAAAGCACACTAGGTCAGGCTGCATTCGAGGAGCAGGAGAGTCGACGTTTCGGGCAAGAGCCCTTCATCAGCAGTTCTTCGTCAGAAGGGTTCTTCCCCCAACTATCAATTCATTAGACTCATAAACCCAGATTGTTATTGAATTCAAATTCCAACATCTGCCCTGGTGAGATTCGAACCCAGGCCCCGAGAGAACATTACCTGCGCCTCTGTACTCTCTTGTCAATCGAAACAAAAACTATGTAACTCTGCCCTGAATATATTCACTGACCCAGCCTTCACTGCTCACTTGGGGAGGGGGGGTCAGTAACCAGAGGGACAAATACCTGGATTGAAAAAGAGAACGAGAGGGGAAAATTACAGTTTTATTTTAAATGACGGTGAGTCAGGCCCTGGGGTGCTGTGCCTGAGAGTTGCTGGTGAAAGCATGTTACAACACGGTGACTTTGTCTCACCTCGGTGAGTGGAGAGAAGCTAGTGGTGTTCATCAGGAAGTGAAAAAGTGCATTTGTGTTTGAACTTCAAGGATGTGGGTGTTGTATTACAGAACCCACACACGGCTTTAATTTGTCAGGATTTACAGGAAACCAGTAATACGACAATTATTATTAATTCAAGAGAAAACAGGGGAGCTGGGATAGATAAGAGGCAGATAAAGGATTGCACAACACCCAGGCAATAGTCAGTAACTGGCAGCTTCTATGTCAATAGTTTCTTGCAACACTATCTTGCCCTCTGCTACCCAAACCGGAGGGAACCTCAGTTACATATCGATCCAGTGGCACGTCTCTGTCCCAGATTGGCTTTCAGCGATTGTCTTTTCTTTCCCTTCCCCCCTCCCCTCACGTTTGCCTTTCCTGAGGTGGGAATGACAGACTGTCCCTGGCATGTGGCCTCTGTGAGCTGTGCCAAAAGCAAGGCGGTCCACAACCAATCACTTTCACGCGCGCACTCCAATGTCTATCACTGACACACTCGCTGTAAGCCACACAGTCGCTCGGACACACACACACAGATTCCCAGCCTCATTATAGAATGGTGACAGTGTGCAAAAGGTGGCCATTTGGTCCTTCATTCCGTTCCGGCCCTCTCAGGCCAAGGCCAGTGCCGAAAGAGGCCATTCAGCCTATCAAATCTGCACCAATCCTCTGAAGAGCATCCCACATGATCCCCATACCCCTGCAATAACCCACCTAACCTGCATGCTACAGATAATTTGCCATGACCAGTCCACCCTAACCTGCACATCTTTGGACTGTGGGAGGAAACCGGAGCACCCGGAGGAAACCCACGCAGACCCAGGGGAGAATGTGCTAGCCTGAGGCCGTGCTAACCACTGAGCCACTGTTTAACGTTGCACATTCCTTCTTTTTCAGGTAATGATCCAATTTACTCTCGAAAGCCTCGATTGAACCTGTGTCCACTATCCTCTCTGCTAGCACAGTCCCGCTCCCAGCCACTCGCTGAGTGAGAAAGCATTTCCTCATGTCAATGTAGCTTCATAGAGTCCTACAGCACGGAGACAGGCCATTCGGCCCAAATCTCTCCATGCTGACCAAAATGTCCGTCCACGCTAACCCCATTTCCCTGCATCCCTATCCATGTATTAGTCCGAATACCTTTTAAATATTGTTAATGTGCCCACCTCAACCACTTTCGCCAATCACCTCAGTTTCTCTCCATCTGGTCTACATAGAGCCCTTGTGAATTTCACAGAATCCCCACAGCGTGGATACAGGACATTCGGCCCATCGAGTCCATAATAACCCTCCAAAGACCATCCCACCCAGACACCCCCACCACCCCATCCCTGTAACCCCACATTTCTGATGGCTAACCATCGGCAGCACGGTGGCACAGTGGTTAGCACTGCTGCCTCACAGAGACGCCAGAGACCCGGGTTCAATTCCTGCCTCAGGCAACTGTCTGTATGGAGTTTGCACATTCTCCCCGTGTCTGTGTGGGTTTTCTCTGGGTACTCCAGTTTCCTCCCACAGTCCAAAAATGCACAGGCTAGGTGAATTGGCCATGCTAAATTGCCCGTAGTGTTAGGTGAAGAGGGGAATAGGTCTGGGTGGGTTGCTCTTCAGAGGGTCGGTGTGGACTTGTTGGGCCGCAGGGCCTGTTTCCACACTGTAAGCAAGTAATCTAATCTAACCCGTGGCCATTATGGGGCAATTTCCCCAGGGCCAATCCACCCTGACCTGCACATCTTTGGATTGTGGGAGGAGACCGGAGCACCTGGAGGAAACCCACATGGACATGGGGAGAATGTGTAAACTCCACACAGACAGTCATCCGAGGCTGGAATCGAACCCGGGTCCCTGGCGCTGTGAGGCAGCAGTGCTAACCATCGAGGCGCCTCAAACAAATCTCCTGTCAGCCTTCTCCTGTCCAAGGACAGCACTAGCTATGATCAACATTCCTCATCGTCTACCTTCCCTGTAATCATTGCTGCCATTGACTCCATGCCTGGTTGTGGCTCCCAGGACCTCAAGTCAATGCAATCGTCTTCTCTGAGTGGGAACACGGTTCATCACTGCAACTTCCTCGTGAAGTTTATTCCCACACTCACTAGCTCGCAAGCACAACTCTTAACGTGCAAATCACTGGACGGACACTTGGAATAGCAACCATGGCACAGTTTTCACCAACCTCCTGTTGTCGCCAATTGCCTGGAGTTCCATGCCGAGCCTCCAGACTGCGAATGGGCCTCTTGCGTCCTCCGGACGGTGGAGATCTACCAGCAGCCCCGTGACGTTGTGAGCGAAGGATCGGTGAGGTTGGCAATGCAGGGTGAGGTGTAACATGACGAGGGATCAGTAAACGCTGAAGTGAAGGGTTTTGATTCATGTCTCAAGGCTTTTTCCTCTTGTGGTTCAACTTAAGAAGATAAGAACCAGGAGCAGGAGTAGGGCATCTGGCCCCTTGAACCCACTCCCCCACTCAATAAGACCATGGCTGATCTTTATCATGGACTCAGCTCCACTTACCACCCCCCACCCCCCGCTCACTATCACCCTTCATCCCTTTACTGTTCAAAAATCTACCTTTGCCTTAAAATTATTCAATGAGGAAGCCTCAACTGCTTCACTGGGCGGGGAATTCCGCAGATTCCCAACCCTCTGGGGGAAGAAGTTCCTCCTCAGCTCAGTCCGAAATCTGCTCCCCCCTTATTTTGAGGCAATGCCCCTGGTTCTAGTTTCACCTTCCAGTGGAAACATCCTCCCTGCTTCCATCTTATCTACTCCCTTCATCATTTTATGTTGCTATAAGATCCCCCCTCCCCCCAATTATTCTAAATTCCAATGATTATATAGAGGAATGACGATTATCCAGCATTCGATTTACTCAATTTTGGATTATCCAAAAAAAGTTGCAAGGTCCCCACGTTTGTCTAACTATGTTATATGGCATTCAATTATTCGGAATTCGATTAACTGGGCGAAATACACCCCGCCCGTGTTCTTCAGGTAATCAAGGACTCCGTAGTCCTTCTCAGCCTCTCCTCATAAGCCAACCCTCTCAACTCCAGAACCAGCCTAGTGAACCTCCTCTGCAGCCCCTCCAGTGCCAGTACATCCATTCTCAAGTAAGGAGACCAAAACTGTACACAGTACTCCAGGTGTGGCCTCACTATCACCCTGTACAGCTGCAGAAAGAAACCTCCTCATGTTTAAACTCCATCCCTCTAGAAATGAAGGAACAATGTTCCATTTGCCATCTTAACTGCCTGCTGCACCTGCAAACCAACTTTTTGTGGTTCCTGCACAAGGATACCCAGATCCCTCTGCACAGCAGCACCCTGTACTTTTTCACCGTTTATATATTAGCCCAGTTTTGCTGTTATTCTTTCCCACATGGTGCGCCAAGGTGTAACAGATACACCTTGCTCAACTCAGCTGCATACTCTGGGCCAGTAACAACTCGATTGCACGCACAGACTTGTGCAGGCTTTTAATCTCATCCACCAAATTCTTGTGTATGTCAATCTTCGTGATGTTTCACCCTCATTCGCCTTATCTCTCGTTCGATGCGCAGAACAGGAGAGTCATTTGCAGTAAGTAGCTATTGGCAGGGGTTGGGGGGTGGGGAGTCACCTTTATTTAAATCCAGAAGGAGATTAACACTACTCTCGATTCATGGTTAGGCAGTTGCCAAAGTTGTGGTTAACATCAATCTCTGCCATTGTTGAAACTGGTTGTGGGTGCATGCCAGGGTTACAAGGGGAACATTAAATTCTGGAGCTGTTTCAGGTTAATCTCCTTCCCTGATCTGGGTGTTTCCCTCTCTGGCTCTTTCTCCCACCATCCAGGTGGGCCAAGTGCAGGGAAATGGCATTAGCATGTTGAAGTGGTTGTTACTGAACCAGTATTGGCTCGATTGTGACTGAAGGGCCACTTCCTGCACTGCAGATATCTACAACTCTACGACATCCCCATTTCCCTGCTGGGTTCCGGGGCACAGGGACCTGGGGGAGCCTTTGGTGAGGGGACATTGCTCAGTCATCTCCACCCACTCGCACCCCCCCCACCTGACCCAGCATGGCCCACATCAGCTGACATCCTGAGCTCCGACCAGATGAGTAAGGGCTTTACTGGAACTCGGGGAATTGGAGGGGGTGGGGAGGGTTGGAGGGGATGGGGATAATTGGAGGAGGTAGGGGATTTGAGGGGCTAGGGAGATTGAAGTGGTAGGGAGTATTGGAGGGGGTAGTGAGGATTGGAGGAGGTGGGGGAATTGGATGGATTGGGGAGGATTGGAGGGGATAGGGAGGTTTGGCGGGGGTGGGGGATTGGATCGGGTAGGGATGAATGATGAGGATCAAATAAGAGCTTTAATGGAATGGGGGGGCATTAGAAACTGTTCGGAAGATTGGAGGGGATGGGAGGTTTGATGGGGTTAGGGAGTTGGAGGGGGTGGGGGATTGGAGGGAGTAGGGAGGATTGGAGGGGATGGGGATAATTGGAGGAGATAGGGAGATTGGAGGAGCTAGGGAGATTGAAGTGGTAGGGAGTATTGGAGGTGGTAGGGAAGATTGGAGAGGGTAGGGAAGATTGGAGGAGGTGGGGGAATTAAATGGGGTGGGGAGAATTGGAGGGAGTGGAGAGGATTGAGGGGCTATGGGCATGAGAGGGAATGTAGGGATTGGTGGGGATGAGTAGGATTGGAGGAGTTGGGAGTATTGGAGGGTGGAAGGAGGGTTGGAGAGGTTATGGGGCTTGGTGGGGGTTGGGAAGGTTGAAGGGGTAAGGAAATTAAGATGGATTAAGGGTTACAGAGCCACCCACTGAGCGACTGAATGAACTGCCTGGCTAAGGGAGTGGAGAGGAACTGCTAACCCGTGAAACTAATATCCCAACGTGAGTCAGCACCTTCAGGATGGAATGTTTGATAAATAGTTTCCTGCCTGATGGAGTCAGAAGAGATAAATCTGTCAGGAACCACCCCTTACTGCCAATGGCTGACCAGGTGTGAAAGCGTTGGGTTTAGTTCTGTCTGTCACTCCTGTTGTGCAATACAACTGCAGGCAATGTCCAGTTAATAACAAAAAGCAGAAACTTATTGCTTGTTATGGATGGAGAGTGGTGACTAAAGGGTTTGTGTGATGCCCTATTGAGTCATACAGCGTGGAAACAGTCTCTTTGGTGCAATTAGTCCACGCCATACATGTCCCGAAACTAAACTAGTCCAATTTGCCTAAGCTTGGCCCATATCCCTCCAAATCTTCGCAATCCAAATGTCTTAAACATTCTAACTGTACCTGCATCCACCACTGTCTCTAGAGAGAAAAAGACTGCAGATACTGGAATCCAAAATAGCCAGAAAGGAGGCTGGAAGAACACAGCAAGCCAGGCAGCATCAGGAGGGACAGGCAGGAGGCTGGGGGAACACAGCAAGGCAGGCAGCATCAGGAGGGACAGGCAGGAGGCTGGGAGAACACAGCAAGGCAGGCAGCATCAGGAGGGACAGGCAGGAGGCTGGGAGAACACAGCAAGGCAGGCAGCATCAGGAGGGACAGGCAGGAGGCTGGGAGAACACAGCAAGGCAGGCAGCATCAGGAGGGACAGGCAGGAGGCTGGGGGAACACAGCAAGGCAGGCAGCATCAGAAGGGACAGGCAGGAGGCTGGGAGAACACAGCAAGCCAGGCAGCATCAGGAGGGACAGACAGGAGGCTGGGAGGACACAGCAAGGCAGGCAGCATCAGGAGGGACAGGCAGGAGGCTGGAGGAACACAGCAAGGCAGGCAGCATCAGGAGGGACAGGCAGGAGGCTGGGAGAACACAGCAAGGCAGGCAGCATCAGGAGGGACAGGCAGGAGGCTGGAGGAGCACAGCAAGGCAGGCAGCATCAGGAGGGACAGGCAGGAGGCTAGGAGAACACAGCAAGGTAGGGAGCATCAGGAGGGTCAGGCAGGAGGCTGGGAGAATACAGCAAGTCAGGCAGCATCAGGAGGGACAGGCAGGAGGTTGGAGGAGCACAGCAAGGCAGGCAGCATCAGGAGGGACAGGCAGGAGACTGGGAGAACACAACAAGGCAGGTAGCATCAGGAGGGACAGGCAGGAGGCTGGGAGAACACAGCAAGGCAGGTAGCATCAGGAGGGACAGGCAGGAGACTGGGAGAACACAACAAGGCAGGCAGCATCAGGAGGGACATGCAGGAGGCTGGGAGAACATAGCAAGGCAGGCAGCGTCAGGAGAGACAGGCAGGAAGCTGGGGGAACACAGCAAGGCAGGCAGCGTCAGGAGACACAGGCAGGAGGCTGGGGGAACACAGCAAGGCAGGCAGTGTCAGGAGGGACAGGCAGGAGGCTGGGGGAACACAGCAAGGCAGGCAGCATCAGGAGGGACAGGCAGGAGACTGGGGGAACCCAGCAAGGCAGGCAGCATCAGGAGGGACAGGCAGGAGACTGGGAGAACACAACAAGGCAGGTAGCATCAGGAGGGACAGGCAGGAGGCTGGGGGAACACAGCAAGGCAGGCAGCATCAGGAGGGACAGGCAGGAGGCTGGAGGAGCACAGCAAGGCAGGCAGCATCAGGAGGGACAGGCAGGAGGCTGGGAGAACACAACAAGGCAGGTAGCATCAGGAGGGACAGGCAGGAGGCTGGGAGAACACAGCAAGGCAGGCAGCATCAGGAGGGACAGGCAGGAGGCTGGGGGAACACAGCAAGGCAGGCAGCATCAGAAGGGACAGGCAGGAGGCTGGGAGAACACAGCAAGCCAGGCAGCATCAGGAGGGACAGACAGGAGGCTGGGAGGACACAGCAAGGCAGGCAGCATCAGGAGGGACAGGCAGGAGGCTGGAGGAACACAGCAAGGCAGGCAGCATCAGGAGGGACAGGCAGGAGGCTGGGAGAACACAGCAAGGCAGGCAGCATCAGGAGGGACAGGCAGGAGGCTGGAGGAGCACAGCAAGGCAGGCAGCATCAGGAGGGACAGGCAGGAGGCTAGGAGAACACAGCAAGGTAGGGAGCATCAGGAGGGTCAGGCAGGAGGCTGGGAGAATACAGCAAGTCAGGCAGCATCAGGAGGGACAGGCAGGAGGTTGGAGGAGCACAGCAAGGCAGGCAGCATCAGGAGGGACAGGCAGGAGACTGGGAGAACACAACAAGGCAGGTAGCATCAGGAGGGACAGGCAGGAGGCTGGGAGAACACAGCAAGGCAGGTAGCATCAGGAGGGACAGGCAGGAGACTGGGAGAACACAACAAGGCAGGCAGCATCAGGAGGGACATGCAGGAGGCTGGGAGAACATAGCAAGGTAGGCAGCGTCAGGAGAGACAGGCAGGAAGCTGGGGGAACACAGCAAGGCAGGCAGCGTCAGGAGACACAGGCAGGAGGCTGGGGGAACACAGCAAGGCAGGCAGTGTCAGGAGGGACAGGCAGGAGGCTGGGGGAACACAGCAAGGCAGGCAGCATCAGGAGGGACAGGCAGGAGACTGGGGGAACCCAGCAAGGCAGGCAGCATCAGGAGGGACAGGCAGGAGACTGGGAGAACACAACAAGGCAGGTAGCATCAGGAGGGACAGGCAGGAGGCTGGGGGAACACAGCAAGGCAGGCAGCATCAGGAGGGACAGGCAGGAGGCTGGAGGAGCACAGCAAGGCAGGCAGCATCAGGAGGGACAGGCAGGAGACTGGGAGAACACAACAAGGCAGGTAGCATCAGGAGGGACAGGCAGGAGGCTGGGAGAACACAGCAAGGCAGGCAGCATCAGGAGGGACAGGCAGGAGACTGGGAGAACACAACAAGGCAGGTAGCATCAGGAGGGACAGGTAGGAGGCTGCGAGAACACAGCAAGGCAGGCAGCATCAGGAGGGTCGGGCAGGAGGCTGGGGGAACACAGCAAGGCAGGCAGCATCAGGAGGGTCGGGCAGGAGGCTGGGGGAACACAGCAAGCCAGGCAGCATCAGGAGGGACAGGCAGGTGGCTGGGGGAACACAGCAATGTAGGCAGCATCAGGAGGGTCAGGCAGGAGGCTGGGAGAACACAGCAAGGCAGGCAGCATCAGGAGGGACAGGCAGGAGGCTGGGAGAACACAGCAAGGCAGGCAGCATCAGGAGGGACAGGCAGGAGGCTGGGGGAACACAGCAAGGCAGGCAGCATCAGGAGGGACAGGCAGGAGGCTGGGGGAACACAGCAAGGCAGGCAGCATCAGGAGGGACAGGCAGGAGGCTGGGAGAACACAGCAAGGCAGGCAGCATCAGGAGCTGGAGAAGTTAATGTTTCAGGTATAACCCTTCTTCAGGACTGGGAGTGGGTGTGGGGGGAGCTGCAGATAAAGGGGGTGATGGGGTAGGGAGGTGAAGTGAGGATAGGTGAAGACAGGTAGAGTTTGAAATATAAAAATAGTTTGAGAGACTGGGACTTTCTTCAATTGATTGCAGGAGATCGAGAGGGTAACCTTATTGAGATTTATAAAATCATGAGGTGCATAGATAAGGTGAATGACAAGGTCTTTTTCCTTGGTTGGGGGAGTTCAAAACCGGGGGGGGCATATTTTTAAGTTTAGATAAGACTGGTGCTGGAAAAGCACAGCAGGTCAGGCAGAATAGAGGAGCAGGAAAATCGACATTTTGGGCAAAAGCCCTTCCTCAGGAATAGAGGCAGGAGGTGTCCAGGGTGGAGAGATAAATTGGGGTGGGGGGAGTAAAAAGTAGCATAGAGTACAATAGGTGAATGGGGGTGGGGATGGAGGTGATAGGTCAGAGGGGAGGGTGGGGGAAGGTAGCAAAGAGTACAATGGGTGAATGGGGGTGGGGATGGAGGTGATAGGTCAGAGAGGAGGGTGGGGGAAGGTAGCAAAGAGTACAATGGGTGAATGGGGGTGGGGATGGAGGTGATAGGTCAGAGGGGAGGGTGGGGGAAGGTAGCAAAGAGTACAATAGGTGAATGGGGGTGGGGATGGAGGTGATAGGTCAGAGGGGAGGGTGGGGGAAGGTAGCAAAGAGTACAATGGGTGAATGGGGGTGGGGATGGAGGTGATAGGTCAGAGGGGAGGGTGGGGGAAGGTAGCAAAGAGTACAATGGGTGAATGGGGGTGGGGATGGAGGTGATAGGTCAGAGAGGAGGTTGGAGCAGAGAGGTGGGAAGGGAGATTGGCAGGTATATTTTTAAGATCTGAGGAGAAAGAATTAAAAAAGACATGAGGAGCAACTTTATTTACATGTAGTGGTAATGTCCCCAGGATCCAATCCCACCTCTGAATGGGCTGACTGTGCAGTTTTAGCATGAGCAAAGGTTAAACAGGTTGGAACACTGTTGTGGTTCTGTTCGCCGAGCTGGGAATTTGTGTTGTAGACGTTTCGTCCCCTGTCTAGGTGACATCTTCAGTGTTTGGCTGCCTCCTGTGAAGCGCTTCTGTGATGTTTCCTCTGGCATTTATAGTGGTTTGAATCTGCCGCTTCCAGTTGTCAGTTTGAGCTGTCCGCTGCAGGGGCCGGTATATTGGGTCCAGGTCGATGTGCTTATTGATTGAATCTGTGGATGAGTGCCATGCCTCTAGGAATTCCCTGGCTGTTCTCTGTTTGGCTTGTCCTATAATAGTAGTGTTGTCCCAGTTGAACTCATGTTGCTTGTCATCTGCGTGTGTGGCTACTAAGGATAGCTGGTTGTGTTGTTTCGTGGCTAGTTCGTACCAACACAAATTCCCAGCTCGGCGAACAGAACCACAACAACAAGCACCCGAGCTACAAATCTTCTCACAAACTTTGAGGTGGAACACTACTCACTGGCATTTAGAAAAATGAGAGGTGAGCTCCTCTAGGATTCGGAAGGGGCTTGACGTGGTAAATGCTGAGAGAATGTTTCCCCATCATGGGAGAGACCAGGACCAGAGGGCATAGTCTCGGAATACAGGGGCACCAATTTCAGACTGAGATGAGGGGGAATTTCTTCCCTCAGAGGGTTGTGAGTCTTTGGAACTCCTTACCACAGAGAGCTGTGGGGGACAGAATCCTTGTGTATATTTAAGGCTGAGATTGATTCTTGATCAGTCATAGAGTCATAGAGATGTACAGCACGGAAGCAAACCCTTCAGTCCAACTTGTCTGTGCTGACTAGATACCCTAACCTATCTTGTCCCATTTGCCAGCTCTTGGCCCATATCCCTCTAAACCCTTCCTATTCATATATCCATCCAGATGCCTTATAAATGCAGTAATTGTACCAGCCTCCACCATTTCCCCTGCCAGGTCATTCCATACATGCACCACCCTCTGTGTGAAAAGGTTGCCCCTTGGGTCCCTTTCCCCTCTCACCTTAAACCTATGCCCTCTAGATCTGGAGTCCCCCAACCCAGGGAAAACACCTTGCCTATTTACCCTATCCGTGCCTCTCATGATTTTATAAATCTCTTTAAGGTCACCCATCAGCCTCCGACGCTCCAGGGAAAACAGCCCCAGCCTATTCAGCCTCTCCCTATAGCTCAAATCCTCCAACCCTGGCAACATCTGTGTAAATCTTTTCTGAACCCTTTCAAGTTTCACAACATCTTTCTGATGGGAAGGAGACCAGAATTGAATGCAATATTCCAAAAGTGGCCTAACCAATGTCCTGTACAGCCGCAACATGACCTCCCAACTCCTGTACTCAATACTCTGACCAATAAAGGAAAGCATACCAAACGCCTTCTTCTCTATCCTATCCACCTGCGACTCCACTTTCAAGGAGCTGTGAACCTGCATTCCAAAGTCTCTTTGTTCAGCAACACTCCCGAGGACCTTACCATTAAGTGTATAAGTCCTGCTCTGATTTGCCTTTCCAAAATGCAGCACCTCACATTTATTTGAATTAAATTCCATCTGCCACTTCTCAGCCCATTGGCCCATCTGGTCAAGATCCCATTGTAATCCGAGATAACCTTCGCTGTCCACTACACCTCCAGTTTTGATGTAATTTGCAAACTTAGTAATTATATCCCCTATGTTCACATCCGAATCATTTATATAAATGATGAAAAGTAGAGAACCCAGCACCAAACCTTGTGGCACTCCACTGGTCACAGGCCTCCAGTCTGAAAAACAAACCTCCACCCACCACCCTCTATCTTCGACCTTCGAGCCAGTTCTATATCGAAATGGCTAGTTCTCCCTGTATTCCATGAGATCTAACCTTGATAACTAGCCAGGGAATCATAGAATCATGAATGGGATATGGCCCAAATGCAGGCAAATGGGAATAGTTTAGTTTGGGAAACTGCATTGTCATGGACGAGTTGGACCGAAGGGTCTGTTTCTGTGCTGTATGACTCCAAGACTGTGACTCCACGTTCAAATCGGTTGAATTAAGAATTTGAGAGAGGTAACCTTCATAAACTCTGTTACCTCAGGTGTTTCTCCCAATTCCTTGCTCATGGTTTCTCATGAATATATTGAACTAATGCATGCTCAGACAAAGTTAGGTAACACATTGTGTTTCCAGTGATAGAAGGTGCCAGACTTAAAAGATTTCAGTTAGCTAAAAATCACACAACACCATGTTATGGTCTAACAGGTTTATTTGGAAGCACTAGCTTTTGGAGCGCTGCTCCTTCATCTTCGACTTGTGTAGGTTTGTGATCCGTAATCCTTTTGGGATCTTTCCTGCTTTCTTGCATTTCTACAGAAATCTGTTATGTGTCTGTGTCGAAATGAGCGATCTTCTTGGAGATCCTCTCCACTTTGCGCTGGCAGTCAGTGGTGTTGATGGTATCCATGATGTGGAGGTGTTGGTGTTGGACTGGGGTGAACAATGTTAAAAATCACCCAACACCAGGTAATACTCCAACAGGTCTGTGTCAATATGTGTGATCTTCTTGGATGATGAGGGGAAAGATATAAAAGAGACCTCAGGAGCAACTTTTTCACGCAGAGGGTGATGTGTGTATGGAATGAGCTGCCAGAGGATGTGGTGGAGGCTGGTACAATTGCAATATTTAAGAGGCATTTGGATGGGTATGTCAATAGGAAGGGTTTGGAGGGATATGGGCCGGGTGCTGGCAGGTGGGACTAGATTGGGTTGGGATATCTGGTCGGCATGGACGGGTTGGACCGAAGGGTCTGCTTCCATGCTGTACATCTCTATGACTCTATGATGCAGCAGCACTCTGAAAGCTAGTGCTTCCAAAAAAACCTGTCGGACTATAACCTGGTGTTGTGTGATCTTTAACTTTGTCCACCCCAGTCCAACAGCGGCACTTCCACATCAAGACTTCATTTAGGCAGAGAGACTGGAGAAGCTGCAAGTCTTAACTCATAGCTAATCCTCCCCTCCAATCACTCCAGTATTTGCTGACCTACACTGGCGCCCAGTTAAGTAATAACTTAACTTTCAAACACTCAGCCGTGTTTCCAATCCGTCTCTGAAAACCCCTTCAGCCGCACATCCCTCGGAGATCCCTGCGTTTCTCCAATCCCGGCCTCTTGTGAACTCACCATTACAATCAATCAGACGTCATAGGAGTTCAGTTAGAGCAGAACATTGCCCCCTCAATCGACAACCCAAATAGCAGCTGAAGTAGGCCATTCGGTCCCTCAAGCCTGTTTTGCCAGTCAATAAGGTCATGGCTGAAACAAAAATAGAGATTGCTGGAAAAGCTCAGCCGGTCTGGTAGCTTCTGTGGAGAGAAATCAGAGTGAACTCAATCAGAATGAACTCTGATTTCTCTCCATGGATACTGCCAGACCTGCTGAGCTTTTCCAGCAATTTCTGTTTTTGTTTATGATTCCCAGCATCCAGGTTTCTTACAATGTTTGTTTAAGATCATGGCTGATCTGCTTGGATTTCAAATTCCACATTGGAACTAGAATTATATGTTATTGTCACATATACTCAAGTTTAGGAAAACTTGAGTACAGTTGGCAAAATTTCTAATCTCCACCGCCATCTTGGTTAAAAACCAGAATTTTAAAAAAAACAGAAACATTTTTTCAACACAACCAAAAGATAAGAAAATGTCCAGATCCAAAAGTCCAAAATTTTATCTCCATAAAGGTGTTTGGAATGCTCAGCCACTGATGTAGGCCCGGGCCTAGCCACATTCCCATCTCCTTCCAATCGCGCTCCACTCCCCTGCTGACCAAGAACCAACCCCAAACTAGGAGACACTGCTTTAAAATTAGGATGTCACCCTTTTAGCTCACAGGTAGAATCATTGAGATGTAAAGACCCTTCAGTCCAATTCGTCCATGCCGACCAGATACCCTAAATTCATCTAGTCCCATTTGCCAGTATTTGGCCCATATCCCTCTAAACCCTTCCTATTCATAGACCCATCCAGATGCCTTTTAAATGTTGTAATTGTACCAGCCTCCACCACTTCCTCTGGCAGCTCATTCCACACACACACCACCCTCTGTGTGAAAAAGTTGCCCCTCAAATCCCTTTTAAACCTTTCCCCCCTTACCACCATTTAGTTCTGGATTCTCCCACCATGGGAAGAGACCTTTGCTATTCACCTTTCTTATTCATGAACATGTCCAAATGTTTTTTAAACGGTGTAACTGTTCCTGCATTTGTCACTTCCTCTGGACGTTCATTTCACACACGAACCACTCTGTGTGTAAAAAACGTTGTCCCTCATGTCCTTTTTAATTCTTTCTCCCCACACCTTAAAATGATATCCCCTAGTTTTGAGCTCCCCCACCCCTAGTGAAAAGCCCTGAGCCATAAATTTGTCCATGCCCCTCATGGTTTTATAAAGCTCGATAAGGTCACCCCTCAGCCTCCGACGCTCCAGTGAAAAAAGTTCCAGTCTATTTTTATAACTCAAACACTCTATTCTCAGCAACATCCTGGTAAATTTTCTCTGAACCCTCTCCAGCTTAATAATAACCTTCTGATAACAGGGTTAAAAAAAAATAAGCTGTGAAAGAAGAGCATTTCGTAAAAGTGGATAGAGCAGATGAGTTCCAGGCAAGAGCACACACACACTATGTGCTGCTACTCTGCTGCCATCTTGACAACTCGATGCTTATGGAATCTTGCTGTGCACAAGTCGACCGCTGCTTTTCCCTACAATGCAGGGCGGACAAGAGTCATAGAGTCCTACTGCAAGGAGACAGGCTCTTCAGCCCAAACCAGTCTGTGCTGATCAAAATGTCCGTCAACATTAACCCCATAACCTTCTAAATCTTTCTTATCCATGTATTTGTCCAAATGCCTTTTAAAAGTTGTTAATGTACCCCCCTCAATCACTTCCGTGAGCAGCTCATTCCATATGCATACCACCCTCTGTGTAAAAACGTAGCCCCTCAGGTTCCCTTTTATTCTTTATCCTCTAACCTTAAACTGATGCCCTTTCGTCCTCGATTCCCCAACCCTGGGTAAAGGACTGAGTGCATTCAAGATCAGAGTGGGGCTGGAAATGCACAGCAGGTCAGGCAGCATCCGAAGAGCAGGAAAATCGATGTTTCGGGCGGGAGCCCTCCATCAGGTTGAAGGGCTTTTGCTCGAAACGTCATTTTTCCTGCCCTTCGGATTGCTGCCTGACCTGCTGTGCTTTTCCAGCACCACTCTAATCTTGACTCTAATCTCCAGCATCTGCAGTCCTCACTTTCGCCTGAGTGCATTCACCCTATCCATGATTTGGAGATGCCGGTGTTGGACTGGGGTGTACAAAGTTAAAAATCACACAACACCAGGTTATAGTCCAACAGGTTTAATTGGAAGCACACTAGCTTTCGGAGCGCTGCTCCTGACAACAACCACCTGATGAAGGAGCAACGCTCCGAAAGCTAGTGTGCTTCCAATTAAACCTGTTGGACTATAACCTGGTGTTGTGTGATTTTTAACTTTGTACACCCTATCCATGCCTCTCATGATCTTATACACCTCTATAAGATCCTCCCTCAGTCTCTTACACTGTAACGATAAAAACCCTAGCTTGTCCAATCTCTCGCTATAACTCAGGCCCTGGATATTTCTAAACCAACCTGCATCAGAGGTGATTTGGAGATGCCGATGTTGGGCTGGGGTGTACAAAGTTAAAAATCACACATCACCAGGTTATAGTCCAACAGGTTTAATTGGAAGCACTAGCTTTCGGAGCGCTGTTCCTGACGATAACCACCTGATGAAGGAGCAGTGCTCCGAAAGCTAGTGCTTCCAAATAAACCTGTTGGACTATAACCTGGTGATGTGTGATTTTTAACTTTGTATCAGAGATGTTATTGTACAATTCTGGGACTTTTTTTTTTAGATTAGATTCCCTTTGGTGTGGAAACAGGCCCTTTGGCCCAACAAGTCCACACCAACCCTCCAAAGAGTAACCCACCCAGCCCCATTTTTTTTCCCTCTGACTAATGCACCTAGCACTACGGACAATTTAGCACGGCCAATTCACCCTAGCCTGCACATCTTTGGCCTGTGGGAGGAAACTAGAGCACCCAGAGGAAACCCACGCAGACACGGGGAGAATGTGCAAACTCCACACAGTCGGTTGCCCAAGGCTGGAATCGAACCTGGGACCCAGGTGCTGTGAGGCAGCAGTGCTAACCACTGAGCCACTGTGCTGCCACTTGTACCCAGGCCTCCTGGTTCAGAGTGAGGGGGCACTACCCACTTGGTAAAACATCCCACTGAGTGCCTGAGGTGGTGAGAGGCGCTATAGGAATGCAGCTCTCTCTTCCATGAACAACAAGCACTTCAGGAAGTTGCTGCTCAAAGTAATTGGAGATGAGATAAAATGCCTTTTCTATTGTGTAACCTGGAAAAGTGTCACTCCTTGTCCTTGGGGTTTATTGCATTCAGAACTCCTCAGTGCAAATATTTGGATCGGTTTTCCCCCGTGTGAAGCTGTCAGTCACTGTCAGATCAGGGCTGTGCGTCTGAAGGGATTCCTGCCTTTTTACAAAGGGCGATCACTGATAAACTCTGCACTGATGTCACCCCGGCGAAACCTATCTCACACCATCTCACACGAGGCAGGAAGAGTCGAACTGTGCTGACAGATCCCTTACAGCCAAGGCTGTCAATGTTATAAATTATACACACTGTTCCTGGCAGGTTCTGCGTGAGTACAGCCTCTCGGCTCCCACTTACCTGCAGCCTTGCACTTTCTCTCCCCTGCGTCGCATCTCAGAAAGGCTGATTAATCTACCCTCACGTTCTCTGTTAACGAGACACCAGCAGCAGCAGAAAGGATTTGAGAACGTTCTTTTTGAAAACATGATTTGGAGATGTCGGTGTTGGACTGGGGTGGACAAAGTTAAAAATCACACAACACCAGGTTATAGTCCAACAGGTTTATTTGGAAGCACTAGCTTTCGGAGCGCTGCTCCTTCATCAGGTGATTGTGGAGTATAAGATTGTACAACACCAAATTTATAGTAAAAGTTTCCAGTGTGATGTAACTGAAATTATATATTGAAAAATACCCGAATTGTTTGGGTCTTGAATTGAAACAATTCAGGTATTTTTTAACGTATAGTATCAGTTACCTCACACTGTAAACTTTTGCTATAAATTCTGTATCTTACAATCTTATACTCCACAACCACCTGACGAAGGAGCAGCACTCCGAAAGCTAGTGCTTCCAAATAAACCTGTTGGACTATAACCTGGTGTTGTGTGATTTTTAACTTTTTAAAAACACAGCTTATTATTTTCTTGATAGAATTAAAAGGACTGACTCACATTCCTCCTCCCTGGCCGCTCTCTGTCTTGTTTAAGCCTCATTTTGCCTCTCTGTTGCCCCCATTAGCAACCCCTTTGTCTTTTGCACTGGGGCTCTCTACACAGGAGCCCTTGATTGTCCTCTGTTTAAGTTTATTTTAATTCCAATAGAGGCAGGAAGCCTCCAGGGTGGAGAGATAAATGGGGGAGGTGGGGCTGGGGAGAAGGTAGTAAAGAGTACAACAGATGAATGGGGGTGGGGGGTGGAAGTGATAGGTCAGGGAGGAGGGTGGAGTGGATAGGTGGGAAGGAAGAGGTGTTTCGCAGCAGCCTAACCTGACAGAGAAAAGAGACATAAGGACTTGCAAGTGGCCTTAGGAAGGTAAGGGGGGGTTTAGAGCAGAGTGGTGCTGGAAAAGCACAGCAGGTCAGGCAGCATCTGAGGAGCAGGAAAATCAATGTTTCGGGCAAAAGCCCTTCATCAGGAATAGAGGCAGGAAGCCTCCAGGGTGGAGAGATAAATGGGGGTAGGTGGGGCTGGGGAGAAGGTAGCCAAGAGTACAACAAGTGAATGGGGGTGGGGGGGGTGTGGAAGTGATAGGTCAGAGAGGAGGGTGGAGTGGATAGGTGGAAAAGAAGATAGGCAGGTAGGACAGGTCATGGGGATGGTGCTGAGCTGGAAGTTTGGAACTCGGGTGAGGTGGGGGAAGGGGAAATGAGGAAACTGGTGAAGTCCACATTGATGCCCTGGGGTTGAAGTGTTCTAAGGCGGAAGATGAGGTGTTCTTCCTCCAGGCGTTGGGTGGTGAGGGAGCGGCGGTGAAGGAGGCCCAGGACCTCCATGTCCTCAGCAGAGTGGGAGGGGGAGTTGAAATGTTGGGCCACAGGGCGGTGTGGTTGATTGGTGCGGGTGTCCCGGAGATGTTCCCTAAAGCGCTCTGCTAGGAGGCGCCCAGTCTCCCCAATGTAGAGGAGACCACATCGGGAGCAACGGATACAATAAATGATATTAGTGGATGTGCAGGTAAAACTTTGATGAATGTGGAAGGCTCCTTTGGGGCCTTGGATGGAGGTGAGGGAGGAGGTGTGGGCACAGGTTTTGCAATTCCTGCGGTGGCAGGGGAGGGTGCCAGGACGGGAGGGTGGGTTATAGGGGGGGCGTGGACTTGACCAGGTAGTCACGGAGGGAACGGTCTTTGCAGAAAGTGGAAAGTGGGGAGGGATCTGCTCAAAAAGATTCCACTGCTTACGGTCAGCGAAGTGGGGTCGGGACACCGAGGTGGGGTCACAGGTTGAAAGTTCAGGGTCACGAGCTCTGTGGCTACCGAGGAGGTCTGATCGAGTAACGAATTCTGATCTCCCTCCTACAGGAAGGATGTTGTGAAACTTGAAAGGGTTCAGAAAAGATTTACAAGGATGTTGTCAGGGTTGGAGGATCTGAGCTACAGGGAGAGGCTGAACAGGCTGGGGCTGTTTTCCCTGGAGCGTCGGAGGCTGAGGGGTGATCTTATAGAGGTTTATAAAATTGTGAGGGGAATGGATAGGGTAAATCGGCAAAGTCTTTTCCCTGGTGTTGGGGAGTCCAGAATTAGAGGGCTTGGTTTAGGGTGAGAGGGGAAAGATATAAAAGAGATCGAAGGGGCAACTTTTTCATGCAGAGGGTGGTACGTGTATGGAACGAGTTGACCGAGGTAGTGGTGGAGGCTGGAACAATTACAACATTTAAAAGGCATCTAGATGGGTGTTTGAATACGAAGGATTAGAGGGATATGGGCCAAGTGCTGGTAAATGGGACTAGATTAGGTTGGGATATCTGGTCGGCATGAACTGAAGGATTTGTTTCCATGCTGCACATCTCTATGACTATGACTGCTGTTTCCCACTCTAATACCCCTCTGTTCTAATAGCAGCTTTCCTGAGGGAGGGAAATCTGCAGTCCTCACTCGGTCTGGCCAACATGTGACTCCAGACCCATAGCAACGGGGTATACTCAAATAAGCCACTCTGACTTTTTAAAAAATTCAATTGGGGGATGTGGACAGCGCTGGTTGAGCCAGCACTTGTTTCACTGCCCGTCCCTAATTGCCCCTTGAGAAGGTGGAGGAGGGGTGGTAAGCTGCCTTCTTGAACCGCTGCAGTCCACCTGCTGTGGGTTGACCCACAATGCCCTTTAGGGAGGCAATTCCAGGATTTTGACCCTGAAGGAATGGTGCTACATTTCCAAGTCAGGATGGTGAATGGCTTGGTGGGGAACCTGCAGGGGGCAGTGTTCCATGTATGTGCTGCCCTTGTCCTTCCAGATGGAAGTGGTCGTGGGTTTGGAAGGTGCCGTCTGAGGATCTTTGGTGAATTTCTGCAGCGTATCTTGTAGATGGTATACACTGCTGCTACTGAGCGTCAGGGGTGGAGGGCAGCTGAAGGGTCGCTAGGGACAGGCACTAAATGTTGGCTTGGCAGTAACACCCACATCCCTTGAATAGAAGCTAGCCAAGTAATTGTGAGAGTGGGTCTCGGTGGGAGGTGTGAGTAGGAGCAGAGTGAGTGCGGATGTGAGGTATCGAAGAGGGTAAAGGGCGCAGTGGAGGAGCAGGGGAGGTGACTCCACAATGCTGAGTGTTTCTCCAGACAGCCACAGGGGATACCGGTGAATTCGGAGACATCCTGCTAAGCGGTGAGTCGCTCCGGGAATGGTGCATGTTTAGATAGGACCAGAATCGGTTGTGATGGATGCCATATGAATAGGATAATACGTTTGGCAAGATACTGTCAGAAATACTTCAAAATAACTCAACGCAACTCAGTCTTAGTCAAAACACATACATTTCACCACCACAGGTACATCAAGAGAGTTGTAACCAGAACGGTGGCTCCGTGGTTAGTACTGCTGCCTTCCAGCACCAAGAACTCAGGTTCAACTCCAGCCTCAGGCGACTCTCTGTGTGGAGTTTGCACATTCTCCCCACATCTGTGCAGGTTTCCTCCCACAGTCCAAAGATGTGCAGGTTAGGCTGAATTGGCTGTGCTAAGTTGCCAAGAGTCTTCAGGGACGTGTAGGTTAGGTGCATTAATCAGGATCAAATGTAGATTAATAGGGGAGGGGAATGAGTTTGGGTGGGTTACTCTTCAGAGGAGCAGTGTGGATTTGTTGGGCCAAAGGGCCTGTTTCCACACTGCAGGGTCTATTCTGCCAGACAAAGTTGCATAACCTCATATTTTTCTACACTGTGCTCTGTCTGCCAAGGTTTTTTTCATAGAATAGACCCTGCAGTGTGGAAGTAGGCCCTTCGGCCCAACAAATCCACACTGATCCTCTGAAGAGGAATCCACCCAAACTCATTTCCCAACCCTATTACTCTACATTTGACCCAGACTAATGAACCTAACCTAGGAGAAAGTGAGGACTGCAGATGCTGGAGATAAAAGCTTAAAAATGTGTTGCTGGAAAAGCACAGCAGGTCAGGCAGCATCAAAGGAACAGGAGAATCGACGTGCCGGGCATTAGCTAATGCACCTAACCTACACATCCTTGAACACTCTGGGCAATTTAGCATGGCCAATTCACCGTAACTTGCACATCTTTGGACTGTGGAAGGAAACCCACGCAGACACAGGGAGAATGTGCAAACTCCACACAGACAGTCGCCCGAGGCTGGAATTGAACCAGGATCCCTGGTGTCATGATGCAGCAGTGCTAACCACTGAGCCACCATGCCACACAAGACAGAGATGAAGAGGAATTTCTTCTCCCAGAGAGTAGTAATCTGTGGAATTCTTTACTGCAGTGGGCTGTCGAGTCTGGGTCATTAAGTATATTCAGGGCTGAGTTCAAGAGATTTTTAATCAGGAAGAGAATTAAGGTTATGGAGAAAGGCAGGAAAGTGGCATTAAGGATTATTAGATCGACCACGATCTCATTGAATGGTGGAGCAGGCTCGATGGGCTGAATGGCCTCCTATGTCTTTCACACACCCCACAGGGAGGGATAGATCTGAGGTTGGAGAAAAAAGCTCTAACCATGCAAATTGGCTTCCCGTCTGACAACAGCAGGATGTGAACATTCTCAAACTCTGTAGATAATCTTTCTATGCTATCACTCTCCCTCTCAGCTCAAGAACCCTCTAGGATCTCAAGTTTAGATCGTTCCGGGCTCTTGTGCATTTCCGATTTTAATGGCTCCATCATTGGTGTATCTTTGTGTAGCAGCGTGCTTCCTACGTTCTGGAATTCTGTCCAGCAACCCCTTGTTCTGTTCCTGTCCTCCCTCTCCCACTCTTTCTCTCCCCTTTTCCCTTAAGAAAACCTATGTTCTTGGCCTAACTTCTGCTCCCAACATCTCCTTACGTGGGCTTGGTGTCAAAGTTTGTTTGCTGTTGCACCTGGGAGGCACATTGGGACATTACCTGGAAGGCGCTATTTAAATGTAAAGTCACGGTTGTCAGCTCTCCACCAATCAACCCCACCGCCCTGTGGCCGAATATTTCAACACCCCCCTCCTGCTGCTGAGGACATGCAGGTCCTGGGCCTCCTTCACCGCCACTCCCTCACCACCCGACGTCTGGAGGAAGAACACCTCATCTTCCACCTCGGAACACTTCAATCCCATGGCATCAATGTGGGCTTCACCAGTTTCCTCATTTCCCCTCCCCACACCTTACCCCAGTTCCAAACTGCCAGCTCTGGACCATCCACATGACCTGTCCCACCTGTCAATCTCCCTTCCCACCTCTCCACTCCACCCTCCTCTCTGACCTATCACCATTACCCCCACCTCCATCCACCTATTGCTCTCTCAACTACCTTCTCCCCAGCCCCACAACCCTTCCCTATTTATCTCTTCACCTTGGAGGTTTCTAGTCTCATTCCTGATGAAGGGCTCTGGCCCGGAATGTTGACTTTCCTGTTCCTTGGATGCTGCCTGACCTGCTGTGCTTTTCCAGCACCACTCTAATCTTGACTCTCTGGATTGTCAAACCTCAGCTGGCTCATGTAATACAACATCCAAATGGTTCTGTTCGCACATTCTCTGTTGAAGCGTTTTCAATTAAATCTAGGAACAGGCTGCGGCCTGGAACCTGAGAGCGATCGCCGCGAGTAATCGTCCATGTTTAACATGGACCTCAGGGTCTCTAAGGGTTCTCTTGGATTTCTGAAATGAAATTGCTCCTGCACATTTCATGTTGAGTGTGAGCGTTTAAGGCCTTATTGATTACAGCAAGGGCACTCAGAGCAGTGATTGAGTAACCGCCTCTTGGGGCACCGGGCCCCAGAGGCTGAAAGGTTGTCAAACCTTGCTGTTCTCTCAGACAGTCAGCCTCAGGACCTTGGAGGCCACTGGGAGGGTGGGGAAGCGAAAATCTGAGGCTCCATCGCTAAAAGTATCTCAGGGACAGCAACAAAGGGCTATGTTGACTGTGATGGCCAAATTCATGATATTCACTGAAAGACTCACACTGCCACTTCCCACAATCGCTCCAAACATTTTCCAACCAAATTTTTTTAAAAGTGTGAACTGTTGTATACATAGGAGACATTGAATCGAATTGAATTTATTGTCAGGTGTACCGAGGCACAGTGAGAAGATTCGTCTGGGACTCAGCAAGATCCTATCAAACAAGCAATGAGATAATCACTGGAAGATCCCTTTATAAGGGACTGTGGACACAGGGATAAATTATTGGTCGGGACTCTCTTTGCTCTTGTTTGCAATGTAACTTGGCAGGACATTTCACGTACACCCAAGGGGGAAGACACAGTGTTGGTTTAAAGTCTCAACCAAATAGGATAGGAAGTTTGCACGGAGAGATACCCTGAACAGCAGATGAGGTTGAAACTCAATACGGTCCGGTAGCATTTCTTGCTTAAAGGCACACCACTCCAGCCCTGTCACCATGGGGCTGGAGGAGAATGGTGATGGAGATGCATGTTAAGTGTGTGGTGTCAGCTTTCACTCAGTTGACCTTGCTTCTCCGAACATCTCCTGCATCAAATGGTCTCTCGCCCAGATAATTGTGTGTTCGGCAGAAATGCGAAGCCAGTCTTGCAGCTTTATGTTTAACTTTCCACAGTGGGAGGGAGGGGTATCACCTTCTCCATGTGGATGGGATATGCAACTGTGAGAGGCATCACAGCGGTACCCAGGAAGGTGCCTCAGTGTAGCACACTGATACACAACATACCCCTCGCTGTAACACTCTGATACGCACAATACCCCTCACTGTAACACTCTGATATACACCACACCCCTCACTGTAACACTCTGATATACACCACACCCATCACTGTAACACTCTGATATACACAATACCCCTCACTGTAACACTCTGATATACACCACACCCCTCACTGTAACACACTGATACACACCATACCCCTCACTGTAACACACTGATACACACCATACCCCTCACTGTAACACTCTGATATACACCACACCCCTCCTGTATCACTCTGATACACACAATACCTCTCACTGTAACACACTGATACACACCATACCCCTCACTGTAACACTCTGATAAACACCACACCCCTCACTGAAACACTCTGATACACACAATACCTCTCACTGTAACACACTGATACACACCATACCCCTCACTGTAACACTCTGATATACACCACACCCCTCACTGTAACACACTGATACACACCATACCCCTCACTGTAACACTCTGATATACACCACACCCCTCACTGTAACACACTGATACACACCATACCCCTCACTGTAACACTCTGATACACAACATACCCCTCACTGTAACACTCTGATATACACCACACCCCTCACTGTAACACACTGATACACAACATACCCCTCACTGTAACACTCTGATATACACCACACCCCTCACTGTAACACTCTGATACACACAATACCTCTCACTGTAACACACTGATACACACCATACCCCTCACTGTAACACTCTGATATACACCACACCCCTCACTGTAACACTCTGATATACCCCACAGTGCTCACTGTAATTCTCTAATACACACCATACTCCTCACTGTAACACTCTGATATATGTCACACCCTTCATTGTAATACACTGATACACCTCACACCCCTCACTGTAACACACTGATACATACACCCTTCACTGGAACAGTCTGATATACCCCACACCTGTCACTGTAACATGCTGATATACCAAACACCCCTCACTGTAACACTCAAATATACACCATACCCCTCACTGTAACACACTGATACATAATATAACCCTCACTGTAACACTCTGATGCACACTATACCCCTAACTGCACCACACTGATACACACCATACCCCTCACTGTAACACTCTGTTATATCCCACACTGCTCACAGTAATACTCTGATATACCAAACACCCCTCACTGTAACACTCTATAATACCCCTCACTGTAACACTCTGACATACACCACACCCCTCACTGTAACACACTGATACACACCATACCCCTCACTGTAACACTCTGATATACACCACACCCCTCACTGTAACACACTGATACACACCATACCCCTCACTGTAACACTCTGATACACAACATACCCCTCACTGTAACACTCTGATATACACCACACCCCTCACTGTAACACACTGATACACAACATACCCCTCACTGTAACACTCTGATATACACCACACCCCTCACTGTAACACTCTGATACACACAATACCTCTCACTGTAACACACTGATACACACCATACCCCTCACTGTAACACTCTGATATACACCACACCCCTCACTGTAACACTCTGATATACCCCACAGTGCTCACTGTAATTCTCTAATACACACCATACTCCTCACTGTAACACTCTGATATATGTCACACCCTTCATTGTAATACACTGATACACCTCACACCCCTCACTGTAACACACTGATACATACACCCTTCACTGGAACAGTCTGATATACCCCACACCTGTCACTGTAACATGCTGATATACCAAACACCCCTCACTGTAACACTCAAATATACACCATACCCCTCACTGTAACACACTGATACATAATATAACCCTCACTGTAACACTCTGATGCACACTATACCCCTAACTGCACCACACTGATACACACCATACCCCTCACTGTAACACTCTGTTATATCCCACACTGCTCACAGTAATACTCTGATATACCAAACACCCCTCACTGTAACACTCTATAATACCCCTCACTGTAACACTCTGACATACACCACACCCCTCACTGTAACACTCTAATATACCCCACACCCCTCACTATAACACTCTGATATACTAAACACCCCTCACTGTAACACTCAAATATACACCATACCCCTCACTGTAACACACTAATACATACTATAACCCTCACTGTAACACTCTGATGCACACTATACCCCTAACTGCACCACACTGATACACACCATACCCCTCACTGTAACACTCTGATATACCAAACACCCCTCACTGTAACACTCTGATATACCAAACACCCCTCACTGTAACACTCTGATATACCGCACACTGTAACAATCCCTGATGTAGCCGACACCCCCTCTATAACTCACTGATTTATTCTCCAGCTCGCGTGCGATACTGGAATTGCAGGCTGCTGTGTGTTCAGGGTTAGTGATTGCCTGACCAGATGGACAGTTACCCGAACATCCTGTGTTTCTGACTCTTCCCCCCCCCCCACCCCCAACTCCATTGGCCTGTGTAGGGTATCACTGACATTACCTGGATTTGGGTTACACTGTGAAGAGTTGATACAAGCTCTGGCGAGGATCAGTTTCATTAAGTGAATCCATTTTGCAAAGCTGTGCTCACTCTCTGGGGAAAGTGTGTCTCTGAGGACCCTTTAATATTCATTCACAGCAACTGTACACCCCATTGCAATGACGAGGCCTGACATTCAGATTTGCATCCAAAGCTTTTGTATGACGACTGAGCTTAACATCGAAAGGTGCCTGTTATTTTAACCCCTTCTTGGATCACATGGAGCGATATGCTGAGGAAATAATATAAAGCCAGTTGGAAATTGTTTCAGCAACTGTGCAAGAAGGCCACCATTTTCCCCTTTGGTCAGAGGTCACACGACACCAGGTGCAACAGGTTTGTTTCAAATCACAAGCTTTCGGAGCACTGCCCCTTCAGCTTGTGAGGACACATCAGGTGCACACTGACCCTCCAAACAGCATAAGAACATAAGATTTAGGAGCAGGATTAGGCCATCTGGCTCCTCTAGTCTGTTCTGCCTTTCAATAAGATCATGGCTGGTCTTTATCATGGACCCAGCTCCACTTACCTGCCCTCTCACCATAACCCTTAATCCCTTTAACTGTTCAAAAAATTATCTATCTTAACATTAAAAACATTCACAGAGGAAGCCTCAACCACTTCCCTGGGCGGGGAATTGCACAGACTCACAACCCACTGGGGGAAGAAATTCCTTCTCAATTCAGTCCTAAATCTGCTCCCCCTAATCTTGAGGCTATGCCCTCTTGTCCTAGTCTCACCTGCCAGTGGAAGCATCCTCTCAACTTCTACCTTAGATATTCCCTTCAATAAGATCATGGCTGGATTTTATTGTGGACTCAGCTCCACTTACTCACCCTCTCATCATAACCCTTAACCCCTTTACGATGGCACAGTGGCACCTCACAGCACTAGGGTCCCAGGTTCAATTCTAGCCTCGGACGACTGTCTGTGTGGAGTTTGCACATTCTCCCCGTGTCTGCGTGGGTTTCCTCTGGGTGTTCTGGTTTCCTCCCACAGTCCAAAGATGTGCAGGTCAGGGTGAATTGGCCACGCTAAATTGCGCATAATATTAGGTGCATTAGTCAAAGGGAAATGGATCTGGGTGGGTTACTCTTCGGAGGGTTGTGTGGACTTGTTGGGCCGAAAGGCCTGTTTCCACACTGTAGGTAATCTAATCATAACTTTATATGTTTCTATAAAATCCTCCTCTCCTCATTCTTCTAAATTCCAATGAATATAATCCGAGTCTACTCAGCATCTCCTCATAAGCCAACCTCCTCAACCCTGGAATGAAACTAGTGAACCTCCACCATGCCCCACCCATCCCTGTAATTCTGCATTCCCATGTCTATCCCACATTGCCCACAGTGTGCAGGCTATTTCTCATGGTCACTCCACCCTAATCTTTAGACAGTGGGAGCAAACCCACACAGACACAGGGAGAACATGAAATCTCCACACAAGACAGTTGCCCGAGGGTGGAATCGAACCTGGGCCCCTGGTGCTGTGAGGCAGCAGTGCTAATCACTGAGCCAACGTGCCACCCTCCACTGCACATTCTTTTAGACTTTACCCCAAGGAGAGTGGGCAGCCTCACTAGGGAGTCAGTGAACTGATTCGTTCTCCAGATGGACTCTCGGACTCAAAACCCTTGGAGGCTGTTCAGAGGTTAATATCTGATTAAATAGCTGTCAGTTCAGATGCTCTTTTATTAATATTTAATAAACTCCTTCAATCAGAGATTTGGGAGTTGGAATGGGCCAAAGAAATGTCTTATTGATTTCCCTTATTTTAGATGTAACTAATACTTTAAGTAAATTTGTTTTGTTCACAGATTTTTCTTTTAAGTGCTAGCTATTCGGTACATCATTAGTAACGCTTGTTCCATTTAAAATGTGAAAGGAACACTCTGGTGTATTGAGCAGAGGGACAGCGACAGATTAACTCCTGGCCCAGCCCTGAGCTTCTCCTGAAGGACAGCCCCACAACCTGCAGGCAATGGGACGTACCACCTGCTGTAGGGGGACTCCCAGTTACCACAGAGCACAGAAAGCATTTATATAGCGCCACTTGCAACTTCTAAATTCCAATGAATATAATCCCAGTCTACTCAGCATCTCCTTATAAGCCAACCCCCCCAACTCCAGCATCCAACCAGTGAACGTCCACCACATCCGACCCACCCAATTTGCATGTCTATTCCACACAGCCTGCACACTGTGGGCAATGTCCCATGGCTAATCCGCCATGTCATGGCTCACCTTGTGGAAGGCAACTGCCTAGTGGTCTTATCGCTGGACTGTTAATCTAGTGAACCCAGTTATGTTCTGGAGACCCGGGTTCAAATCCTGCCCAAGTAGGTTGGAATTTGAATCCAATAAAAATCTAGAATTGTGAGTCTGGTGAGGACCACAAATCGATTGTTGGGAGAAGTCCATCTGGTTCACTCTTACCATTTATGGAAGGATATCTGCCGTCCTTACCTGGTCTGGCCTATACGTGACTGCAGACCCACAGCAATGGGGTTTACTCTTAATCACCCTCTGGGGCAATTAGGGATGGATAACAAATGCTGACCTGGCCAGTGATGCCCTCATCCTGTGAATGAATATAAAAAAAATATGGAGCCATTGAAATTTTGAAGTGCAGTCATTGTTGTAGTTTATTTTCTATTTTTGACCTTTTGTTTGATCATGGGATGTGACCAACATTGATTGCCCATCACTAATTGCACCAGAGGGCAGTAAGAGTCAACCATGGGAAGCACAGTCTCAGTGGTTAGCACTGTTGCCTCACAGCACTAGGGACCCTGGTTCGATTCCACCCTTGGGCAACTGTCTGTGTGGAGTTTGGTCATTCTCCCTGTGTTTGTGTGGGTTTCCTCCAGGTGCTCTGGTTTCCACCCACAGTCCAAAGATGTGCAGGTTAGGGCAGACTGGCCATGCTAAATTGCCCTGTAGTGACCAAGGATGTGCAGACTAGGTGGGGTTAGCCATGGGAAATGCAGGGTTGTTGGGATGGGTCTGGCTGGGATTCCTTTCGGACGGCTGGTGTGGACTCAATGGGCCAAATGGCCTGCTTCTACACTGTCGGGATTCCATAATCACATTGCTGTGAGTCTGAGGTCACATGTAGGCCAGACTAGGTAAGGACAGTGCTTTATTTCCCAAAAGGACATTAGAATTGTTTTTGCAACAATTGACAACATTTTGTCTCAGATTTTCAAAACTGAATTCAAATTTCACCATCTGCCAATGTGGGACTTGAACACATTAGAACATTAGCCCAAGCACTCTGGATGATAAACCCAGTGCCAGCACTGCAGTGCGCATTTCTGCCTGCTGCTGACTCTAAAAGGAAGGGAAGCTGTACTTTGAATCACACAATCCCGACAGTGTCATTTCAACCATTGGGTCTGCACTGTCCCTCCAAAGAGCATCACAATCAGACCCATTTTCCCCCTTCCTTATCCCTTTAAACCTGATTTACCCACCTAGCCTGCATATCCCAGGACATTACAAGCGATTGAGCATGGCCAATTCACCTGTGTAGCTTTGGACTGTGGGAGGCAACTAGTGCACCTGAAGCGAACCCACGCAGACACGGGGAGAATGTGCAAACTCCACACAGACAGTCACCCGAAGGTGGAATCGAACCTGGGTCCCTGGCGCTGTGAGGCAGCAGTGCCAACCACTGTGCCACTCAGTTCATTTCCACCAGGAATGGTGGTGGGATTTCAACCCACATCCCCAAAGCATTAGCCCAAGCCTCTGGGTAGCTGGTCCTGCGGCATTAACAATACGCCCAGCGCCGCCCCCCCCCCCCCCATTGTTGGCAATGGGGCAATCAGTTTGTGCACAACAAGATCCCACAAACAGTGAAACGAAATGAGGATTGGATCATCTGTTTTTTTTTTGTCATCGCCCTAGCCCTTCTTCAAGTCAATGCCCCAATGCTTTTACATCCACTTGAGAGGGCAGACAGGATCTCAGTGTAATGCCTTATCCAAAAGGCAGCAGCATTCCCGTCCTGCAATGGAGTGGAACTTGAGCCCTTCCCTTGCCCCGATCTTCCGTCAGTGGTGCAGGTCTCAAAATTAATACGCCATGATGCACATTAGTCTGTGTTCACCTTGCACTTCAGAGAGCTGGGTACATAACCTAGGCTGGCACTCGATTGCAGTACTGTGGGATGGCCACATTGTCAAAAAGTGTCACCTTTTGATTGAGATTTTAAACCAACACTTCATCTTGTCCACAACATTGCATTATGTTTGGGGAGTCAGGTGGACCATCACTCATTTTCATAGACTGCCGAGAGTGTGGAAACAGGCCCTACGGCCCAACAAATCCACACCGATCCTCTGAACAGTATCGCACACAGAACCATTTCCCTTACCTATGACTCTAGGTGCCCCTTCACATTCCTGAACACTGCAGGCAATTTAGCATGGCCAATCCACCCTAACCTGCCCATCTTTGAACCGTGGGAAGAAACCAGAGCAAACCCGCGCAGACACAGGGAGAATGTGCAAACACCATATTGACAGTCACTCAGGCTGGAATTGAACCTGGGACCCTGGCGCTGTGAGGCAGCAGTGCTAACCACTGAGCCACTCTGCCGCGCATGGGAGACACTGTTGAAGCTTTCTGTTGCAATTCTAAGTTGGTTTTCTTGCATTTCAATCCTGATGCATCTAAGATGACAAACGTTAAATTCATGTCCCCTTTTAGTGCTGTTTAAGTTCCAAAGTTCCAGAACCCAGATGTGCCACATTGTGCCTCCGTGAACCTTCGACTCTGTTAGGGGGCTATACGTGTGTAAATGATTGTTGTCAGTCCCACACCACCGCTTACCAAGGCTTGTCAATAAGACTGCCAGTGGAAAGGTCTCTGCCCATAGCATCGCTGAACCCATTGAAGAGGTGAGACATCGAATTGATGGAGACAAAATGATAAGCCGCAGTGTCACGGAATTCCATACCTTACTGAGAACCACGCTCAGAAAGAGGAATGTGTTTGTCTGTGCAGACGTGCCCTTTTGCAACGTGTCGAAATTGAGCTGCTTCTCATTTCACCGTTAATGGAGGCCAAGCCCCATTTGTCACTTTCCTGGTGCTGGGCCAGTCGCTGGAGGGGTGTTGGTTATAGTGAACTCTCTTGTCACACTGGGTTCGAACATGCTCCAAAGGCTGTGCTGGGAGAAAGGGAGATTCTCAAGTTACCTGCAGGTGGACCCAGGTCTGCTCGCAGCCACTTACAGTAGGCACTTTGCACACCTGAACTCCTGAAAGGTCCGGGGGATGTGGGGGTGGTGGGGTCGTGCTAATCAATAAATGTGCGACAGGATGGGTCTGCCGCTGACGTGCTCTTCGACAGTGCTGGCGTGGAAAGGGAAAAGACAGCACTGTTGTAGCCCCGATCACAAATCTCTGATATAAGTCAAACATAAGAACTAGGAGCAGGGGTAGACCATCTGGCCCCTCGAGCCTGCTCCGCCATTCAATAAGATCATGGCCCACTCACCATAACCCTAAATCCTCTTACTGTTCAAAAATCTACCTTTGCCTTAAAAACATTAAGCAAGGAAGTCTCAACTACTTCACTGGTTGGGGAATTCCACAGATTCACATGCCTTTGGGTGAAGGAAGTTCCTCCTCAGCTCAATCCAAAATCTGTTCCCCCTTATTTTGAGACTATGCCCCCCTGGTTCTAATTGAACCCGCCAGTGGAAACACCCTTCCTGGTTCTATCTACATTCCTCTTTCTGAGCATGGTTCTCAGTAAGGTATGGAATTCCGTGACACTGCGGCTTATCATTTTGTCTCCATCAATTCGATGTCCCACCTCTTCAGTGGGTTCAGCGATGCTATGGGTAGAGACCTTTCCACCGGCAGTCTTGTTGACAAGCCTTGGTAAGCGTTGGTGTGGGACCGACAACAATCATTTACACACGTATAGCCCCTCTAACAGAGTCAAAGGTTCACTGAGGCACAATGTGGCACATCTGGGTTCTGGAACTTTGGAACTTCAACAGCACTAAAAGGGGACATTTTAAGGAGACCAAAACTGCACACAGTACTCCAGATGTGGCCTCACCAACACCTTGTACAGCTGCAGCATAACCTCCCTGTTTTTAAATTCAATCCCTCCAGCAATGAAGGACAAAATTCCATTCACCTTCTTAACTACCTGCTGCACTTACAAACCAGCGTTTTGTGATTCCTGCACAAGGATATCCAGATCCCTCTGCACAGCCGCAGACTGCAATTTTTAGCCATTTAAGTAATAGTACATTTTGCCGTTCCTCCTACCAAAATGGATGACCTCACATTGTACCTCATTTGCCAGATGCTTGCCTGTGACGCCATTACAATAGGGATGTCAGAGAGGGCTAACTATCTTCGAAGTTTATCAGATTGCGGTGTTGAGATGCAACACAAATGTCGATAGAGTTTGAACAGTATGACCTCCCTCCTGTGAGAAGATTATTCTCATTTTAAATAAGTTAGCAAAAGTAAAGCCCTGCTCTCTTATTAGAGAGTGAAAACTTGTGGTGAGTTTAACCTGAGGGTCACTGTACCTCAGACGAGGGCCATGGTTGAGTAACCTCAGCAGATTACAGTAACCTCAGGTAGGGAGGGAAATGAACACATCATATTGGCTTCACTCTGATTTCAGAGACTAGCCATTAAGCTATGTGAATCCTAACATCCCCTCGAGCTTCAAATGTTGAGGGGTGACCTTACTGAAGTTTATAAAACCATGAGGGGCATGGATAAGGTGAATACTCAACGTATTTTCCCATGGGTAGGGGAGTCCAAAACTAGAGGGCATAGGTTTAACGTGAGAGGGAAAACATTTAAAAGGGACCTGAGGGGCAACTTTTTCACACAGAGGGTGGTGCGTGTATGGAACGAGCTGCCAGAGGAAGTGGTGGAGGCTGGTACAATTACAGCATTTAAAAAGCATCTGGATGGGTATATGAATAGGAAGGGTTAAGAGGGACATGGGCCAAATGCTGGCAAATGGGACTAGATTAATTTAGTATATCTGGTTGGCATGGACGAATTGGACTGAAAGGTCTGATTCCGTGCCTTATGACTCTGTGACCTATGCAAATGGCCTCCAGCAGTAGAAACAGCAACATTGGTTGCAGATTCTGAAGGGGTTTGACAGGGCTTTACTCTGTAGGAAAAAATGAAGACTGCAGATGCTGGAGATCAGAGTCGAGAGTGCGGTGCTGGAAAAACACAACAAGTCAGGCAGCATCCAAGGAGCAGGAGAATCACCATTTCAGACAAGGGCCCTTCATCAGGAGCGAGGCTGGGTGTGGCGGTCTTTCAGCCCAGCATGGCAGAGTCTCAACCGGCGTGGCAATCTCTCGGCCTGGCATGGTAGCCATACCACTAGTGCTTCATTCAGAGGCTCACTGAAGATGTTACCTAGTATGGTGACGAAACGTCTAAAAACGAACCTTCCAGCTCAGTGAGCAAACATCCATTGTATGCATTTAAAAAAAGTGTTTTCCCCATTAGAATATGTACTTAAGAAGCTGCATCTAGGTACATTGGTAGCAATTAAGTGGCAACTTGTAAACTTTTCACTGCACCCATTGGCATACCTGTGACAATAAAGCTAAGTCTAATTCTGTTCTAATGATGCAAAGTGCATTCCACTGCCCATTTTCTGACTCCAAGTGGCAGTTGGCCCCCCTGGACACAGTGTCACGGCTCATTCGTTTACAAAACACCACTTCAGGTACTTGAACTACAGGAAAGTAGCTTCAAGCAGACTGAACAAAGCAAGAGAGCTGGTGGAAGGAGGGGAGGAGCGAGGGTGGGGGCAGCAGATGTCAATGTTTAGTATACAAACACAGCAGCAAAGCTTTGCAAAGGAGCTTTGCAAACATTCTCCCATTCTGCCCTACGGTGTCAGGTTTCTCTGTCAGGTATGAGGTGTCTCAGATCCCCCTTTGTTGAATTTCCCTGTTACTTAGGCACCATTGCCTTGTAGGCTAGTTTGTGAGATTACACCATCTACGATGTATTGCTTTGACATGTCAAGCAGCCGGTCAGACATACAAGAAATCTTGCATTTACCTAGCACCTTTCATAACCTTGGGATATCTAAAACTTCTGTTTTTTAAAAAATTTATTCATAGTTAAAAATCACATAACACAGGTTTATTTGTGGACAACCACCTGACGAAGAAACAGCACTCCAAAAGCTAGCACTGCCAAATAAACCTGTTGGACTATAACCTGGTGTTGTGTGATTTTTTTTAAACTTAATACACTCCAGTTCAACACCAGCACCTTCATGTCATTATTTATTGATGTGTGGGATATAGATGTCACTTGCTGGCCAGCGTTCTTTTGCCTGTTCCTAGGTGAGAAGGTGGGGGTGAGCTGCCTTCTTGATCCACTGCATTCCACCTGCTGTGGGTTGACCCACAATGCCCTTAGGGAGGGAATCCCAGGATTTTGACCCAACGACACTGAAGGAACGGCGATATATTTCCAAGTCAGAATGGTGAGTGGCTCAGAGGGGAACTTGCAATTGGTGATGTTTCCATAAATCTACTGTCCTGGTCCTTCGAGATGGATGTGGTTGTGGGCTTGGAACGTACTGAGGATCATTGGTGAGTTTCTGCATTGTGTAGACAGTACAGAATGGTAGTGGAGGTAGTGGATGTGGTGCCAATCAAGCAGAGGCTGCTTTGTCCTGGATGGTGTTGAGCTGCTTGAGTGTTGTTGGAGCTGTACCCAACAAGTGAGGAGTATTCCATCATACTCTTGACTTGTGCCTTATAGGTGGCACTTGCCGCAATATTCAGAGCCTCTGACCTGCTTTTGTATCGTCAATTAAAAGCTTTTTTTGGGGGGGGGGTGTAGACATTGCTAGAATGAACACTGAAAGCTCCTACACTTTCCATTGTAGGTTATGTACAAACAAGCATGGCGTGTTTAGTCCCTCAAGTCAGTTCCAATATTCAATTCAACTCCAAAACTACTGAATTTAAAACCTATTTTGGCCCATCTTGCTTCTGATGGTTGCTACAGAAGTAAGTACTAATCTTGTTTCTTGCCCCTCCCCCATACCTTTGCTTAGGGCTCTTTATCAAATACTTATCCAGTACCCTTAAAGGTGATATTTTATACTCTTGAAGCAAAATATTATGACAACGCTATCACTTTAAGAGGTTATGTTGACCTGTTTCGTTTTGAACAGTTTGCCAGGCAGAGGCTTCAAGCTAGCTACTGAGAGCACTTGTGCAAACAGCTTGGTAGGCCTTGGGTTTTTTTTTGGAACAGCCTGAATCGTTTGGCCAGCTCTCACAGATCAGGATTTCGCAGTAGCATCTGAAGCCTTTGGGGTCTTAGCACAGTTGGTGGCTTCAGTGAACGTCTCCCGGCTGCAACTGTCTGAATTTTCTTGATGCTTTTTTCCCTCCTAAATTGGAGAACTACATGTGAGATTCTGCACCTGAATTTGCATTTTTTTGTCAAGGGGTGCACGCATGAGATGTTACGATATCGGAACAGTTAATTAATAATAGTTATGGCACCTTTCTTTCTGTTAAGTTTTCCAGAGTTACAGTAAGATATGAGTGTTTTGCTAAACACAGTAGTTTGACCAGTCACATTGCATCTGGGACAGATATTTTACATTTGCCATTGAAATAAGAATAACTGGTTTCTAGACTACCTCTGAGAGTATTTTGAGGGGGCCTGGTGTGGTCCATAACAATATACACAGTTTTATTAAGCACTGTACCTCGCTTCGTTTATGATGCTTTATAGGCTATTCGGGCTGCTCAAGGACACACCGACCCTCTGAAGAGCATCCCACCCAGATCCACCCCTGCATTGCCCATGGCTAATCCACCTAGTGTGCACATCCATGGACACAATAGGCAATTTAGCAAGGCTGATGCACCAAATCTGCATATCTTTGGACAGTGGGAGGAGACTGGGGCACTCAGCAGATGTGGATATAGGGAGAACCTGCAAACTCCACACAGACCGTCACCAGAGTGTGGAATGGAACCCAGGTCCCTGGCGCTGTGAGGCAGCAATGCCTTTGAGCCAAATGTTTGTGGTGTAAGTCTGATCCCAGGACTTGACTGCCAAGGAACATGTGTTCATAACATGGTCAAACAGGTGGACCTCACCCTTTGAATCTTTCCAACATGCACCAATGGCAGATGGTAACAGTAGGCAGTATTCTTGGTTCACCAGGCCTTGGGAAGGAGTCTCAACCATCCTACAGACATCACATCTGTCTGCCCTGGGATAATGACTGCCATCTGCCCTCAGGCTCACTGCCTTTATTCCTGATGAAGGGCTTTTGCCCGAAACGTCGATTTCGCTGCTCGTTGGATGCTGCCTGAACTGCTGTGCTCTTCCAGCACCACTAATCCAGTAAATGTCACTTCTGTCTTGCATACTGTCTGTAGATGCTGATTTGAGAGTGACAGGCCCTTTGACTGGCAGAGATGGATAGCACTGGGCTGAAGTTGACTGATGCTTTTCCTTCTGCATGGCCATCATTTCATCGGCCCTCTGTCTTAACAGGCCCTTCCTGTTTGTCCCCACTCACCCAAAACAGCAGCAAGCACCAGGACCAGAATACACCGCAGAAGGAGGCCATTTAGCCCATCGAGTTCAATGAGATAATGGCTGATCTTCAACTCCACTTGCTGGTATTCTTCCCATAACCCTTGACTCCATTACAGATTAAAAACTTATCTCAGACTCAAATATATTTATGGAGCCTGCCTCAACAGGCCTCTGTGGGAAAGAATCCCACAGATTCACTTCTCTCAGGAAAAAAAAAAGATTCCTCAGCTCTGGGTGGCCCCTTATTCGAACATTATGCCCAATGGTTCTAGATTCTCCAACAAGAGGAGGGAAGGGGACGAAACGTCTGCAACACAAATTCCCAGCTCAGCGAACAGAACCACAACAATGAGCACCCGAGCTACAAATCTTCTCCCAAACTTTGAAGGAAGCCTTTCCCCATCTACCCTGTCAAATCTCACAAAACTTTTATATATTTCAACAAGGTCACCTCTCATTCTTTTATTTTCTAATAAATACAGAAGGAATCTACTCAACCTCTCCTCCCAAGACAGTCCCTCCATAGCTGGTATCAACCTAGTCAATCTTCTCTGGACTGCCTCCACTATTCCTTAGATATGGGACCAAAAATGTTCACAGCATTCCAGTTTTGGTGTGAAAGTGCCTTTTACAGTCTTAGCAAAACCTCCCTTTTCGTTCACTTTGAAATAAATGACAAGATTCCATTTACCTTTCCAATCATCCAGTAAATTTGGTTGCTAGCCTTTTAAAGAGGGCAAATTCAAAGCATTCATTTCAAGAGGGCTAGAATTCAAGAGCAGAGACATATTGCTCAGGCTGTATAAGGCCACATCTGGAATATTGTGAGTAGTTACAGTCCCTGTATCTAAGGAAGGTTTGGAGTGGGTCCAGAGAAGGTTTACAAGAATGATCCCAGGGATGAAAGGCTTGTATGAGGAGTTTTGAGCATTCTGGATTTGTACTCAATGGAGGTTAGAAGGATGAGGAGTGATCTGATTGAAACTAAGCAATTGGACTGGATAGTGTAGGAATGGAGACATTCCCAGTCCTAAGAGAGACTAGGTCCCAAAGGCACAGCCACAGAGTGAAGGGATGACCTTTAGGACTGAGGAGGAGGACAAATGTCTTCAACTAGAGGGCAGTCAATCTGTGGACCTCATTGCCACAAACAGCTGTCGGGGCAAGTCATTGAACGGATTTAAGACAGAAATAGATAGGTTCTTGATTAGTAAGGGAATCAAGGATTATGGAGCGAAGGCAGGAAAATGGGGTGGAGAAACCTATCAGCCACGATTGAACAGTGAAGCAGACTCGATGGGCTGAATGATATAATTCTGCTAGGTCTTAGGATCTTTTTTGCAACTTATGGACAAGAACTCCCAAATCCCTCCAATCTGTAGCCTTTTGCAGTCTTGCCATGCATCAAATCCAATCCTGGTCAATTGGAGGTCTGGCTTGCAGGAATCCATATATCACCAATGTGGCGACCCTGTTGGACTTATGCTGACAGCTAGCTGGTCACGGAGCACTAGAGTCATAGAGGTGTACAGCATTGAAACAGACCCTTCGGTCCAACCCGTCCACAGGAACGTGACTGCCCATTCAGCTCATATCCCCCAGTCAAAGGATCCCACACAGTGATTTGCTTCCATGCTCTGTGTTGCCAGATTTGTTTGAAGCAGAGGAGGTGGAAGCTGATCAGCTACTTTTCTGGACTTGCACAAGTTGTCAATTGCTGCAAAGGAAGAGGCTGAGAACAGAAACTTGGTACACACTGAACTTTTCAGCTGTTTGCAGTTCAACTTTGACAGATTTGTTTGAAACAACATTATACTTTCATAATTATTCAAGCTGACTTAATAAAGTATGATTACAACTGAAAGTGAGTTTATCGCAGTGAACAAAAGCAGTATTTAAATCAGGGTCAATCCACAGTGTGAAGTAGTTTTTAAATGGCTGAAAATGGCAAGGACAGAACTTTTCACAAACTATATTGAGGTATAATTGGCTCACTAAGTTTTAAAAATATAATTAGAATTGTGAAAATACCACAAGGATTTGTCATATTTCAGTCATGGGACACTGGTAAGTACTCAATCTGCTTCTAGGTTACTAAAAATTAGGGTAACTTGCAGTGATGAATGCAAAATTCAGTAATCTGTTGCAACAATGGGACAAACTGCACCAAGTAAAAAGCAAATCAAGCAGGAACCTTAATAGTGCAGAGTATTTAAAGTCTTGCAATACATTGCAATTTTCAGTGTCTTTATTGCACTAATTGAGTCTCATGGAATGGGACTCATGATTGGCACTCCTGAGCAAGGCTAATGATCAGCCAAGCTACAGGTGACACCCTGTGTGGAATCCAGAACCATTCTAGCTACTATCCTGACAGGCCAATGTGGAAAGAATCTTGCCCCAGAGTGACAAGACAACCAATACCAATTGTGAAACAGGCAAGGCAGATTGGTTGCAGACCCACCTACTCTGTAATTACTGAGGCTTGATTTGGTCATGAACTGCTTTTCCCAAGCACCGCATTTTAAACCACCTTGATATAGGAGAGTAAAGTGGAAACTAATGCAATCAGCTTGTCTGAAGGAAGATCTAGTTGGTTGGTAGACAATTAACAAGGTCCCAACAAAACCAGGTGAAAGTGAGCAGCACATTTCAACAAACAATTCAGTGCACCAAACCAAAGTTAGATTGCATTATCGCTTGGCAACCCAGTTAAGGTGGGTACTGGGGTCTGGATATTCGTATCTGCGTTCAGGAAGCATCCACCTGCAGGATGCAAGATCAGTGCTGTCATGTTTACTCAATGCTTATGCAGTGAATAACTAATCATCACCATTTTAATGGCATTTTCCTGACTGTATAGACAATAACAAACTAATGTTTAAAATGGCACAATTCCAAGTACTTACATGCAAGAGATGTGCCAAGTGGTCCCAGAGCCAGACGCTGGGATTCAAAACATAGGGAAGAAGAACTGCTTCCGTATAGGCAATGATACTCGGTCATGCCTTATACATCACTTACAGCTACATGAAGTATTCTTAAAAAAGGGAGAGACATGCAGTGCCAGGCTGGTTCTGGTGCATTGATCAGATTGAAACAGCCATCCACCAGGACTCAAAGGAGTTGAGTTTCAAAAAGACCTGAGTCAATACCTGACAATTGAAATTCAGCTTAAGCTAAAGAAACAGTATGTACACAAAATGTATTTTATTACAAAGTAAAGTCCACAACAAAAACACAATGTCAGGGCCCGACTTAAGAAACAAAATAAAAGAACTAGGCTTGTTATTGGTTCAGAATCTCCCACTCAGTGTCATAAGTTACAATTATCACAAAAGCAGCCATTTCATTTGCCAGTAATCAATGGATTTCTAAGAACAACAATCACCGAATCCCCTCGGAGGAACATCTTGGAGATGTATCGGTCCTTGTTAACTGGTTTGGACTTCTTCTTGCCTTTCCCACTCTTGGGTACCTCGGTCCACATCTCTTTGACGTTTTCTAGCACCATGTTGCAATGTCTGGAACAGGAAACAGGTGAGAATTTGAGAGCTTTTCAGAACAGAAATTCTTTCCAATAACACACCTCGTCAATGCAACACAATTCAGGACTCCAATGGTACTGCAGATCATAATCACTCTCAGTGCATGTAGTGGAGATTCCCTGCAAGTGCTTCCCTTGCTCCACATGCCCTTTGACACATGTCATGCACCCAAAGGCAAACCAGGCTGCCCCTTCAGAACTTGCACGATCCATTGCGCCAAAGTTGGAATCATAAAGGCAAAATACTGCACTTACAGACAGTGATATAGATGCAGTCCACACAAAATACAGTGTCAGTGTTTCTTATCACAGGCCACCTACAGTAGCAAACATTGCTACCAGATCCATTACAAAAATACCCACTTGCAGATTTCACAGAAAACTTGGAAAGGGAATTGAAAATAAAAACCGTTGGTCTTTGAAGGAGGAAGAAGGAAGTAAGGCAAAAGACACAGTTGTACCTAAAAAGGCACAATGAACTGGTTGAAATCTGATTACCTTAGTGACAAGGTTGTAACAGATAACAAATAGGAGAGAGATGCATTTCCTGGCTTAAAAAGGGTCAAGTTATCACTGTTAGTTTTATCAGATGCTACATACAGCGAGAACATTAACATTGTGCTCAATACCCAGTGTAGACTGCAGGACATCAGTCAGAAACTACCCTGTCAAATACGACACCTTAACCATGTGATTTTTAAGGAACAGCAATGAGGATATATATTTTGACTTACTTCCTTGAGGTGGGGAGTGGGAAATTAAAATACTTCCCCACTTGTTGCAAATTCTTTAATCAGAAGCTCATCACATAAAGCAAGTGTACCTCCTGTCCAGACCAGTGACATTTCAGTTTCCTTTACCAACCTGGCACCTTGTCAGTGAATTTTAACAATTTAACACCAACCGTGGTCATTTTTATGCGAGGGCTCCAAAACCCACTAACAACTGGAGTGTAAGAGGCAGATATTCATTACAACTAGCCTTAACCAGTTGCACCAAACAGTAAACTCGACAGCCCAGCCCTCCTCTGCATCCTTGCAATTTACTTTTGCTTTCACGTACTCACCTAATTCTTTACTGAAAAGCTATCAGGTAGCTGATTCCAAAGCTTTAATACTCCCTGCGTAAAGATTTGCCACTTCCAGAGCTGCTACCAGTCACATCCATTCAACGTATTTTCGGTACTCACTTGCCAATCTATTGTAACTGCCTGAAATAAAGTTCACTGCCACGAAACGGGGTGAAAATCACATCCCTATCAGTCAGGACTGGAAGTCTGTCCAGGTTCCAGAGGTGGAGTGCTAGCCAAACTTTTATAGTACTGCCCTCACTGATGGACAGTGTTACAAAGATCAGTGACACAAAGCAGTAGAGAAATAAATTAAGTTAGTTTATTCTATTCTTCGTGAGCAGAGGATGATTCAGAAATCTGCACTGGCATCTCATCAACTCTGTTGTCAGATGCCTGTAGGAGTGTGCACGATCAGTGAGAGAGGATCTTAACCTGGAACTGGAACAGGTCATTTCAAAACCTGTTACTTTTTGAGTTAATGTTAGATCCAACCCAATCTCTTCCCCATTGCGGTGAGAGGAAATGATTAGATTAGATTAGATTAGATTCCCTACAGTGTGGAAACAGGCCCTTTGGCCCAACAAGTCCACACCGACCCTCCGAACAGTAACCCACCTAGATCCATTCCCCTATTCTATACTTACTCCTGACTAATGCAATTAACACTATGGGCAATTTAGCATGGCCAATTCACCAACCTGCACATCTTTGGACTGTGGGAGGAAACCGGAGCACCCGGAGGAAACCCATGCAGACAAAGGGAGAATGTGCAAACTCCACACAGACAGTTGCCTGAGGCTGGAATCAAACATGGGTCCCTGGTGCTGTGAGGCAGCAGTGCTAACCACTGAGCGACCGTGCCGCCCCGGTGTCAGTCCATATAGCTTCGTTCCAAAGTTTAAGGTGGAGCTGGAATAAGTCCAGTTGAGTAAGAGCTGTCAGTCATTCAACAGATCATAAGGGATACCACTGAATGGAAGTAATCAGACGCTAATCAGACATAGAGTGGTGGGATCTGCAGCGATAAAGTACCACAATTCAACCAGCTCGGATGCACAAATAGAACACTGACAAATGTTCGGTGGATTGGGTGAACAGAATGAGCTGCAACAGGAGATGGTGGAGGTAGGTACAATTACAGCATTTAAAAGGCATTTGGATAGGTACATGAACAGGGTTTAAAGGGATACAGGCCAAATGCTGGCAAATGGGACTAAATTAATTTATCTGGTTGGCATGGATGAGTTGGACCAAAGGGTCTGGTTCAGTACTCTACATCTCTAAGACTATTGAGTCGTAACACCACAACAAGTCTATTTGACACACAAGGCAAGACATAGAATCATAGCGATGTACAGCATGGAAACAGACCCTTTGGTCCATACCATCCATGCCAACCAAATATCCCAACCCAATCTAGTCCCACCTGCCAGCACCTGGCCCATATCGCTCCAAACCCTTCCTATTTGTCTTGACCTAAAGCCACAGGCTTCTCATTTACAATGCACTTGTGCTAAAAAACAACATGCAGAATTTTACCATGCAGGTAGAAAGCAGCAAACAAATATATTTCAATGCTGTCTCTACACTAAAGCTAAGGCCCAGACCTTCCCCACAGAGCAAGCTTCCAGCACCAGGCGCTCTGCATACCAGAACTTCACCAGTCCACAGGTAAAGCCCATTGTGACTCATGACTGCAGACAGACCACAAAGTTAATACTATTCCCGGAAAGGATGACAATGATAGATTAAATTCCTGACTTGTTCCTTGTTTGGTTTTTTAAAAAAGAAATGTCACTAGACCAGAATTTTATGTAATTTCAATACACCTGCAAACGCAGGACAATTGTAAAGTTCATTGCTAGGTGAAGGTGAAAGACTTATATGCAATCTATCACAGTAATGCTCTGTGATAGCAGCAATTTGATTAATGCTGCAGATAAATAGAAAACAAGAGCACAAGTAGGCCTGTAGCCTTTCAAGCCTGCTTTATGATTCAGCATGATCATAACTGATCCTCAACCTCAACACCACACTCCCACATTTTTCCCCCATATTCCTCAATATTTGTAGGAATATATAAAATAATATCAAGCTACTTGCCACTCTGCTGCATTTTGGTTGTGACAAAATGTCATAGATGTCACATGTTAAAACCTAGCGGTGAACATTCCTCCCATAACATACATTTTTGATTTTTTGGGGGGTGGGGAGCCTGCCAATATAGTTGGAAAGCAAGAGTAGACAGGCAAGCAGTGATCACAAAAAGCCTACCTGTCAAAGGCTTTGACTCTGCCAAGCAGCTTCTTGTTGTTGCGACAGTTGATAAGGACCTGCGTGTTGTTTTTCACGGACTGTGTCAGAACAGAGAGAGGTCCTGTGTTAAACTCTTCCTCCTCTCTCTTCTGGAGCTCCTCAGGAGTCATCTCACTCTTCGGCTTGTTTAGCAGACTCCTAGAAGGATTATTCCAAGTTATTTCAAAGATTCATCATTAAGGATCCAATAGTGGAGAGTCAAACATAATAAGAAGGCAGAGTGATTAATCGTTAGACCCTCTTTGATATAAGGACCTTCCAACTCTCAGCACAGCTTCAGAATGCTCTGAATAACCAACTCAAGACTTCTTTTGAAGCGAAATACTGCTGTTATGTAGACAAAAGCACAGCAAGACTGTGGAAATGGCGACTGAATGGCAAGATACTGCTGATTGGGTAACTGCTATGTGTAGTTTTGGTCTCTGCATTTACAAATGGATAGCTGCCTCTGAAGTCAATACAGAAAACATTCATTCAACTGGTCACCAAGATGAGAGGGTAGCCTACGCTAAAAGGCCAAGTAAAGTAGGTATATGCTCTCTGGATTTTGGAATAAACCAAGTTGGCCCATCCCAAAGTTGTCAGTGTAGTGTATCACATGGCACCAATGAACTAGTGGCATTCTCGCTGGACCATTAATCCAGAATACCAGGTAAGGTCCAGAGTTTGAATCCTGCTATGGTAGATGGCGGAATTTGAATTTAATAAAATATTCAAATAATATGGATCCCATCCCATCCCATCCACCGATACCTATTTGGGAAGGAAACTACCTTTCTTATTCAATCTGGCCTATATGTGACTCTGTACCCACAGCAATATGACTGATTCTTAACTATCCTTTGGGCAACTAGGGATGGGCAATAAATGCTGTCCTAACCAGCAGTGCCCACATCCCATGAATGAATCAAAAGAACTCCCCTGTGGAAAGCCCCAGTAAAGTCCTAGAGCAAGTCAGTCCTTGCTGTCCCCTCAACTAGGAAGATTGCGGTAGCAGAATCTTAATTAACTTGATTAATTCTGGAGGTTACAACAATCATTATAGCACATCATACTCCACATCAGAAAGCTCCAGTTGGGTTTCACAAAAGGCATGCCCCACATATAAACATGCAACAATCATCCATTATTAGCTGAGGGGCAGTTTCACTGAAATATTAAAAGACTCTGAAGGGGGTTGACAGGACAAATACAGGTAGCCCCTGCTATCAGAAAGTACAGCGTTTCCAGGAAACCTCTCGTAAGCAGAAAATGGCATAAAGCGAAGGTGCATGATTTATATGGGGAAAATGTTTCTCCAATTTTCATAAGAATGAAAATCCTCTCCAGATTTGCAAAAGCCGGTACTAATGTAGCTCTTTCGTAAAAGCCAAATTGCGTAAAGGGAATGCTCCAAAACTAGGTGAATCCTGAACGGAGATTGTGTTTTCCCCTCCCACTCAAGCTGGAGAATCTCAAAAATGGCACAGTCTCAGGAGAAGGACTGCACATTTCAGATTGAGGAGAAGACAAATTACTTCAAAGGGTTATGAATCTTTGGAATACTACCTCAGAAGGTTGCGAATGCTCCATTGTTGAAAATATACAAGGCTGGGATAGACAATGTTTTAGTCTCTCACAGAATCAGGGAAGATGGGCAATGGGTGGGAGGATGGATTTGAAGTCAAAAATCAGCCCCTGATTGGATTGAATTATGGACCAGGCCAATGGACTACACTTGCTTTTGTTTCTAGTGTTCTTAATGTTCAATCATGGCATGATGTGAACTGCCTGTTCTCCTCTGAACAAAGCCATGAAAAATTTGACACACCATTTTGACTTCTGTAGGTCTTCGACAATATCCCACATGGTAGACATGTTTGGTTCAGGTCAGATCACATGGGATCCAGTGAAAGCTAGCCAACTGGATACAATATTGGCTTGATGGTAGAAGGCAGAGGGCTATCATCCGGACTGGAGGCCTGTGATTAGTGATGCACTGCAAGAATTAGTTCTGGGTCCACGGCTGTTTGTCATCATATCAAAGATTTGGATGAAAATATAGTGGGTAGGGTTAATAAGTTTGCGGATGATACCAAAACTGGTGGTACTGTGGCCACCGAAGGTTATCGCAAAGTACGAGATCTTGATGAGGTGGGCCAATGGGCTGAGAAGTGGCAGACAGAGTTTAATTTCGATAAATGTGAGGTGTGCATTTTGATAAGGCAAACCAAGGCAGGAATTACACAGTTAACAGGACAGTGCTGGAGCATGTTGTTGAACAGAGGGACCTCAGGATGTGGGTTCGTAGTTCCTTGAAACTAGCATCACAGGTAGATATTGTGGTGAAGGTTGTATTTGGCATGCTTGCCTTCATTTGTCAGAGCACTGTGTACAGGAGCTGGAACAAGCTGGACAAGACATAGGTGAGGTTACTTTTATATTATTGCTTATAATTCTGTTACAGGAAAGATGTCGTTAAACTAGAAAGGATGCAGAAAAAATTGACAAGATGTTGCCGGGACTGGAATTGTAAGAGGTGGCTAGACAGCCTAGGACCTTTTTACCCTGGAATGTCAGAGGCTGAGGGGTGACCTTATAGAGGTTTATAAGGTCACGAGGGGCATAGATAAGGTGAATTGCTAAGGTCTTTTTTTTCCCAAGGGTCAGGGATAGGTTTAAGGTGAGAGGGTAATGATTTTAAAGGGACCCAATGGGCAATGCTTTCACACAGAGGGTGGCGTGTATATGGAATAAGCTGCCAGAGGAGACGGTAGAGGCCAGTACAATTACAGGATTTAACAGACATTTGGAAAGGTACATGAATTGGAAGGGTTTAGAGGTTTATGGCCAAATGTTGGCAAGTGGGACGAGTTCAGTTTGGAATACCTGGTCAGCATGGACAAATTGGACCAAAGCACTTGTTTCCATGCCGTATGACTCTATGAATGGTACCCCATTCAAATCAACCTTGTGAAACTTAACCCAGGCTCCTTAAAAATTAATCAGGAGCTTGAACCTACAACCAGAGCAGGATTATTCTGAACTGGGTCATGTTGATGCCACAAATTTTGCTCGGACAAAACCCAGGAAAGCAATTAAGTCCATCACATAGCAAAAGACTAACGTTAGAATGGCAAAGACAGAATCTATACAAATATAGTGAAGCCTGCCAGGCAACTACTTGAGTGAAAGGGATTATATACGCTGTATGTCGGAATGCTCCCAGTATTTATTTTAGAAAGTTCCCACCAACTCAACTAACATCCCAAAACACACACACTTTAAAAGAGCTCCATTATTTATAGATCTCCAAAGACTGAATTTATTCTTTTTAAAATGATACAGACTTTGGGATATTTTCACACAGGTTTACAGAAGCTCACAAAAACCAGAGATCACATATCTAAAAGGATGTTAGACGGTCCTTTCCACAGAGAACAGTAGATCATAATTATACCTCCCACCCCAAGGATATAGATCCTTAGCCTCCGATCATACACACAGACAGTTTTCACCTGTACAATGATGACATTCAGCTGAATCTTACGAACATCTCATTCACTGCTCCACTCCTTATTGTGCATTTGACATCCAATACTGGATCTGCAGAATTTCTTCCAGTTAAACATTAATTTTGAAGACAACATGTTCAGTTTTACTCCAAACTCTTCTCCCTTGCCAGTATCCACTCTCGCCATCTCCTGGCAACAATCCAAAATTAAACTAATTTGCTCAACTTGGTGATCTGTTTAATCCCGCAACAAGTATCCAATCACACATTAACGCCATCACTAATCTGTAACATCACCAGACATCGTGCCTGCCTCAACTAGACTGTCGTTGAATTATAACACAAAAGTTCAGCTTCTCCCATCATGAAAATAAGTTAATCAGGGTCTCAGTTAGGAAAGCTCAAGGTACAGGCCAGAACATGTAACACCCATTGGAACAGGACTCTGGTCAGACAGCTAATTCCAACTACTGTAATAAAGAAACTGAACAAATGCCTTCCCTTAACAGCACAGGAAACGATATGGAAAGGGTAACATAAATTGAGTAAGTTGAATGAGGTGACAAGAGGATAAAGTTGGGGGGGGGGGAGGAGGAAACGGTGAGGCAAGAGGGTCGGGGTGCAGCAGTGAGGGCCATAAGACCAAATGAAAGAACAGCACAATTTCCATCATTCAATAATGGCTGATACGTTCCTCAACCCGGACGAGGAACGGTCCCGGACGATTGGAAGATGGCTGTAGTAACCCCCTTGTTCAAGAAAGGATCAAGGCAAAAGATGGAAAATTATAGGCCAATCAGCTTAACCTCGGTTGTTGGTAAAATTCTAGAATCCATCATTAAGGATGAGGTTGCTAAATTCTTGGAAGAGCAGAGTCTGATTAGAACAAGTCAACATGGATTTAGTAAAGGGAGGTCATGCCTGACAAACCTGTTGGAATTTTTTGAAGAGGTAACAAGTAGGTTAGACCAGGGGAACCCAGTGGATGTGGTCTATCTGGACTTTCAAAAGGCCTTTGATAAGGTGCCACACGGGAGACTGCTGAGCAAGGTGAGGGCCCATGGTGTTCGAGGTGAGCTGCTGGGATGGATTGAGGATTGGCTATCTAACAGAAGGCAGAGAGTTGGGATAAAAGGTTCTTTTTCAGAATGGCAGCCGGTGACGAGCGGTGTCCCGCAGGGTTCGGTGCTGGGGCCACAGCTGTTCGCATTATATATTAATGATTTGGATGAGGGAACCGGGGGCATTCTAGCGAAGTTTGCCGATGATACAAAGTTAGGTAGACAGGCAGGTAGTACTGAGGAAGTGGGGAGGCTACAGAAGGATCTAGACAGGTTGGGAGAGTGGTCCAGGAAATGGCTGATGGAATTTAACGTGAGCAAGTGCGAGGTCTTGCACTTTGGCAAAAAGAATATAGGAATGGACTACTTTCTAAATGGTGAGAAACTTAATAAAGCCAAAGCACAAAGGGATCTGGGAGTGCTAGTCGAGGATTCTCTAAAGGTAAACATGCAGGTTGAGTCTGTGATTAAGAAAGCGAATGCAATGTTGTCTCTTATCTCAAGAGGGTTGGAATATAAAAGCAGAGATGTACTACTAAGACTTTATAAAGCTCTGGTTAGGCCCCATTTGGAGTACTGTGTCCAGTTTTGGTCCCCACACCTCAGGAAGGACATACTGGCACTGGAACGTGTCCAGCGGAGATTCACACGGATGATCCCTGGAATGACAGGTCTAGCATATGAGGAACGGCTGAGGATACTGGGGTTGTATTCGTTGGAGTTTAGAAGATTAAGGGGAGATCTAATAGAGACGTACAAAATAATACATGGCTTTGAAAAGGTGGATGCTAGAAAATTGTTTCTGTTAGGCGAGGAGACTAGGACCCGTGGACACAGCCTTAGAATTAGAGGGGGTCATTTCAGAACGGAAATGCGGAGACATTTCTTCAGCCAGAGAGTGGTGGGCCTGTGGAATTCATTGCCACGGAGTGCAGTGGAAGCCGGGACGCTAAATGTCTTCAAGGCCGAGATTGATAGGTTCTTGTTGTCTAGAGGAATTAAGGGCTACGGGGAGAACGCTGGCAAGTGGAGCTGAAATGCGCATCAGCCATGATTGAATGGCGGAGTGGACTCGATGGGCCGAATGGCCTTACTTCCACTCCTATGTCTTATGGTCTTAACCCCATCCTCCTGCCTTCTGCCCATAACCTTTGATTCCTCCTGTCAATCAACAAATCATCTATCTATCATAAATACACTCAATGACTTGGCCTCCACAACCCTCTGCAGTAATGAGTTCCACAGATTCATTACTGTGAATTCCTTCTCATCTCAGTTCTAAGGGTCACCCGTTCACTCTGACATTGCACTTTTGGGGGAAAGTGACGACTACAGGTGTTGGAAATCAGAGTCGAAGAGTATGGTGATGAAGACTTTATGCTCATCATGCCTCCTGATGCAGAGCTTATGCCCAAAATGTCAATTCTCCTGCTGCTCAGATGCTGCCTGACCTGCTGTGCCTTTCCAGCATCACACTCTTTGACACTATCTTTGAGTCCTAGTTTCTCCTACTATTGGAAATATTTTGTCCACATCCACTTTATCCAGACCCCTCAGCATTCTGTATGTTTCAATCAGAGGCCCCCTTATCCTTCTAAACTCCATCAAATAGAGACCCAGAGTTGTCAATCATTCCTCATATAACAAATTCTGGGATCATTCTTGTAAAACTCCTCTGGACCTGCTTGAAGCCAGCCTCAACCTTGTCACGAGTTTTGAGAAGATTTGTAGCTCAGGTTGAGGTTCTGCATGTAGGTTTGCTCGCTGAGCTGGAAGGTTAGTTTTCAGACATTTTGTCACCATGCTAGGTAACATCTTCAGTGAGCCTCCAAATGAAGTACATGTGGTGTAGCCCGCTTTCTACACCACCAGTGCTTCATTTGGAGGGTATTGAAGAAGAGGTTACCTAGCATGGCGACGAAACGTCTGCAAACGAACCTTCCAGCTCAGCAAGCAAACCTACATTGTCAACCTTCTTCCTTAGGTATGGGCCCATACTGCTCACAACATTCCAAATGCAGTTGACCAGAGCCTTATGAAGCTTCAGCAATACATCACTGCGTTTCTATTCTTGAAATGAATGCTAAGAGTGTTAGCCCTCTTGAAATGACTGCTAACACTGCATCTACCTTCCTAACTGCCAAGTGAACCTGCATGTTAACCCTAACAGAATGACTTGGATTCCCTTAAGAAAACGACTGGGAACTGTGCTGCTCGTGGACTACATAAATGATTTGAAGGAAAACGTAGCTGGTCTAATTAGTAAGTCTGTGGATGACACAAAGATTGGTGGAGTTGTGAATATTGAGGAAGATTGTCAGAGGATACAGCAGGATATAGATCAGTTGGAGGCATGGGCAGAAAATGGCAGATGGAGTTTAATCCAATCAAATAGAAAGGGTTTAGACATATGTGGGCCAAGTGCTGGCAAATGGGTCTAGATTAATTTGCAATATCTGGTTGGCATCGAGTTGGACTGAAGGTTCTGTTTCTGTGCTGTACATCTCTAAGACTCTAAATGTGCGGTGATGCATTTTGCAAGGTCCAGTACAGGTGGAAATTATACAGTACATGGCAGAACCCTTTGGAGGGTATTGATATGCAGAGGGATCAGGGTGTGCAGCCCCACAGGTCACTGAAGGTGGCAGCATAGGTAGAGAAGGTAGTAAAAAAGGCCTGTGGCATGCTCGCCTTCAATAGAAGTAGCATGGAGTATAAGGATAGGCAAGTTATGCTGCTGCTTTTTGGAACTTGAAATGTTGCGTACAGTTCTGGCCACAGCAGAAGGATGCGATACTTTGGAAAGGGTACAGAAAAGGTTCACCAGGTTTTTGCCTGGTATGGGAGATTTTAGCTATAAAGAAAGATTGGATAGACTGCATTCGATTTCACTGGAATGCAGGAGGTTGAGGGGCAACCGGTAGAGGTTTAAAAGATTGGGAATGGCATGGATAGAGTGGAAAGTAAGAGACGTTTTCTCAGGGTGGAGGGGTCACGTACTAGGAGACACAATGTCTGTCTGTCTGTGGGTGGTGTCTTAAAAGAGATGCACAAGGCAAGTTTTTCTCTCAAAAGATGGTGCGTGTGCCTGGAATGCGCCACTAGAGGTGGTGGAAGCAGACTCAATAGAAGTTTTCAAGAAGCACCTGGACGAATACATGAATAGGAAGGAAATAAAAGGATACGGATTCCTCTGTGAGTGAAGACATTTGTTTTATTATGGAAGGACAAAATGTGTCCGTGCAGGCTTAGACATCTGAAGGGCCTGTTCCTGTGCTATACTGTTCTTTTTTCCCAACTGCCTTTCTGCATCAGATTTCTGAATCCTTTCCCCATTTAGAAAATAGCTTAAGTCACTATTCTTTGTACTGAAGTGCATAACCTCACACTTTCCCAATTGTATGCCATCTGCCACTTCTTTGTCCACTCGTCTAGCCAAGCCCTACTGCAATCTCCCCGCTGCCTCGACACGACCTGCCCCTCCACCTACATTTGCATCATTTACAAACTTAGCAACAATGCTCTCAGTGCCTTCACCCAGATTGTTAATGAATAATATGAACAGTTATGGTCTCAACACTGACACCTGCAGAAACCACTAGTCATCAGCTACCATCCTGAAAAAGATCCCTTTGTCCCTCTATCCATAGTAGAGGAACTGGAAGAACACAGCAAGCCAAGCAACATCAAGAGGGCGAGAAGTCGACATTGGGGGTATAAACCTTCACCAGGAATCCTCTGTCCATGCCAGGTCCTTACCCCTAACACTATGGGCTCTCCTGTTATTTAGCAGCCACCTGGAAATCCAAATAGATCACATCAACTGGCTTTCCTTCGTCTAACGTGCCACGTTACCCCGTCAAAGAATTCTGAACAGGTTTGTCAGAGCCAAGAGGGACAGGAGAAGGGGGATTAGTCAAGAGGAGGGACAGGTGAGGGGAGGACTAGTGTCTGAGGAACCAGTGAAATGGGACAATGAGGCGAAAAGAGTGAGATAGAATCGGGTAAATATTGTCCCCTCTCCTTCCCCTCACACCACGGACGGGGTTAGGTACCGAGAATCTCTGTTTCCCCCCCCCCAATCACCGTCCCCCCCGGTGGGGAAAGGCTTCGGGCCTGCGCGGACTAGGCCTCAGGCCTTAGCAACGCCTTAAAAAGGCCCCTAATTACCGACAGGGGAGCGGGAAAACGGTGCCGCGGAGGAGAGAGGTGCGGCTCTTTTCTCCCCCATCATCATCGCCGCCCCTCTCTCTATCTCTCAATCAATCACTTCACCCCCTCCTCGACCTACTCACATGGCGCTCGATGTCCCCCTCGCCGCCGCTTCGCTCCTTCTGCCGCAACCGACCCGCGCTTCGCCTCTCTCCGGAAGAAGAGGTAGCACACTTCCGGTTGGAGCAATGGCCGCTGGGTGATGTCGTTTCCGCGTCGCACCCACCCGGTCCTGAAGATGGAGTTCGGGACTACACGCCGGAGGATTCTGGGTTTTGTAGTTCGTCAATGCAATTTTAACAACACAGAGGCGAGTCTGTCGACTACAGCTCCCAGCAGCTCCAGCGCGGCCACAGACTGCGACGAACAGCCAGGTGTTTTTTTAAAGGGACACTGATCTATAAAAATTGGTTAAGAGTCATAGAGATGTACAGCATGGAAACAGACCCTTCGGTCCAACCTATCCATGTCGACCAGATATCCCAACCCAAGCTAGTACCACCTGCCAGCACCCGGCCCATATCCTGCCAAACCCTTCCTATTCATATACCCATCCAAATGCCTCTTAAATGTTGCAATTGTACCAGCCTCCACCACATCCTCTGGCAGCTAGTTCCATACATGTACCACCCTCTGTGTGAAAAAGTTGCTCCTTAGGTCTCTTTTATATCTTTCCCCTCTCACCCTAAACCTATGCCCTCTAGTTCTGGACTCCCTGACCCCAGGAAAAAGACTTTGCCTATTTATCCTATCCATGCCCCTCATAATTTTGTAAACCTCTATAAGGTCACCCCTTAGCCTCCGACGCTCCAGGGAAAACAGCCCCAGCCTGTACAGCCTCTCCCTGTAGCTCAGATCCTCCAACCCTGGCAACATCCTTGTAAATCTTTTCTGAACGCTTTCAAGTTTCACAGCATCTTTCCGATAGGAAGGAGACCAGAATTGCACGCAGTATTCCAACAGTGGCCGAACCAAAGTCCTGTACAGCCGCAACATGACCTCCCAACTGCTGTACTCAATACTCTGACCAATAAAGGAAAGCATACCAAACGCCTTCTTCACTCTCCTATCTACCTGCAACTCCACTTTCAAGGAGCTATGAACCTGCACTCCAAGGTCTCTTTGTTCAGCAACACTCCCTGGGACCTTACCATTAAGTATGTAAAAGTCCTGCTAAGATTTGCTTTCCCAAAATGCAGCACCTCACATTTATCTGAATTAAACTCCATCTGCCACTTCTCAGCCCATTGGCCCATCTGGTCCAGATCCTGTTATAATCGGAGGTAACCCTCTTCGCTGTCCACTACACCTCCAATTTAGGTGTCACCTGCAAACTTACTAACTGTACATCTTATGCTCGCATCCAAATCATTTATGTAAATGACAAAAAGTAGAGGGCCCAGCACCGATCTTTGTGGCACTCCACTGGTCACAGGCCTCCAGTCTGAAAAATAACCCCCCACCACCACCCTCTGTCTTCTACCTTTGAGCCAGTTCTGTATCGAAATGGCTAGTTCTCCCTGTATTCCATGAGATCTAACCTTGCTAATCAGTCTCCCATGGGTAACCTTGTCTAACGCCTTACTGAATTCCATATAGATCACATCTACTGCTCTGCCCTCATCAATCTTCTTTGTTACTTCTTTAAAAAACTCAATCAAGTTTGTGAGACATGATTTCCCATGCACAAAGCCATGTTGACTGTCCCGAATCAGTCCTTGCCTTTTCAAGTACATGTACATCCTGTCCCTCAGGATTTCTTCCAACAATTTGCCCACCACCGAGGGCAGGCTCACTGGTCTATAGTTCCCTGGCTTGTCCTTACCACCCTTCTTAAACAGTGGCACCACGTTTGCCAACCTCCAGTTTTCCGGCACCTCACCTGTGACTATTGATGATACAAATATCTCAGCAAGAGGCCCAGCAATCACTTCTCTAGCTTCCCACAGAGTTCTCGGGTACACCTGATCAGGTCCTGGGGATTAATCCACCTTTAACCATTTCAAAACATCCAGCACTTCCTCCTCTGTAATCTGGACATTTTGCAAGATGTCACCATCTATTTCCGTACAATCTATATCTTCCATATCCTTTTCCACAGTAAATACTGATGCAAAATATTAATTAGCATCTCCCCCATTTTCTGTGGCTCCACACAAAGGCCGCCTTGCTGATCTTTGAGGAGACCTATTCTCTCCCTGGTTACCCTTTTGTCCTTAATGTATTTGTAAAAACCCTTTGGTTTCTCCTTAATTCTATTTGCCAAAGCTATCTCATGTCCCCATTTTGCCCTCCTGATTTCCCTCTTAAGTATACTCCTACTGCCTTTATACTCTACTAAGGATTCACTCGATCTATCCTGTCTATACCTGACATATGCTTCCTTCTTTTACTTAACCAAACCCTCAATTTCTTTAGTCATCCAGCATTCCCTATAGTTACCAACCTTTCCTTTCACCCTGACAGGAATATACTTTCTCTGGATTCTTGTTATCTCATTTCTGAAGGCTTCCCATTTTCCCGCCGTCCCTTTACCTGTGAACATCTGCCTCCAATCAGGTTTTGAAAGTTCTTGCCTAATACCGTCAAAATTGGCCTTTCTCCAATTTAGAACTTCAACTTTTAGATCTGGTCTATCCTTTTCCATCACTATTTTAAAATGAATAGAATTATGGCCACTGGCCCCAAAGTGCTTCCCCAGTGACACCTCAGTCACCTGCCCTGCCTTATTTCCCAAGAGGAGGTCAAGTTTTGCACCTTCTCTAGTAGGTACATCCATATACTGAATCAGAAAATTGTCTTGTACACACTTAAAAAATTCCTCTCCATCTAAACCTTTAACACTATGGTAATCCCAGTCGATGTTTGGAAAGTTAAAATCCCCTACCATAACCACCCTATTATTCTTACAGATAGCTGAGATCTCCTTACAAGTTTGTTTCTCAATTTCCCTCTGACTATTGGGGGGTCTATAATACAATCCCAATAAAGTGATCATCCCTTTCTTATTTCTCAGTTCCACCTAAATAACTTCCCTGGATGTATTTCCGGGAATATCCTCCCTCAGCACAGCTGTAATGGTATCCCTTATCAAAATTGCCACTCCCCCTCCTCTCTTGTCTCCCTTTCTATCCTTCCTATAGCATTTGTATCCTGGAATATTCAGCTGCCAGTTCTGCCCACCCCTGAGCCATGTTTCCAAAATTGCTATGATATCCCAGTCCCAAGTTCCTAACCATGCCCTGAGTTCATCTGCCTTCCCTCTTAGGCCCCTTGCATTGAAATAAATGCAGTTTAATATATTAGTCCTACCTTGTCCCTGACTGTTTGACTCACTTCTGTTCTCAGCTGTACCCGTCTCAGATTGATCTCTTTCCTCACTATCTCCCTGGGTCCCACCACCCCTCCCCCCCCGACCCCCACCCACCTTACTAAGTTAAATTCTTCCAAGCAGTTCTAGCAAATTTCCCTGTCAGTATATTAGTCCCCTTCCAATTTAGGTGCAATCCGTCCTTCTTGTACAGGTCACTTCTACCCCAAAAGAAATTCCAATGATCCAAAAACTGTTGTGGACTTGCCAAATTTCCTTAGCCTTCTATTTCATCTTTGTGACTGATGTTCTATCTTAACCCTATTTTTACACACCGTTCCTGTTGTCTTTAAGGATGTGGAATAGACTGATTAGCAACAATAGAGGGATATTGTGGTATCCCTTAGTGATATTATGGCTGGACCACCAAATCCCAGCCACTTGACAACTGGAGGAAGAACACCTCATCTTCCACCTTCGGACCCTTCAACCACACAGCAACCACATCAACTTCACCAGTTTCCAAATCTCCCCACCGCACCCCAGATCCAACCCTCCAACTCGCACCACCCTCTGGACCTGTCCTACCTATCCATCTTCCTTCCCACATATCCACTCCACCCTCCCCACTGACCTATCACAATTACCTCCCCCCCCCACCTGTATCTACCTATGTCCTTCCCAGCTACCTTCCCCCCAGCCCGACTCCCACCTCTCTATTAACCTCTCAGCCCCTCTCCCCTCCAAATTCCTGATGAAGGGCTTATGCCCAAAATGTTGACTCTCCTGTTGCTCAGATGCTGCATGACCTGCTGTGCTTTTCCAGCTCCACACTTTTCAACTTTGAAGCTCAAAGCCACACTGAAGCTTACCATGAAGTGCAAAAGCAATGGGGGTATTAATGACAGAGAGGAGCTCGCTGCCCAGCATTTAAAATGGTGCGTCACCCTTCATTCCATCATGAGACATGGCTGAAAAGGAAAGGTAGGAAATCATAAGAACAGCAATTAGGCCATTCAGCCCATCAAGTCTGCTCTGCCATTCAATCACGGCTGATAAATTTCTCAACCCCATTCTCCCGCTTTCTCCCCGTAACCCTTATTCAAGAACCTATCAATCTTAGACTTAAATATTCTCAATGACCTGGCCTCCACAGCTTTCGGTGGCAATGAATTCCATAGATTCACCACTCTCTAGCAAAAGAAGTTTCTCCTTATCTCTGTTCTAAAAGGTCTTCCCTTTATTCAAAGGCTGTGCCCTTGGGTCCTAGTCTCTCCTACCAATGGCAACATTTTCCCAACATCTTCTCTGTCCAGGCCATTCAGTATTCTGTATGTTTCAATTAGATCCCTCTTATCCTTCTAAACTCTATCAAGCATAGACCCAGAGTCCTCAAATGTTCCTCATATGTTAGCTTTTCATTCCTGGGACCATTCTTGTGAACCTCCTCTGAACACTCAAGCCATTACATCCTTTCTGAGATATTAGGCCCAAAGCTGCACACAATACTCCAAGTGTGGTCTGACCAGAGCCTTATAGAGCCTCAGCAGTACATCCCTGCTTTTATATTCAAGTCCTCGCAAAATAAATGACATCATTGCATTTGCCTCCTTAACTACTGACTCAACTTGCAAATTTACCTTGAGAGAATCATGGACTAGAACTCCCAAGTCTCTTTGCACTTCAGACTTCTGAATTTTCTCCTTTACACTCTGCATTCCACTACCTCATTGATCATCCTTTGAGGATGTGAGGATGGACAATCGGCCTGTTCAATCACATGGAGACCCTTGGTAGAAGCTCGCAATTCTGAGCGGACATCATCCCCAAATCGAGGGAGCACTGACAATGGCTTCAAGACTTCTTCTTTTCTTTGAAAGCGGTTTAGGTCACCATGAATCATGAAAGGTGCTATATAAATGCAATATGTTTCTTTTCCTTTAACCCTGAACAACTGGGGCACAAAGGGGTAAAGACAGAGTTAATGATAGTTGACTTTTCCCTCGGATGGGGAATTTCAAGACTAGGGGGCACACTTCTAAGTTGAGAGGAGAGAGATTTAAAAAAGACGCGAGGGACCAATTTTTTCCACAGAAGGTGGTCGCGTGTGGAATGAACTTTCTGAGGAAGCGATGGATACAGGTACAGTTGCATTTAAAAGACATTTGGATAAGTACATGAAAAGGAACGGTTTAGAGGGATATGGGCCAGGAGCAGGCAGGTGGGACTAGTTTAGTTTGGGATTATATTCGGCATGGACTGAGTGGACCGAAGGATCTGTCTCCATGCTGTATGACTCTATGTCTGTACAAATCAGTGAGTGGGTGTCCAAGCAACTAAGATTGTAGGGCTCAATGTACCCAGTTAGTTGGTCTCTGTCTGGGCTGCGAGCGTATTGCTGGAACAGCAGTGAGTGCATGTTTGCATGTGTACTGAGCAATCTCAATGTAATTTGTCAGTGATGTCTCCCCATTTTCAAACAGCCTGCAAACCCTCACTCTTTTGCTATGTACTTGGAAAAGTGAGGGCAGGGAGCTCAACTACATACAGTGCAAGTGGACACTCTTGGGGGGAAGGAGCATCAGGGAGTAAAGATTCAAAGTATCTAATAACACAATTTCCCTGTTGCACGGGTGGAACGATTATAGTGAGCATTATGCTGTATGTCAGAATGTTACAGCGAGGTGTTTAGACATGTACATTAAGACAAGGCAGAGTTAATTCAGAAGATAATGAACAAGGTCTAGACAAGATGATCTGAAGAGATGTGAGAAGTTGGGTCTTTGTAAAATGCTTTAACCTCGTAAACATAAAACGCTAGGAACCATGTCCATTGCAAGCAGATGATATTGGCTACAGTACACAGAAAGTCAGCCGCAGATATATTCTTCCCCTTACACATCCTGTGAGTTTATTGTCCTGTTCATGGCCAGAGGCACTTTCAAGGCTTCTGCAAGAAGGTGGTGCATGTATGGAATGACCTGCCAGAGGAAGTGGTGGAGGCTGGTACAATTCCAACATTTAAAAGGCATCTGGATGGGTGCATGAATAGGAAGGGGTTAGAGGGATACCGGCCAAGTGCTAGCAAACGAGGCTAGCTCAGATTGGGATGTCTGGTCGGTGCAGGTGTATTGAAACGAAGGGTCTGCTTCCATGCTTTATGACTCAATGAATCTATTTGCATCACAGTTCAAACCCATCTTGCATACATTTTGCTGTAACAGGCCACTCAGCCCATCTGTCTCACCTGTCTTTATCTCACCCTACCAAGATATTCTTCTATGGGGAGTCCTCATTTTAAGTCCTTCCATTTAAAGTTGCTTTTCACTTTAAAGTTGTTTCTGATTTATGTTCTCACGCCTCACTTTAAATTCCGTTTTATCACCCCTTGTTTTCTGTTATGTCTCACGTCATTGCATCATCAATGAGGCTGGTGGGGAGCATTCTCTGTAGATGGCCTTGTGATGATGAGCTTTCCTGTTGATCATGCCATTCCTACAAGGGAAGCAAGTGTGTATAAAAGGTGATCTCCAGTCTTTAAATCGCGAACATTGCATCAAGATAGGATAGTGAAGAAGGCATTTGGCACACTTGCCTTTATCGGTCAGTGTGTTGAGTAAAGGAGCTAGGAAGTCATGTTGTGGCTGTAATAGACATTGGTCATGCCACTTTTGGAATACCACATTCAATTCTGGAATTCTTGCTATAGGAAGGATGTTGTGAAATTGAAAAGAGCTCAGAAAAGATTTACAAGGATTTACAAGATTGCCAGAGTTGGAGGGTTTGAGCTATAGGGAGAGGCTGAATAGGCTGGGGCTGTTTTCCGTGGACAATCAGAGGCTGAGAAATTACCTTATAGAGTTTTATAAAATCAGGAGGGGCTTGGATAGGGTGAAAAGTCAAGATCTTATTTCTTGGGTAGGGGAGTGCAAAACTAGAGGGCATGGGCTGAAGGTGAGAGGGGAAAGATTCAAAAAGGACCTAAGGGGTAACTTTCACACAGAGGGTGATACATGTACGGAATGAGCTGCCAGAGGAAGTGGTGGAGGCTGGTACAATGGCAATATTTAAAAGGCATCTGGATTGATATATGAATAGGAAGGGCTTTGAGGGATATGGGCCAATGCTGGCAAATGGGACGAGATGAATTTGGGATATTTGGTTGGCATGGACGAATTGGACCGAAGGGTCTGTTTCCATGCTATATATCTCCATGACTCTCAGTGAAGTAGTTAAATGTAAGGCACTAACATGATATGATTGTTTCCAGGTCTACGTGAGACTGGGTGTGATGTTGAGACAGGCTGTGGCTCTGCTCTGCCTCAGGGAAAAGGATTTGATACCTGTATTTAAGTCAAGTTTGGCCACCTCTCCTTCATGCAATCAAAACAGTTTCACATCAGTCTGACATTCAGATGGTGACAACTACATTAAACCGATGTAACCTGATAAAGGTTTAAGGAACATTTGCTGGGCAAATTACCTGGCCGATGAATAAATAACACTTCAAAGCATTACTGTTTCCAAATGACCCCGATGTTCAAGGAGCAGATTCAAAGAGGTTGGGAGGCTTCCCACTCTGAGCTAGGGGAGGGACCCTGCCCTGGACATACCAAGCATCTGAACAGAGCTCAGCTGGGGACGAGGTAAAGAAGCAAACTTGCATTTATGTGGCGCCAAGATGTCTCACAAAGCATTTTTGCGTGCAGTGAATTTTCAGTCTTAACTAACACGCCACTCCGAAAGGGATCCATTTTCACAGTGTGTACTTATGGGATCTGGCTGTGTGCAGGTTGACATACGGGGGTCCCTGTAAGAATTGCCAGCTGAATAGTACCTTGTGGATCTTTTATCATTGAGCACAAAAGAGAGCCATTCAGCCACTTAGTTGCTGTGCTGTCCCATTTGGTAGAGTTTTCCAACCTGTCCCACATATTCACGGCGCAGTGGGTCAGTGGTTATTACAGCTGCCTCACAGCTCCAGGGACCTGGGTTTGATTCCACACTTGGGTGACACTCTGTGTGGTGTTTGCACATTCTCCCTGTGCCTGTGTGGGTTTCCTCTGGGCACTCCAGTTTCCTCCCACACTCTAAAGTTGGGAAGGTTAGGTGGATTGGGCTTGATACAGCGTGGCCCTGGAAAAAACACAGCAGTTCGGGCAGCATCTGAGGTGCAAGAGAGGTGACGTTACGGACTTATCCTTTCATTAGGACTAATATTTGATTCGGCTGAGCCGTCAACTCTCTTGCTGCCTGACCTGCTGTGCTTTTCCAGCACCACACTTTGCCAGCTCTGACTTCTCCAGCATCTGCATTCCTAACTATCTCTCCTGGGTTAGATGGATTGGCCATGCTAAATTGTCCCAAAGTGTGCAGGCAAGGTGGGTTAGACATGCGGAATGCATGGTTCCAGGGATGGGGTGGCTTGCCATTGGAGGGTTAGTGTGGACTCAATGGGCTGAATGGCCTGCTTCCCCACTGTAGGGATTCTCTTCAATCTTTTGCCACAGCCCTGTAAATCATTCCACTTCAATTATTTTCCCAATTCCCTTTTGAAAGTTCCAGTCGAATCTGCTTCCACGGCATTTACCGACATTCCCGTCTGGACCGCAACAAAACTCCACTTGGAACGGAAAACGGTTACATTGCCTCTGCTCCTTTCATTGATCTTGTTGTGTCTTTTCCGAGCTGACCCTTCTGTCACTGGACAACAGTGACTCTATAACAGCTCCTCTTCACTTATTCTATCAGTGACCTTTACAGTTTGCAGCTGCAAGCTAATTTTTATCCCTGAACTGACATCATTTAAAAAAAAAACACATGATCTGGGCATTATAACATATTTGTGGAAGTCTGACATGAACAAATGGACTGCTGTCTGTCATTCGCAGGATATGGGAATTACAACAAACTTTGTTTTAACCGGCACTTTGATGAGCCAGCACTCTCGATAAACCAGCAGAGAAAAAAATTCTCAAAGTTAAAAATCACACAATACTAGGTTATAGTCCAACAAGTTTAATTAAAAGCACTAGCTTTCGGAGCGCTGCTCCTTCATCAGGTGGTTGTGGAGAATAACATTGTAAGACACAGAATCGATAGCAAAAGTTTACAGTGTGATGTAACTGAAATTATATATTGAAAACGACCTGGATTGTTTGTTATATAATTTCAGTTACCTCACACTGTAAACTTTTGCTATAAATTCTGTGTCTTACAATCTTATACACCATAACCACCTGATGAAGGAGCAGCACTCCGAAAGCTAGTGCTTCCAAATAAACCTGTTGGACTATAACCTGGTGTTGTGTGCTTTTTAACTTTGTACACCCCTGTCCAACACTGGCATCTCCAAAAATCTCAAATACTGTGTTGTCTGAACATGCATACCAGCCACATTATCTTTCTATTACTTACTGTATTTTTTTTTGCATTGGCTTTAGGAGGTGTGCTGATGTACATTGATTTTTTTTTGGAGGGATATTGTCTAGAGGCTTCTCTTGGTCAGAGTTCACCGCAGTAATGCATACCTCTTGATTATCTAGAATATTTGATCAAGTGGCACACGCCCGCTCCCATAAGTGCTGGTTAATCAAAAGTTTGCTGAGCTTTTTGACCTCTAGAACTTGCCTGGATGAGTCTGGCTCCAGCAACACTCTCAAGAAGCTCGACAGCATCCAGGACAGAGCAGCCCCACTTGATTGCTCCCCGCCCCCCCCCCCCCCCCCCCACCTCCACCACCCATCCAGTGCTTAAACATTGATTCCTTTCATCACTGGTGCACAGTGGCAGTAGCATGTACGATCTACAAGCTTCACTACAACAAGGTTCCTTCAACGTCACCTTCCATTGTCCAACCTCTACTATCCTGACTTGGAAATTTATCACCACTCCGTCAGCGTTGCTGGATCAAGATCCTGGAACGTCCTCCCTAACGGCATTGTGGGTCTATATACAGCACATACATAGAATCCCTACAGTGTGGAAACAAGCTCTTTGGCCCAACAAGTCCACTCCAGCCGTCTAAGGAGTAACCCGCCCAGACCCATTCCCCTACCCTATATTTACCCCTGACTAATGCACCTAACACTATTGGACAATTTAGCATGGCCTTCCACCCTAGCCTCCACATCTTTGGACTGTGGGAAGAAACCGGAGCACCCGGAGGAAACCCACATGTCCACACAGACAGTTGCCCGAGGCTGGAATCAAAGCTGGGTGCCTGGTGCTGTGAGGCAGCAGTGCTAACCACTGAGCCACAGTGCCACCCCAAATGCAAGGGTGGCTCAGTGGTTAGCATTGCTGTCTCACAGCGCCAGGGACCTGGGTTTGATTCCAGCCTCAGACGATTGTTCTGCATGGCATTTGCACGTTCTCCCCCGTGTCTGTGCCGGTTTTGTCCGGGTGCTCTGGTTTCCTCCCACAGTCCAAAGCTGTCCTTGTCAGGTTGATAGGCCGTGCTAAATTGCCGTCAAGAGCGTGATGCTGGAAAAGCACAGCAGGTCAGGCAGCATCCGAGGATCATCAGGTTTTTGCTCAAACCGTCGACTCTCCTGCTCCTCGGATGCTGCCTGACCTGCTGTGCTTTTCCAGCACCACACTCTTGGCTTTAATCTCCAACATCTGCAGTCCTCACTCTTGCCATGCTAAATTGTCCCATAGCGTCCAGGCTAGGTGTATTAGCTATGGGAAATGCAGGGTTATTGGGACAGGTTAGGGGGATGGATCTAGATGAGATGCTGCTCAGAGGGTCAGTGTGGATTCAATAGGCCAAATACCCTGCTTCCACACTGTAGGGATTCTATGATTCTATAAAAACAGCTATAATTCAAGAAGATGTTTCACCACCACCTTCTCAAGGGGCAATGAACACTGGTCAGGCATCCCATGAATGAATACAAATTACAGTGATGGTGGTGACCTTCATTCTTGAATATGACTCAGAGGCTTATTTGGTGAAATACCCTCCCTCATAGCCAGTTTAATGGGTTGCAGGTGGAGGGTGGCATTTGGGGAACCCAGCAAGTGGCAGTAGGCTTGTGATGACTTTGCCTTCAACTGATACCCTTCAGTGGGCAATTGATTACCATTTGAGGGCCTTGTCCTGCTGCCACTGGGATTTACCCAGAGCTGGGGCAAGAATCTCATCAAGCGATACTCCTGTGGGGTCCATCAGAGACAGTGACCATGATAATGATGACCATGAAACTACTGTCAATTGTCATAAAAACCCCATCTGGTTCATCCTTATCCAGTCTGGTCTACATGGAACCCCAGGCCCATAGACATATGGTTTACTCTTAACTGTCTTCTTGGGCAATTAGGGATAGGACAATAAATGCTGGTAATTGACTTTGTGCATGGGAAATCATGTCTCACGAACTTAATTGAGTTTTCTGAAGAAGTAACGAAGAGGATTGATGAAGGCAGAGCAGTGGATGTGATGTATATGGACTTCAGTTCGACAAGGTTCCTCATGGTAGTCTGGTTAGCAAGATTAGATCACATGGAATACAGGGAGAATAGTCATTTAGATACAGAACTGACTCAAAGGTAGGAGATGGAGAATGGTGGTGGAGGGTTGCTTTTCAGACTGGAGGCCTGTGACCAGCGGTGTGCCACAAGAATTGGTGCTGTGTCCACTGCTTTTTGTCATTGATATTTGGATGTGAACATAGGAGGTATGGTTAGTAAATTTGCAGATGACACCAAAATTGGCAGTCCAGTGGACAGCGAAGAAGAGTTTAGAGGAATATGGGCCAAAAGCTGGCAAACGGGACTAGATTAATTTAGGATATCTGGTTGGCATAGACAAGTTGGACCAAAGGTTCTTTGCTGTACAGCTCTATGACTGTATGGTCTAATTCCACATCCGTGATGGAATTAAAGGCAGAATGCTATCGGACCATGGAGTTGCTCTCTAATTAGAGAGCGACCTAGTGGTATGTTTAGCCTGCTGGTCACCACACCTCAGGCAAGGGATAAGATTGACAAGGTGAAACATTTGTGGTAACCTTGGCTACTGTAGTAAATGAACCCACACTGTTGGTATCACTCTGTATTGCAAGCCATCATCCAGTCAACTGACCCTTGCCACTGTGACCATTCAGGTACGTATCCATGGTATCATTCTGGTAAAATGTTTTCCATGCCCTCTCCAAGACTTTAGCATCCTTCATAAGTTTGGCCAAAACTGCATACACTGTGCCATCAGAGACCTAACCAGTTATTAATAACTCATTAGCACAATTTCCTTTGTAACTACCTTCTTTGTATTTTTGATTTGATTTATTATTGTCACATGTACTTAGGTACAGTGAAAGGTTTAGTTTTGTGTGCATTATAGGCAGCTCATAACATACAAAGTGCATTAGGGCAATAGAACAGAGCGAGGAATACAGTGTTACAGCTGCAGAGAAGAGTGAGATCAACATTTCAATTTGAAAGGTCCATTCAGAAGCCTAATAACAGCGGGGAAGAAGCTGTTCTCAAATCTGTTAGTATGTGTATTTAGCCTTCTATATCTTCTGCCTGGTGGAAGAGGTTCAAGAGAATATAACCGGGTTGGGAGGGGCCTTGGATGTTAATTTGTCCTCCCGAGGTAGTGAGAAATGTAGATGGAGCCAATAGATGGAAGGTTGGCTTGTGTGATGGACTGGGCTGTGATCAGAACTCTCTGTAGTTTATTATAGTCCTGATGCGGAGGTGCTGCAGTTGGACTGGGGTAGACAAGATCAAAAGTCACATGACACCAAGTTATAGTCCAACAGATTTATTTGAAATCACAAGCTTTCGGAGTGTTGCCCCTTACTCAAGTGACTTCGAAAGCGCTCCGAGAGCGCGAGATTTCAAATAAACCTGTTGGACCATAACCTGCTATCATGTGACCTTTAATCCTACGGTCCTGGGCAGAGCAGTTGCGATAACAAGCCATGATGTATCCAGATAGAATTCGCTCTACGGTACACCTATAAAAACTGGTGCGAACATGCTGAATTTCCTTAGCCTCCTGAGGAGGTTGTTGTGCTTTATTGACCGTAACGTCAATGTATTTGACAGGCAGTGGCCCCGCAAGGGGTTAAATGTGGTCAGTTGTTCGAGGAAGCCTGGCAGTTCTTTCTTGCATGATTATTGACTGGGAATGGCCTGTGAGAGAAACATAAAGGAGGATGTTTACATGTGTTCCAGACAATGAGAAGGAGCAAACCTTTCACCACTACTGGCTCTGAGGATGATATCTCCCTTCTATATGTCAGCCCCATGTCAGTAGAGATCACAGCTCAGTTCAAATCCTTTGTTAGTCTCTTTGTGAAATCAAAGCTTCCCCCCCACCCACCCACCTTTCTTCTTGAGAGGCTGGTGTGCACTGGGCTACAGTTACACTGGCCCTCAAGCATTGTGTCTGAATTATTTAAATCCTCCCTTGAACCTGCGGACAACAACAACAGCGGCAAATTGCATTTACAAAGCGCCTTTGACAAAGCAGCATATCCCCAAGCCTCTGCACAGAGTGGCGCTATCGGACACTTAAGGTCGCTCTGGTGAGAACATTTTGAAAAGGACAAAATGTGACACTGAGCCACATACGGATTTATTGGATCAGATGAGAGGCAGGAGGTGTAGACAGGATCTGAGGAAAAACGTTTTCACCCAGAGAGTGGTGGGCCCTGGCATGAACTGACTGGGAGGGTTGATGAGACAGAACACCTCATAGAGTCATAGAGATGTACAGCACGGAAACAGACCCTTCGGTCCAACCCGTCCATTCTGACTAGATATCCCAACCCAATCTAGTCCCACCTGCCAGCACCTGGCCCATATCCCTCCAAACCCTTCCTATTCATATACCCATCCAGACATTGATTAGGCCACTGTTGGAATATTGCGTGCAGTTCTGGTCTCCTTCCTATTGGAAGGATGTTGTAAAACTTGAAAGCGTTCAGAAAAGACTTACAAGGATGTTGCCAGGGTTGGAGGATTTGAGCTATAGGGAGAGGTTGAATAGGCTAAGGCTGTTTTCCCGGGAGCGTCGGAGGCTGAGGGGTGACCTTATAGAGGCTTATAAAATCACGAGGGGAATGGAAAAGGTAAATAGATAAGGTTTTTCCCTGGGGTGTTGGAGTTCAGAACTAGAGGCATAGGTTTAAGGTGAGAGGGGAAAGATATAAACGGGACCTAAGGGGCAACATTTTCACACAGAGGGTGGTGCTTGTACGGCATGAGCTACCAGAGGAAGTGGTGGAGTCTGGTACAATTACAACATTTAAAAGGCATCTGGATGGGCATATGAATAGGAAGAGTTTAGGGAGATATGGGCCTATGCTGGCAGGTGGGATTAGATTGGATTGGGATATTTGGGGGGACATCTGCTCGGCATGGACGAGTTGGACCGAAGGGTCTGTTTCGTGCTGTACATCTCTATGACTCTGTGAGTCTATGAGTGTTCCCCCACACTCCCCCTCACTTTCCCGAGACTGCCTCGAGCTGCACTCTGAGTTTCCCTGTCACTCGGTGAGTTCTGTTATAGACAAAACCAGACACCCTCAAAATATTTTAAGAAGGCAACCTAGACATAGAACATAGAACATTACAGCGCAGTACAGGCCCTTCAGCCCTCGATATTGTGCCGACCTGTGAAACTAATCTGATGCCCATCTAACCTACACCATTTCCATTATTATCCATATGTATGTCCAATGCCCGTTTAAATGCCCTTAATATCAGCAAGTTGTAGGCAGGCCATTCCATGCCCTTACTACTCTCTGAGTAAAGGAACCACCCCTGATATCTGTCCTAAGTCTATCACCCCTCAATTTAAAGCTCTGTCCCCTCGTGTTAGCCTTCACCATCCAAGGAAAAAGGCTCTCCCTGTCCACCGTATCTAACCCTCTGATTACCTTATACGTCTCAATGAGGTCACCTCTCAACCTTCTTCTCTTCAATGAAAACAGCCTCAGTTCTCTCAGCCTTTCCAAGTAAGACCTTCCTTCCAAACCAGGAAACATCCTCGTAAATCTCCTCTGAACCCTTTCCAAAGCTTCCACATACTTCCTGTAATGTGGTGACCAGAACTGCACGCAATGGATTAGATTAGATTAGATTACTTACAGTGTGGAAACAGGCCCTTCGGCCCAACAAGTCCACACCGACCCGCCGAAACACAACGCACCCATGCCCCTACATTTACCCCTTCACCTAACACTACGGGCAATTCACCTAACCTGCACATCTTTGGACTGTGGGAGGAAACCGGAGCACTCGGAGGAAACCCACAAAGACACAGGGGAGAATGTGCAAACTCCACACAGTCAGTCGCCTGAGGTGGGAATTGAACCCGGGTCTCCAGGTGTGGTGTCGCCAGTGTGACCTCGTGGCTCCAAGACTCAAAATCCCTACCAATAAACGCCAACATGCCATATGCCTTCTTAACAAGGGGCTAGATTAGAGTGGTGCTGGAAAAGCACAGCAGGTCAGGCAGGATCCGAGGAGCAGGGTTCTTAACAACCCTATCAACCTGGGTGGCAACTTTCAGGGATTTATACACCTGGACACTGAGATCTCTCTGTTTATCTACACTGCCAAGAATTTTACCATTAGCCCAGTACTCTGCATTCCTGTTACTTCTTTTGAAGTGAACTACCTCACACTTTTCCGCATTAAACTCCATTTGCCACTTCTCAGCCCAGCTGTGCATCTTATCTATGTCCCTCTGTACCCCACAATATCTTTCAGCACTATCCACAACTCTGCCTACCTTAGTGTCATCTGCAAATTTACTAACCCATCCTTCTACACTCACCTCCAGATCATTTATAAAAACGACAAACAGCAATGGCCCCAAAACAGATCCTTGCGGCACACTACTGGGAACTGAGCTCCAAGATGAACATTTCCCATCAACAACCACCTTTCAGTCTTCTTTCAGCTACCCAATTTCTGATCCAAGCCGCTAAATTAACTTCAATCCCGAAACTCTGTATTTTTTAGAATAGACCTTAACTTTTTCTTATTTTGAAGGCAAGTGTAAAGCGATGTGTTCCAGATGCAATGTGACCAGTCAAAATACTCAATGTTAAGCAACACACAATTTATTCAAACAATATTGTTAAAATACAACAAAATAAAGAAGAACATAGAATAATTTAACTCTACAGGAAAATTAAACAGAATAATAGATACAGTAACTATTACTAAGTAACTGTTCCAATATAGTAACATCCCATAAACACACCCTTTGGCAAAATGATAGAGTCAGAAATGAATTGTCCCACATACAATCCAGCGGCAGAAAAAGAGAAAAAAAAAATGAGGGGGAGTAGCAGCCAGGAGGCATTTACTGCAACTTCTAACCCTACTGAGACCCCAGCAATAACTGCAGAACGCTAACTAAAAATCCTGGATCTGCAAGAGCTTGACAACACCCAGTCAGTCTGCTTCTAATGTTCCAACTTTTTTTTTAAAAAACCCAAGTCCTCACAAGTTGTTTATCTTCTTGTAGACTGCTCTCCACCTGCCACCCAGCCTCTCTATAAAAGATGTGTTGGTCTGAAGTGGACAAGGTCAGAACACCAGGTTATAGTCCAACAGGTTCATTTGAATCACAAGCTTTCAGAGCGCTACTCCTTTGTCACCTGATAAACCTGTTGGGCTGTAACCTGGTGTCATGTGACTTCTGACCTCTCTCTAAACGAAACCAGGATGAAGCACACCTCTTAAAGTCACAGTATCGTCACAGTTCAGAAATCGTAACCAGCCCTCATGTGACCAACTAAACAGTAAGCCAAGCCAGACCCAGATATCGAACTACTTACTGAGCTGGGCAACAGAGTTGAGGGAGGTGATACTATTCATTTGCAAAAAATATTCATAAATTGTTCATAAACTTCAGTTCTCAGGATAGATTGAAAAATTCGGGTCTGTTCAACTTGGAGAGAAAGAGACAAGAGGAGATTTGATAGGGGTTTTCAGAATTATGAACAGGCTGGATAGAGTAGAGAGGGGGAAACTGTTCCCACTCATAAATGATACAGAAATCAGAGGGATGTAGGTTTAAAGCGAAACCCAATCAGAAATTGACAGAAAAGCTCAGCAGGTCTGTGGAGAGAAATCAGAGGTAACGTTTTGGGTCCAGTGACCCTTCCTCAGAACGGATGTAGTTAGGAAAACGTCAGTTTTTATGCAAAAGATAGGCTGGCGGGAGGGGGTAAGGAGTAAGCAATAGGTGGAGATAGAGCCGAAACAAAGAGAAGAACAATTGGACAGACAAAGGAAATGGGTGATGGTCAGCCTGAGAGAAGTAACAGCTATTAATGGGGACCGTTAGTGACTAACAATGGGTCGTGGGGATAATAGCTGAAAATGTGTTGCTGGAAAAACGCAGGAGGTCAGGCAGCATCCAAGGAGCAGGAGAATCGATGTTTCGGGCATGAGCCCTTCTTCGGGCTCATGCCCGAAACGTCAATTCTCCTGCTCTTTGGATGCTGCCTGACCTGCTGCGCTTTTCCAGCAACACATTTTCAGCTCTGATCTCCAGCATCTGCAGTCCTCACTTTCTCCTAGTGGGGATAAGAGCAGGTCATGTGATAATGAGGAATGGAGGTTGGGGTAAGGACATGGGAGAAGGTGCCTAGAGCCCTAAAATCATTGAGTCCGATGTTGAGTCCAGAAAGCTGCAGGTTCCCTGAGGGGAAAATGAGGTGCTGTTCTTCCAGCTTGCGCTGAACTTCACTGGAGCACTGCAGCAAGCCTGAGACAGGGATGTTGGCCAGGGAGCAGGGTGGGGTGTTGAGGTGACAGGCAATTGGAAGCTCAGGGCGTTATTTTTGTCGACAGCACGTAGATGTTCTGCGAAGCAGTCGCCCGGTCGAAACGTTAGCTTGCCCTGTCTCCATGGACGCTGCAGTGATCTCCAACAGTTGTCGTCTTCACTCAGCCTACACTTCGTTCCCCAGCGTGGATTTTATAAAAGTGTGTAAAGGATGCTGTGAGAAAAAGCTTTCTTTCACTCAGTGAGTATTTAGGGCCTGGATTACACTGTCTGGAAATGCGGTGGAGGCAGCTTCAATTGAGGAATGCAAGAGAGAACTGGATGATTATTTGGATGGATATGACGTGCAGGGATACGGAGAGAATGACAGGGGGTTGACACCAGGAGAGGTGAAAGCACAATAGGCCAACTGGCTTCCTTCTGCACCCATTACCATTCTGTAATTCTGTGAAAACAGCTCGAGCCAGACATTACAGAAACCTCCTAGAAAACAGAAGTGGGCCTTTCAACCACTTGACACTGTTCCACCATTTTATGAGATAATGGCTGACCATCCACATCCTGGCCTTTCACCCATATCCCATAACACCATTGGGCTTATCAAAACTCTACTAATTTCAGGTTTCAAAAGTAACAAAACTAACAACAAATACGATAAGAATGCCACAGTGCGCTAAGCAAGGTGAGTTAGCTCGCTGAGCTGGAAGGTTTCGGTCACCATGACGAGGCAATATATCAGTGAGGCGAAAGTGAGGACTGCAGGTGCTGGGGATCAGAGTCGAGAGTGTGGTGCTGGAAAAGCACAGCAGGTCAGGCAGCCTCCGAGGAGCAGGAGTTCCTGCTGTGCTTTTCGAACATCATCAGTGAGATTCTCCGGTTAAGCGCTGGTGGTATGTCCCACCTCTCTATTTATAGGTCTTGGTTTCTTAAGGTGGGCGATATCATTTCCGGTTTTTTTTCAAGGGAAGGTCGATGGGATCTAAGTCGATGTGTTTATTGGTGGAGTTCCGGTTGGAATGCCATGTCTTTTCATGCGTGACTTAGTTTCACCTATCCTAGGCTGTGTGCTGTCCCAGTCAACACACAGCCTAGGACAGGCGAATTAAAGACACGCATGAGAATTCTTAGAGGCATGGCATTCTAACCAGAACTCCATCAATAAACACATCGACTTAGATCCTATCTACCTTCCCTTGAAAAAAAGAACTGGAAATGACATCAGCCACCTTAAGAAACCAAGACCTATAAATAGAGAGGTGGGACATACCACCAGCGCTTCACCGGAGACTCTCACTGATGATGTTACCCAGTCATGGTGACGAAACATCTGAAAGCAAATACTCCAGCTCAGCGAGCTAACTTACGAACTTATCATCAACCTGAGCTTCTCAAAACTTGCTACTATATTGCACTCTCAGGTGACAATATCTGAAATGTAAATTGGAACGTTAACTTTCAGTGTGGAAACCGGCCCTTCAGCCCAACAAGTCCACACTGACCCTCCAAAGAGCAACCCACCCAGACTCATTCCCCTACACCTGACACAACAGGCAACCTAGCATGGCTAATTCACCTAACCTGCATATTTTTGGACTGTGGGAGGAAGCCAGAGCATCCGGAGGAAACCCACACAGACACGGGGAGAATGTGCAAACTCCACACAGACAGTTGCCCGAGGGTGGAATTGAACCCAGGTCTCTGGTGCTGTGAGGCAGCACTGCTAACCACTGTGCCACCGTACCTCCCAGTACAAGCTCCGCGGGGATCTATACATTAGCAGCTCCTCACTACATTATGACAGAATGGTCTCAGATGGTGGTCTTCCTCCACTGCGTCTTGGCGGCAGCTGCCCCAGGATTTAGTGTGTCTCTCAGCACGTAGTCCTGGACCTTGGAATGGGCCAGTCTGCAATACTCAGTTGAAGGCAACTCCTTGCTCTGGAAGATCACAAGTTTCGGGCAGACCAAAGAGCTTCATTCACTGGGTTGATGGTCCTCTGGGTGCAGTCGATGTTTGTTTGAGTGCGCGTCTCAGGGAACAGACCCTGGAGCACGGATCCCACGTCACCGAGTTGCTTGGGACGAACCTCAATAAAACCCACTGAATCTTCCTCCAGACTTCCTTTGTAAAGGCACATTCCAGCAGAGATGTGCAACGGTCTGTATCCCCCCCCCCCCCCGCAGCCACTTCGAGGGCAGCATGCAGTGGTGCAGAGAGTCTGGGCGTACGTGAAAGATCTCACAGGTACCACCAACAGAGCGACATCTTGGTGCTTTTTGGAAAGTTCTAGTGATGGGGCCTTCAGCAAATAACTTTGACAGTCTGCTCCGGGAACCAACCAACAGGATCCACCCTCTCCTTTTCCTGTGGGGTCTTGAGGATGCTATGTACCAACCACTCCCTGATGGAGTCATAGAGTCATAGAGATGCACAGCATGGAAACAGACCCTTTGGTCCAACCCGTCCATACCGACCAGATATCCCAACACAACCTAGTCCCACCTGCCAGCACCTGGCCCATATCCCTCTAAACCCTTCCTATTCATATATCCATCTGGGTTCCTTTTAAATGTTGTCATTGTACCAGCCTCCACCACTTCCTCTGGCAGCTCATTCCACACACATACTACCCTGTGTGTGAAAATGTTGTCCCTTCAATCTCTTTTATATCTTTCCCCCCTCACCCTAAATCTCTGCCCTCTAGTTCTAGACTTCCCTACCCCAGGGAAAAGACCTTGTCTATTTAACCTATCCATGCCCTTCATGATTTTATAAACCTCTATAAGGTCACCCATCAGCTTCCGACACTCCAGGGAAAATAGCCCCAGCTTACTCAGCCTCTTCCTGTAGCTCAAATCCTCCAACCCTGGCAACTTCCTTGTAAATCTTCTCTGAACTCTTTCAAGTTTCACAACATCCTTCTGGTAGGAAGGAGACCAAGACTACATGCAATATTCCAACAGTGGCCTAACCAATGTCCTGTATAGCTGCAACTCCTATACTCAATGTTCTCTCCAATAAAGGAAAGCATACTAAATGCCTTCTTCACTATCCTATCTAACTGCAATTCCACTTTGTGGTCAAAGATGTTTTTATAGATAGTTAGATAGAATCATACAGCACAGAAACAGACCCTTCAGTCTAACCAGTCCATGCTAAGCATATTCCCAAACCAGACTGGTCCCACCCACCTGTGCTTAGCCCATGTCCCTCCAAACCTTCTTATTCATGAACTTATCTAAATGTCTTTTAAACATTGTAACTGTATCAGCATCCACCAGTTCCTTTGGAAGTTCGTTCCACACACAATCCACTCTCTCTGTGGAAAAAAATTGCCCCCTAGTCTTTGCAAATGTTTCTCGATCCATTTTTTTAAATTTCAAAAATATACTTTATTCATTAAAATATCTTAAGATGCATTCAGAGACCTTGAAACAATTCAGTTCTGTGCAGTAGCGTAATGAAGAAAGAAACAAACATTGGGACCCTGTCCAACAAACAAATGAAAGGCATTTCTTTCTTGTACAAGACTGTAGTTACATAGATTTGAGGCATAAGGTGGGTCTTTCCCCATGCTAGACTAGGACCTTAAGACTAGTTATATATAGGTGCCAATTCTGACACATAATGGGACTCAAACGTGCACCTCAGTGTGAGTTTGATGGACATTGTGAAACCATGATAAAGGAGAATAACCTCAAACTTACCTGTTGGGCTCTTTAGCAAAATTATGACTTCAATTTGCATGTGTTACATTATATGGATGTGACTGCAATTAGTTTCAGAGTTACAACCGCCTGTTGTTCATTACAATGATTTAGTACATGGTTCGAAGCCAATTGGTGTAGAGTTCTCCCCTTAGGCTCCCCACACTGGAAACACCTCATTCCGCAGGTATGATACATTGTGAATGCGGTTACTTTATTACTTTAATTCCTTTGAACAGAAAGAAATCAAACAAAAGGTCAAACTGCGTTCATGTTGCTCTCCCTCGTGATGTCAAAGAGTTTGGAGAATCTTTCTAAAAGACCTATGCTATGGCCATGAGTAGACAGTCAGTGTAGAGAATCATGGGAAATCATTCACCCTAATCAATAACAGAGCAAAGAGGGCTCTCCCTGAAGGTCATGACAATCAATGGGTAGGGTTCCAGCAGGTATCTCATTCGAATGGTCTTTCAGAGAGTGTCAATAGGACACTTTGGATGTAGGAGACGTCATCTCTGTTTTGAGTTAATTCCTCCCATTTCCCATTTTGTTTTGACATGACTGTCATTGAGATGAGCTCTAATTATAGACAATTAAGCAGATAGTGAGAATCATTGCTGGGTCCACTGCTTTTTGTCATTTATATAAACGATTTGGATATGAACGTAGGAGGCATGGTTAGTAATTTTGCAGATGACACCAAGATTGGAGATGTAGTGGACAGTGAAGAAGGTTAGCTCAGAGTACGACAGGATGGGCCAATTGGACAAGGTATGGCAGATCAGGTTTAATTTAGATAAATGTGAGGTGCTGCATTTTGGAAAGGCAAATCAGGGCAGGACTTAACGGTAAGGTCCTGGGGAGTGTTGCTGAACAAAGAGACCTTGGAGTGCAGGTTCATAGCTCCTTGAAAGCAGAGTCGCAGGTAGATAGGATAGTGAAGAAGGCATTTTGTATGCTTGCCTTTATTGGTCAGAGTATTGAGTATAGGAGTTGGGAGGTCATGTCTTGGCTGTACAGGACATTGGTTAGGCCACTTTTGTAATACTGCATTCTATTCTAGTCTCCCTGCTACAGGAAGGGATGTTGTGAAACTCGGAAGGGTTCAGAAGAGATGAACAAGGATGTTGCCAGGGTTCAGCTCTACATGTGACTCCAGACCCACAGCAATATGGCTGACTCTTAAGTCAATTAGAGATGGGCAGTAAATGCTGACCTGGCCAGACATGCCCTCATCCTGTGAATGAATTGAAAAATAAAATACAGGTCACTCCACACAAAAGCAAGGTCAACATTCGAGAGGTCCATTCATCAGTCTAATAACGGCAGGGAAGAAGTTGTTCTTGAACCTGTTTGTGTGGAAGCTTCTGTATCTTCTACCTGACAGAAGAGATTGGAAGAGAGCATTACCAGGGTGGGAGAGGTGTTTGATAATGTTGGTTGCCTTTATGCAACAACAAGAAGTGTGGATGGAGTCCATGGATGAGAGTCATAGAGTCATAGAGATGTATAGCATGGAACAGACCCTTCGGTCCAACCCGTCCATGCCAACCAGATATCCCAACCCAATCTAGTACCACCTGCCAGCACCCAGCCCATATCCCTCCAAATCCTTCCTATTCATATACCCATCCAAATTATAGGGGATTCTATAATTAGGGGGACAGATAGCAAGCCGGATCAGGAGTCTCGCATGGTGCGTTGCCTACCTGGTGCCAGGGTGCGGGACATCTCCGACCAGCTTGAAAGGATATTGGAGTGGGAGGGGGAGGATCCAGTTGTTGTGGTCCACGTTGGGACTAACAACCTAGGCAAAGCTAGGGTGGAGGACCTGTTTGGGGATTATCAAGCACTAGGAAGGAAATTGAAGTACAGGTCCTCAAGGGTCATAATCTCCGGATTACTGCCCGAGCCACGTGCTAATTGGCATAGGGATAAGAAAATTAGGGAAGTAAACACGTGGCTAAGGGATTGGTGTGGGAAAGAGGGATTCCACTTCATGGGGCATTGGCATCAGTTTTGGAAATGGGGGGATCTGTATCGTTGGGACGGTCTCCACCTGAACCGATCAGGTACCAATGATCTAGCGAAGAGGATAAATAGGGTGGTTGGTAGGACTTTAAACTTCTGAGTTGGGGGGAAGGGAAAGTGAAAGCAACAGGGAGCAATGGAAAGACAAGCAGCAGGATAGCATGTGTCCAGGCGGATTTAAAATTGAGGTAGACTGGGAATGCAGCAAAAAGGAAGGATAACTTAGGACTTCTTATGACTTCCAATATCCCTAATGATAAGAATGTTAGCATTAAGGCACTTTACCTGAATGCTCATAGCATTCATAACAAAGCAGACGAACTAATGGCACAGATCATCATGAATGATTATGATGTAGTAGGCATCACAGAGACGTGGTTACAGGGGGGGTCAGGACTGGCAGTTAAACATCCAAGGATTTTCAACTTATCGAAAAGACAGGGAGGTGGGCAGAGGGGGTGGGGTGGCCTTGTTAGTTAAGAACAAAATTAAATCTATGGCACTGAATGACATAGTGTCGGATGATGTGGAGTCTGTGTGGGTGGAATTGAGGAACCACAAAGGCAAAAAAACCATAATGGGAGTTATGTACAGATCTCCTAACAGTGGTCAGGACCAGGGACGCAACATGTACCGGGAAATAGAGAAGGCATGTCAGAAAGGCAAGGTCACGGTGATCATGGGGGACTTCACTATGCAGGTGGACTGGGTAAATAATGTTGCCAGTGGATCCAAAGAAAGGGAATTCGTGGAATGCTTACAGAATGGCTTTTTGGAACAGCTTGTCATGGAGCCCACAAGGGAGCAGGCTATTCTAGTGCTATGTAATGAACCAGACTTTATAAAAAATCTTAAAGTAAGGGAACACTTAGGAAGCAGCGATCATAATATGGTAGAGCTCAGTCTGCAGTTTAAAGAGAGAAGGCAAAATCGGATGTAATGGTGTTACAGTGAAACAAAGGTAATTATGAGGGCATGAGAGAGGACCTGACGAAAATAGACTGGAAGCAGAGCCTAGCAGGGAGCAAAAATGGCAGGAGTTTGTGGGTATAATTGAGGACACAGTACAGATGTTCATCCCCAAGAAAACAAAGATTATCCAGGGAGGGATTAGATAGCCATGGCTGACAAAGGAAGTCAGGAAATGTATCAAAGAAAAAGAGAAATCCTATAAAGTGGCCAAGAGCACTGGGAAATCAGAAGATTGGGAAGGCTACAAAAACAAACAGAGGATAACAAAGAGAGTAATAAGAAAGGAGAGGATCAAATATGAAGGTAGGCTAGCCAGTAATATTAGAAATGATAGTAAAAGTTTCTTTCAATGCATAAGAAACAAACGACAGGCAAAAGTAGACATTGGGCCACTTCAAACAGATGCTGGAAGCCTAGTGATGGGAGATAAGGAAATAGCTGGAGAACTTAATAAGTACTTTGCGTCAGTCTTCACAGTGGAAGACATGAGTAATATCCCAACAATTAAAGGGAGATGAGTTTAGTTTGGTTGTCATTACAAAAAAGAAAGTGCTAGAAAAGCTAAAAGGTCTTAAAATTGATAAATCTCCTGGCCCCGATGGGTTCCATCCTAGAGTTCTGAGGGAGGTGGCTGAGGAAATAGCGGAGGCATTGGTTGAGATCTTTCAAAAGTCACTGGAGTCAGGGAAAGTCCCGATGATTGGAAGATTGCTGTTGTAACCCCCTTGTTCAAGAAAGGATGAAGAAAAATGAAGGAAAATTATAGGCCAACTAGCCTAACTTCGGTTGTTGGTAAAATTCTAGAATCCATCGTTAAGGATGAGGTTCCTAAATTCTTGAAAGAGCAGGGTCGCATTAGAACAAGTCAACATGGATTTAGTAAGGGGAGGTCGTGCCTGACAAACCTGTTGGAATTCTTTGAAGAGGTGACAAGTAGGTTAGACCAGGGAAACCCAGTGGATGTGGTCTATCTAGACTTCCAAAAGGCCTTTGATAAGGTGCCACACGGGAGGCTGCTGAGCAAGGTGAGGGCCCATGGTGTTCGAGGTGAGCTACTGGTATGGATTGAGGATTGGCTGTCTGACAGAAGGCAGAGAGTTGGGATAAAAGGTTCTTTTTCGGAATGGCAGCTGGTGACAAGTGGTGTCCCACAGGGTTCAGTGTTGGGGCCGCAGCTGTTCACGTTATATATTAATGATCTGGATGAAGGGACTGGGGGCATTCTAGCGAAATTTGCCGATGATACGAAGTTAGATGGCCAGGCAGGTAGTACTGAGGAAGTGGGGAGGCTGCAGAAGGATCTAGACAGTTTGGGAGAGTGGTCCAGCAAATGGCTGATGAAGTTCAATGTGAGCAAATGTGAGGTCTTGCACTTTGGAAAAAAGAATACAAGCATGGACTACTTTCTAAACGGTGAGAAAATTCATAAAGCCAAAGTACAAAGGGATCTGGGAGTGCTAGTTGAGGATTCTCTAAAGGTCAACATGCAGGTTGAGTCCGTGATTAAGAAAGCGAATGCAATGTTGCCATTTATCTCAAGAGGATTGGAATATAAAAGCACCAATGTGCTACTGAGACTTTATAAAGCTCTGGTCAGTCCCCATTTGGAGTACTGTGTCCAGTTTTGGTCCCCACACCTCAGGAAGGACATACTGGCACTGGAGCGTGTCCAGCAGAGATTCACAAGGATGATCTCTGGAATGGTAGGTCTAACATACGAGGAACGGCTGAGGATCCTGGGATTGTATTCGTCGGAGTTTAGAAGATTAAGGGGAGATCTAATAGAAACTTATAAGATAATACATGGCTTGGAAAGGGTGGACGCTGAGAAATTGTTTCCGTTAGGCGGGGAGACTAGGACCCATGGGCACAGCCTTAAAATTAGAGGGGGTCAACTCGGAACAGAAATGCAGAGACATTTCTTCAGCTAGAGAGTGGTGGGCCTGTGGAATTCATTGCCGCGGAGTGCAGTGGAGGCTGGGACGCTAAGTGACTTCAAGGCAGAGATTAATAAATTCTTGATATCACAAGGAATTAAGGGCTACGGGGAGAATGCGGGTAAGTGGAGTTGAAATGCCCATCAGCCATGATTGAACGGCGGAGTGGACTCAATGGGCTGAATGGCCTTACTTCCACTCCTATGTCTTATGGTCTTAATGCCTCTTAAATGTTGTAATTGTACCAGCCTCCACCACTTCCTCTGGCAGCTCATTCCATACCCGTACCACCCTCTGTGTGAAAACGTTGCCCCTTAGGTCTCTTTTATAGGTTGGCTTCTGTGATGGTCTGGGCAGTGCACACCACCTTCTGAAGTTTCTTACAACTCTGGGCAGAGTTGTTGCTGTATCAACCCATTATGCACCCGGATAGAATGTTCTTGGGAACGTGGGTTCATAATACCACCGTGGAAGATCAAATAACTCTGGAGTTAAAAGCAATTCTCACAAGCTCTCATCAATTGTCATTAAAACCCCTAACTAATGAGAGAAATCATTAATCAATCAGCGTTCACTAATGCCCTTCACGAAAGGGAGTCCGCCATCTTTATCTGCCTAGGTTACACGTAACTCCAGACCTGAGCGATGTGGCTGATTCTTGATTGCCCACTGACATAGCTTGTTTAGTTCAAGATGCAATTAGGGATGGGGCGGGGGGTGATGCACACATGCCTTGGAAGATTTAAAACATTTTAAATATTCCCCATTCTCTCCGTACCTTCATTGGAAAGCTCCCAATTACAGCACTCTCCCTGTTCTGCAGATGTACCATGTACTGGTGTCTGATATTTCCATGTTGCATGTTATGATGTATGATGTGTTACAACCTGTCAAGCTGTTAGCTTTTACAATGAGAATAAACTTCAAGGCTGTATATGAATTTTGGCAGCGCTGTGTCATAAATCAACACAGAAACATAATTAATCTATCTTGAATAGGTCTGATACAATGTGTTGTCTGCCAAATTATGTTTTGCAACAAAGTTGGTATCAACTTCAAATCTAATGAACCTCAAGCAGTCAGCTTGTTGTTCCAATTCATTAAAACTGAAGTACCTTCAGTTGGAACATTATATTGCGTGCAATTCTGGTCTCCTTCCTATAGGAAAGATATTGTGAAACTTGAAAGGGTTCAGAAAAGATTTACAAGGATGTTGCCAGGGTTGGAGGATTTGAGCTACAGGGAGAGGCTGAACAGACTGGGGCTGTTTTCCCTGGAGCATCGGAGGCTGAGGGGTGACCTTATAGAGGTTTACAAAATTATGAGGGGCATGGATAGGATAAATAGGCAAAGTCTTTTCCCTGGGGTGGGGGAGTCCAGAACTAGAGGGCATGGTTTAGGGTGAGAGGGGAAAGATATAAAAGGGACCTAAGGGGCAACTTTTTCACACAGAGGTTGTTACGTGTATGGAATGAGCTGCCATAGGAAGTGGTGGAGGCTGGTACAATTGCAACATTTACGAGACATTTGGATGGGTATATGAATAGGAAGGGTTTGGAGGGATATGGGCCGGGTGCTGGCAGGTGAGACTAGATTGGGTTGGGATATCTGGTCAGCATGGATAGGTTGGACCGAAGGGTTTGTTTCTGTGCTGTACATCTCTATGACTCTATCTGCACAGCATGGTACAATGTCGCACTAATCTCAACCACAGTAGTACACAACGCAGGAATGCAAGGCTACGGACCAAGTGCTGGTAAATTGGATTAAACTAGTTATACAGTCCTAGAGATGTACAGCACAGAAACAGACCCTTCAGTCCAACTTGTCCATGCCGACCAGATATCCTAACCTAATCTAGTCCCACTTGGCCCATATCCCTCCAAACCCTTCCTTTTCTTATACCCATCCAGCTGCCTTTTAAATGCTGTAATTGTACCAGCCTCCCCAACCTCCTCTATCAGCTCATTCCAGACATGCACCACCCTCTGCATGAAAACGCTGCCTCTTTAAAATCTTTCTCCTCTCACCTTAAACCTATGCCCTCTAGTTTTGAACTCCTCTACCCTGGAGCAAAGACCTTGTCTATTTGCCCTATTTTTAAAAACTTCTATAACGTCATCTCTCAGCCTCCGACGCTCCAGGGAAAATAGCTCCAGCCTATTCAGCCTCTCCTTATAGCTCAAATCCTCTAACCTTAGCAACATTCTTGTAAAACTTTTCCGAACCTTTTCAAATTTCACAACAGCTTTCCTAAAGCAGGGAGGTTAGAGGTGTCACTTTAAAAGTCAGGAGTCAGGCCATCAGGTAATTTATTTTCTCCCAGTGTGTCATGAGACTCTAGAACTAAGAGTCATATAGCGCGGAAACAAACCCTTCGGTCCAAACAGTCCATGCTGAACATAATCCCAAACTAAGCAATCCCACCTGCCTGCTCCTAACCATATCCCTCCAAACCTTTCCTATTCATGTACTTATCTTTTTAGCACTGTAACTGTACCTTCATCCATCACTTTCTGAGGAAGTTCATTACACACGCGAACCACCCTTTGTGTAAAAAAGATTGTCCCTCATGTTTTTTTTAAATCTCTCTCCTCTCACCTTAAAAATATGCCCACGGTCTTGAATTTCCCCACCCTAGAATATTTTTAAGGCAGAGCGAGGTAGGATTTTGTGAAAAAAGGGGGTAAAGTATCACGAGGGGAAGATGGTAATCTAGAGTTGTGGTTACAGTCGGATCAGCCATGATCTTATTGAATGGTGGAGCTGTCTCAAGAGAGCTCTTATTTCGTAAGGTTCTATGTTCGGACAATGACCAGGCAGAGATGTACAGCAAAAGTGAAATGCAACAACTTCGGTCACTATCCATAGCGAATATTTGATTTGGTTTTATTTCTACAAGCTCCGAATGCTCATTTAGAATTCAAACCACTCACTTTATTTTAGAAAACGATTTAACACATTGCAAAAGGACAGCGGTTAATCGATAAATGGCACCTGTTTGTAAAACCATTGTAAATTATTATTTTTTTGCCTTTGTAAATGCATCAAGTTGTAGATGATCTGAATTGGAGACCATCAGTGGTCCTCAGGTAACTTACCCCTTTACCTTCCATCCTCCTCATTCTGCCATCCGTGCACCCAGACACAAACCAAGTGGGTATTTTAACACCAGGGAGTGGCTCTTTAGTTTATTCACTCGTGGGATGTGACTGTCACTGGCCAGGCCAGCATTCGGAGGGTTGGTGTGGACTCAGTGGGCTGAATGGTCTGCTTTCCACACCGTAGGGATTCTATGATGAGACCTTTAATTCCAGATTTTTAATTGAATTCAAATTCCACCATCTGCCGTGATGGGATTCGAACCCGTGTCTAGTGATAATACCCCTCTGCCATCACCTCTCCTCGAGATGGGGAATATCAAAATTACCGCTCATGATGCAATGACATAACTGTGCCAATGTGCTGGGTAATCGTGTACCCCCTAACTACCAATCCAATGAAAGAAAACAGCCCTCACTGTTTGTTGGTACCTGTAGTGCACCAAATCCTGTGACAGGTCAGTGAACATTCCTCAAATAAGATATCCATTGCCTGTAAAATGCTCTGGAGCACCTTGAGGTACTTTTAAAAAATTTCATTACCCCCACGCTACCGCCTAACTGCGGTAGTGCTTATTTTTTTCCCCCAGCCCCCATATTGTGTGTGTGCAGGTGTGAGACACAGTGAGAGACACAAGGTGTACGAATCTTTATTCGGTTTCCACCACCAGGAAGATAGGAAAACACCCGAGTAGCCAGTGTCAAGCCCTTCACATCAAAGGGCAATGCTGTGTGATCAAACAGTGAAAGGGAGGGCAGGGGTTAAATCAAAATAGAGTTGGAGGGGGAAATAATGTACTCCACTCCCTGCGGCGCCCACCTCTCCCTGAACAACTCCAGGGTGTTGGTGGACACCGCGTGCTCCTTCTCCAGAGAGACCCGGGCTCTAACATAACCGCCACGGCCTGCTACCACCTCGAGATGCTTCTTTTTTTTTTACCAATACACTAGAATTCCTCCCTATATATTCCGAGCAGGAATTCGCTGGGACAGTCTTGGAAGAAAGTCAAGCTTCCACTTGAACCGAACTGGACCCCGCCTTAGGATGCAAGAACCAATATCACTTAACAATGGCACTGAGTATTCCAATTTTTTAAAATTTAGTTTTTGCTAAAATAAAATCTCATAGGTCAAAGCTTTTAAATTTGCACTCATCCGCATGTTTTGAAGAATACCAATGTAAAGGAAAATCACATTTCATGAAGGTACAAACACACACGTTAGAAACTAAATAGGTCTTTCAAGCTTGCGTCACTATTCAGTAAGAACGTAGCTGCCTTGTTTGTGTGCAGAACCCTACTTTATACCTAACCATTTTATTCTGCATGTGAAGTGAGTGCTGATTGATTGGTAAGTGGATTGGTAGGGCTGTTTCCGTGGTGAATGCACCAGTTAAATGGTGAATGGAGTTAGCTACCAGAATTATTTATGTTTTTTTTTTCTTCTTTTTTTCTTTATGAAAAACACCCGAGTGGCCAGTGACAAGCACTGCCCTTCTCATCAAAGGTCAATGCTGTGTGATTATTTATGTTTTCTTTTTTTTTCTTTCTTTTTCTTACCAGGAAGATAGGGAAAACACCCGAGTGGCCAGTGACAAGCACTGCCCTTCACATCAAAGGGCAATGCTGTGTGATCAATTTCACCATTTTTATTTATTTTTTTCTTTTTTAAATTTAACCTCCACACTACTGCCTAACTGCGGTAGTGCTTATTTTTTCCCCAGCCCCCATATTGTGTGTGTGCAGGTGTGAGACATAGTGAGAGACACAAGGTGTACGAATCTTTATTCGGTTTCCACCACCAGGAAGATAGGAAAACACCCGAGTAGCCAGTGTCAAGCCCTTCACATCAAAGGGCAATGCTGTGTGATCAAACAGTGAAAGGGAGGGCAGGGGTTAAATCAAAATAGAGTTGGAGGGGGAAATAATGCACTCCACTCCCTGCGGCGCCCACCTCTCCCTGAACAACTCCAGGGTGTTGGTGGACACCGCGTGCTCCTTCTCCAAGGACACCCGGGCTCTAACATAACCGCCACGGCCTGCTACCACCTCGAGGTGCTATGCAAATACAGCTGTCTCATGGTTGGTCAGTTCGATATTGCCCACCTGCCTCCACGCGCTAAGGCAAATTTTAACACCTTCAGTGCCACACGTTTGTCTAACCAACTTCAGTAAACCCAGCAGAAGCACGTCAATAGACAGTGTTTCAATGCAGCAACCCTGAAAGGTCACCCATAGCCAGACCAACATTACAGAAGAGATTGAGAACTCTTTCACTGGAGTGTAGCCCAAAGGGTGACCATATAGAGGTTTATCATGTTAGACAGAGGTTGTACAGGACATTGGTGAGGCCTCTTCTGGAGTACTGACTTCTGGCCGCCTGTTACAGGAAGGATACTATTAAGCTGGAGAGGGTTCAGAAGAGATTTACCAGGAGGTTGCTGGGGATGGAGGGTTTGAGTTATGGGGAGAGGCTGGATAGATTAGATTAGATTCCCTACAGTGTAGAAACGGGCCCTTCGGCCCAACAAGTCCACACCGACCCTCCGAACAGCAACCCACCCAGACCCACCTCTGTCTGACTAATACACCTAACACTACGGGCAATTTATCATGGCCAATTCACCTAATCTGCACATCTTTGGACTGTGGGAGGAAACCAGAGCACCCAGAGGGGGGCCCACACAGACACGGGGAGAATGTGCAAACTCCACACAGACAGTTGCCCAAGGCTGGAATTGAACCTGGGACCCTGGTGCTGTGAGGCAGCAGCGCTAACCACTGAGCCACCGTGCCACCCCAGGCTGGGATGTTTTTCACTGGAACATTGGAGTTTGAGAGGGATCTTAAAGAGGGTTATAAAATCATGAAGAGTATCAGTAAGGTGAGTAGCAGGTGTCTTTTCCCTCAGAGATTGTAAAACAAGGGGCATATTTTTAAGGTGAGAGGAGAAAAATTTAAAAAAAGAGGGGCAACATCTTTACACAGACAGTGGTTCGTGTGTGGAATGAACTTCCAGAGGAAGTGGTGGACGTGGGTGAAGTTACGACATTTAAAAGACACTTAGATACCAGTAAGTACATGAATAAGAAATGTTTGGAGGGTCATGGGCCAAGTGCAGGCAGGTGAGACTAGTTTAGTTTGGGGTTATGGTCGGCATGGACTGGTCGGATCGATAGATCTGTTTCCGTGCTGTATGAGTCATGTGAGGCAGTAGCACAGGTGGATAGAATGGTCAAGAAGTTATATGGTATCAGACTGGGTATTGAGTATAAGAGCTGGCAGGTCATGTTAAAATTGTACAAGACTTTTATTCGGCCGCATTTAGAATACAGTGTTCAGTTCTGGTCGCCACATTACCAAAAGGATGTGGACACTTTGGAGAGGGTGCAGAGAAAGTTAACGAGGATGTTACCTGGTATGGAAGGTGCTAGCTATGAAGAGAGGTTAAGTAGGTTAGGATTGTTTTCATTAGAAAAAAGGAGATTGAGGGGGGACCTGATTGAGGTTTACAAAATCATGAAGGGTATGGACAGGGTGGATAGAGATAAGCTTTTTCCCAGGGTGAAGGATTCAGTAACAAGAGGTCATGCTTTCAAGGTGAGAGGTGGCAAGTTTAAGGGGGATACACACGGCAAGTACTTCACACAGAGAGTGGTGGACGTTTGGAACCTGTTGCCAGCAGAGGTGGTAGAGGCAGGCACGGTAGATTCATTTAAGGTGTGTCTGGACGGATGCATGAGTAGATGGGGAGCAGAGGGATACAATTGCTTAGGAATTGGGCGATCAGTTTAGCCAGTGGATCTGGATCGGCACAGGCTTGAGGGCTGAAGGGCCTGTTCCTGGGCTGTAAATTGTCTTGTTCTTTGTTCTTTGTTGTAGTAGTGTCCCTCCCTCTGAGTCAGGAGTGCCTTGGTTCAAGTCCTAGAGGTGTGCAACATTTTTAAAAAGAGCATTCAACTTTTTTTTCTATCTTAGGATTTTTAAAAAAATCTTCAAGAGAATACTATCCCTAATCATTCCCATCACTGTACGCCAAGCTGTGACCAGCTCCAAACACAGACAGAGTCAGTATTTTTTTAAAAATGGACATTTCCTGAGAGAAATGTTGCAGGGTTGTGAGTAATGCTATTTTGGGGAAAATATAAAGTTGACGGAAAAGAGAGTTGTGTAATAGACCCGCAGGTGAAAATGCCTTATAAAGACAGGCAAATATGGACAAGTATGTCTCAAAGTTCCTCCTTAGGTAATGTAGAACCCATTAAAAGTATCAAATTATATAGCTATCTTCAGGCAGTACATATTAAAAACAACTTTAACACCCAATTCTGAAGGAGCTAAATGTTAGCTTGAAATACATACTGCAGATGCTGGAAATCTGAAACAAAAGCAGAAATTGCTACAGAAATTCAGCGGGTCTGGCAGGACCTGTGGGGACAGAAACAGATAATGTTTTGGATCACAGGATCCATTTAGTGTGAAAGCAGGCCATTCACATTGACCTTCCAAAGAGCATCCCACCCAGACCCACCCCCTTAAACCTGTAACCCTGCATTTCCCTCGGCTGGCCCATCTAACCTGCTCATCCCTGGATAAAATGGGGACAATTTCCCATGGCCAGTCCACCCTGACCTGCACACCTTTGGACTGTGGGAGGAAGCCGGAGCAAACCCACGCAGACACGGGGAGAATGTACAAACTCCACACAGTCAGTCGCCCGAGGGTAGAATCAAATCCGGGTCCCAGGCGCTGTGACGCAGCAGTGCTAACCACTGACCCACTGCGTCACCCACTTTCAGAACTGGTTCAGAACTCCATTGCTCTCTCCACAGATGCGGCCAGACCTGCGGAGTTTCTCCAGCACTTTCTGTTTTCATTTCGGATTTCCAGCATCTGCAGTAGTTTGCTTTCAATACCCCAGCTGCTTTTGTTTACATAAGCATCAGAAAACTGAAGGGTAAGTGATGCCAGTTAAATTCCCCTCCTGTCTGCGACTTTTACTTAATCACTGCAGTGGTACCAACACTGCCACCTTCAGTGATAATCTTGAACTGCATGCTAGTGTCAGACTGGAGCCACTTGAACCTCAAGTTCACCTGAACCATCTCGGACACCTCCCTCCTGGATCCTCTCCAACTCCATTTCTGGTGACCGACTCAACACAGAATCAACACAGGATTCCTGAACAAGGGCTTATGCCCGAAACATCGATTCTCCTGCTCCTTTGATGCTGCCTGACCTGCTGTGCTTTTCTAGCAACACATTTTCGACTCAACACAGACATCTACTTCAAACGCATGATTCCCACAGCTACCTGGACTACACCTTATCCCACCTGGCCTCCGGCAAAAACGCTATCCCTTAATCCCAATTTCTCCGCCTCCACCACATCTGCTTCCAGGAGGACTAATTCCACTCCAGAACATCCCAGATGGCCTCCTACTTCAGGGACCGCAATTTCCCCTCCCATGCGGTCAACAATACCCTCCATCACATCTCCTCCACTTCCCGCCCTCTGCCCTTGAAACCCACCCCTCCAAATGCAACAAGGACAGAATCCCCCTGGTGTTCACCTTCCACCCCCACCAACCTCTGGATACAGCACATCATCCTCTGCCATTTCTGCCACCTACAATCAGACCCCACCATCAGAAATATATTTTCCTTCCCACCCTTATCAGCATTCCACAGAGACCATTTCCTCGGCAACTTCCTTGTTAGTTCCACACCTCCCCACCAACCCACCCTCCACTCCCAGCGCCTTCCCTTGCCAAGAGGTGTAAAACCTCACCTCCATCCAAGGCCCCTAAGGATCCTTCCACATCAGGCAGAGATTTTCCTGCATGTCCAAACACTTCATCTACTGTGTCCATTGCATCCAATGTGATCTCTTCTACATTGGGGAGACAGGATGCGAATCGGGGATGGTTTCAGAGAACATCTCCAGGACATACACACCAAACATTCCCACTGCCCTGTGGCCTAACACTTTAACTCCCCCTCCCACTCCCCCAAGGACATGCAAGTCCTGGGCCTGCTCTGCTGCCAAGTCCTAGCCACCTGACGCCTGGAGGAAGAACACATCATCTTGCGCCTTGGGACCCTCCAACCACAAAAGATTAATGTGAACTTTACCAGTTTCTTCATCTCCCCTCCCCCCACCTTATCTCAGATCCAACCTTCCAACTCGGCAGTGCCCTCATGAACGGTCCTACCTGTCCATCTTCCTTCCCACCTATCCGCTCCACCCTCCTCTCTGACCTATCACCACCACCCCCACCTTCATCTTCCTATCACATTCCCAGCTACCTCCCTCCATCCCCACCCCCCTCCCATTCATCTCTCAGTCCCTTTGGGCCCATGACCCCCTACATTCCTGATGAAGGGTTTATGCTCGAAACGTCGACTCTCCTGCTCCTCGGATGCTGCCTGACTGGCTGTGCTTTTCTAGCATCACATTTTTTGACCCCCACTTGTGCAGTATCCAGTGTTCCCAAATGTGAAAGCTGTATGCACCCGTATTACACTTGCTTCACTGAAATATTCAGCAGATTTTTAAGGTATTGATGGTGCAGTGAAATTCTCACTTAAATTCATAGAGTCCCAACAGTGTGGAAACAGGCCATTTGGGCCATCAGGTCCATACTGACCCTCAGAAGGGAATCCCACACAGACTTACCCCACTACACTATCCCTATAACCCTGCATTTCCTGTGGCAAATCCATTTAACCTGCACATCCCTGGACATTATGGGCAATTTAGCATGGCCAATCCACCCTGACCTGCACATCTTTGGATTTCGCAAAGTTAATTTGTGCTCCTCACCTCAATTAAGTTTTCCATATCAAACAAAAAAACATAATATTGTATCAGGTAGAATAAACTCTCAGATCCCTGGGTTCTGGTTTAGATATATCTAGCAGCAAGGCAATCCCTCCCTCTCTAAATAGCCCACACAAACAAAGGGCATGTCTTATGCAGTTAAAAGTCAGGCCCAGGGTAGTGTTGAAAATGTGTTGCTGGAAAAGCACAGCAGGTCAGGCAGCATCCAATGAGCAGGAGAATCGACGTTTCAGGCATGAGCCCTTCTTCAGGAACGCATTGATAGACATTCCTGAAGAAGGGCTCATGCCCGAAACGTTGATTCTCCTGTTCCTTGGATGCTGCCTGACCTGCTGCGTTTTGCCAGCAACACATTTTTCAGTTCTGATCTCCAGCATCTGCAGTCCTCACTTTCTTCCAGGGTAGCGTTGTAGAACAGAGAGACCTAGGAGTTCGGGTTCACAATTCGTTGAAGTTTGCATCACAGGTAGACAGGGCAGTTAAGAAGGCGTTTAGCTCACTTGCCTTCATTGCTCGGTCCTTTGAGTATAGGAGTTGGGATGTCATGTCGAGGTTGTACAGGATGTTGGTGAGTACTCTTTTGGAATATTGTATCCAGTTCTGGTCACCCAGTTATAGGAAGGATATTGTTGAGTTGGAGAGGATTCGGAAAAAGCTTTAGCAGGATGTTGCCAGGAACCGAAATTTTGAGTTACAGGGAGAGGTCGGATTGGCTGGGACTTTTTTCACTGGAGTGTAGGAGGTTTAGGGATGACCTTATAGAGGTTTATAACATCATGAGGGGCACAGATAGGGTTGAATGGTGGGTGTCTTTTCCCTATGGTGGGTGATTTCAAGATGAGGGGGCATATTTTTAAGGGGAGAGAAGAAAGGTTTTAAAAAGACTTGAAAGGCAACATTTTTATACAGACAGAGGTTCGTGTGTGGAATGAACTGCCAGAGGAAGTGGTGGAAGTGGGTACAGTTACAACATTTAAAAGATACGCTCATGATTAAGAAATGTTTGGAAAGATATGGGCCAAGTGCATTCAGGTGGGACTAGTTTAGTTTGGGAATATGGTCGGCATGGACTGGTTTGACCGAAGGTTCTGTTGCTGTGCTATATGATGCTATGACCACAAAATTCAAAAGTACAGTGAGTAGTGTTTGCACACACTCTAGGGGCTTGGTGTGCAGAAGTTGTTCAGTTTGGGTACAGCATGTGGTATTGTGGCTAAAAGTTCCTAGTGATAATGGGCCATCAATTCAGAGGCACAAGTTAATGCTTTGACAAGATCAGTTCAAATCTCACCACTTTGGTGAGACTTCAATTCTTCAGCAAAACTGGTATATAATGTAGAAATATAGAAGATAGGAACACAAGGAGGCCACTCGGCCCCTCGAACCTGCTCCACCATTCAATATGGTCATGACTGACCATCGAATTCAAGACTCTAATCCCATTGACCCCCCCCCCCCTCCCTAAACCCCTCCTTTAGCCACAAACACTCTGTCTACCTCTTTCTTGAAAACACATAATGTTTTGGCCCCAACCACTCTCCTTAGTAATGGATTCCACTGGCTCACACTTTCTGGGTGAACAAGTTTCACCTCATGTCTGTTCTAAAAGGTTTTCCTTAAACTATGACACCTGGTTCTGGACTCCTTCACCAGTGGGAACATCCTTCCTGCATCTAACCTGTCTTGTCTTGTTAGAGTTTAGTAGATTTCTATGAAACAGCCCTGTATTCTCCTAAACTCCAGTGAAAACAATCTCAATCTCTCCTCGTACCTCGATCCCAGGAATCAACCTTTGCCCTACTCCCTGTGCAGCAAGAATATTCTTCTCCAGGTAAACAGGCCAAAACTGAACTCTATATTCTAAAGCTAACGTAAATAATTTAAATCTAAAGGTGACTATGAAATGACAATCAATTGGAATGCAAGTTCATAGCTCCCTGAAAGTGGAGTCACAGGTAGATAGGATAGTGAAGAAGGCGTTTGGTATGCTTTCCTTTATTGGTCAGAGTATTGAGTACAGCAGTTGGGAGGTCATGTTGCGGCTGTACAGGACATTGGTTAGGCCACTATTGGAATATTGCATACAATTCTGGTCTTCTTCCTATCAGAATGATGTTGTGAAACTTGAAAGGGTTCAGAAAAGATTTACAAGGATGTTGCCAGGGTTGGAGATCTGAGCTACAGAGAGAGGCTGAACAGGCTGTGGTTGTTTTCCCTGGAGCGTTGGAGGCTGAGGGGTGACCTTATAGAGGTTTACAAAATTATGAGGGGCATGGATAGGGTCAAAAGGCAAAGTCTTTTCCTTGGGGTGGGGGGAGTCCAGAACTAGAGGGCATAGGTTTAGGGTGAGACGGGAAAGATATAAAAGAGACCCAAGGGGCAACTTTTTCACACAGAGGGTGGTATGTGTATGGAATGAGCTGCCAGAGGAAGTGGTGGAGGCTGATACAATTGCAACATTTACGAGGCATTTGGATGGGTATATGAATAGGAAGGGTTTGGAGGGACATGGGCCGGGTGCTGGCTGGTGGGACTAGCTTGGGTTGGGATATCTGGTCAGCATGGACAGGTTGGACCAAAGGGTCTGTTTCCATGCTGTACATTTCTATGGCTCTGTGTCATAAAACCTACCTGATCCCTTAATGCTCTCGAGGGATCGATAATCTATCATCCTTACCTGGTCTGACTTATGTGTTCATTTTAATTCGGCCACGGCACTTTACATCACTGGTTAGACCAAAATTTATTTCCCATATTAGAATCAACCACACTGTTGTGGGGTGTAGAGTCACATGCAAGCCAGACCAGGTAATGACAGCAGATTTCCCTCCCCTTAAAGGGCTCCAGTGAATCAGTTGACAGTTTGGTCACCTTAAGACCACTTGTTTTAAAATGCTGGATTTGTTATTGAATTTAGTACTTCACAATCTTGGTGGGATTTGAACTCACGTTCCCTTGGACGTTAGTCTGGGATGCAGAATTAGATTTACAAGGATGTTGCCAGGGTTGAAGGATTTGAGCTATGGGGAGAGGCTGAACAGGCTAGGGCTGTTTTCCCTGGAGCGTCGGAGACTGAGGGGTGACCTTTTAGAGGTTTATAAAATCATGAGGGACATGGATAGGATAAATAGGCAAAGTCCTTTCCCTGGGGTGAGGGAGTCCAGAGCTAGAGGGCATAGGTTTAGGCTGAGAGGGAAAAGATATAAAAGAGACCTAAGGGGCAACTTTTTCATGCAGAAGATGGTATGTGTATGGAATGAGCTGCCAGAGGAAGTGGTGGAGGCTGGTACAATTACAACATTTAAGAGGCATTTGGATGGGTATATGAATAGGAAGGGTTTGGAGGGATATGGGCCGGGTGCTGGCAGGTGGGACTAGATTGGGTTGGGATATCTGGTCAGCATGAACGAGTTGGACTGAAGGGTCTGTTTCCATGCTGTACATATCTATGACTCTATGACTCTCAGTGATATTCCCATTACCAACCACCTCCCCAGGCTGTGACTCCTGACCCATAGCATTGTAATTGACCTTTATTCTGCTCTCTGAAATTGCCCTAGCAAGGCACTCAGTTCAAGGGGCAGTTAGGGATGGGCCTGGCCCAGTGACACTCCCAACCCCATGAAACAACAAAGAAACAAGATGACAACATTTGCCCTGTATCTCCTAAAACGTACTGATCAGTGCATTGAGTACAGGAGGTGGGATGTAATATTGCGGCTGTACATGACATTGGTGAGGCAACTTTTGAAACACTGCGTTCAATTCCGGTCTCCCTGCTATAGGAAGGCTGTTGTTAAACTGGAAAGGCTGCAGAAACAATTTGCAAGGATGTTACCAGGGTTGGAGGGTTTCAGCGAGAGGTTGAATAGGCTGGGGCTGTATTCCCTGGAGCATTGGAGGCTGAGGGGTGGCCTTATAGAGATTTATAAAATCATGAGGGGCATGGATAGGGTAAACAGACAAGGATTTTTCCCTGGGGTGAGGGAGTCCAAAACTGGACAGCATAGGTTTAAGGTGAGAGGGGAAAGATTTAAAAGGGACCTGAGGGACAACCTTTTCACTCAGAGAGTGGGGCATGTGTGGAATGAGCTGCCAGAGGAAATGGTGGAGGCTGGTACAATGACAGTATTTAATATGGATCTGAATGGGCACATGAATGGAAAGGATTTGGAGGACTCTGGGCCTAATGCTGACAGATGGGACTACATTGATTTATGATATCTGGTTGGCATGGATGCGTTGGACTGTTTTCATACTGTACGTCTCTATGACTCCATCTTACCAAAGAATTACAGCCAGGAGTAGTAACTGCAGTATTTATTTCTCTATGCTTCCTGCAGTTATTATATCAACCCCCCCCAGAACATACTGTTCCATACATTTTGTTCACTATAATTCTTCCTGAGCCTTCATAGATGTGAACTATCATTAAACTCAGTGTTTCTGAGATCTCTTTCAAATGGGTTTGCTATTCAGACAGGAAGAACTTCACACCCATGTCGAATTCAATCTCTAACCTCAAGTCACCTACCCACTATGTATGAACTCTGCACTTGGGAAGTCGCAGAATAGGCCTCAGTTTCATGTTTGGATAATTTCCATCAACCAATTCCACCCAACACCACCAGCCCCACCTGTACCAAACAGCCACTACCAGCAGGGGGCACCACCAGTGGCTGCAGCTGAGGTCCACTTTAAAAGCATTGCTGTTTAAGAATTGAGTTATAGCCGACTGAATAAACAATGAGAAACCCCCACAAACATCAACGCTTATCTTGTTTAGTGAGTTCACTACTTCCTGGCCAATATTTACCCCTCAATTGACCTCATTAAAAACAGATTACTACATTGCTTTTGTAGAACATGTTGTTGGTGAATTGATTGTTGTTTCCTACATTTGAGCAGAAACTACATTTCAGAATTGGTAGTACTGGCTTTGGGGTGTTTCAGGGTAGTCACAGAGGTTACAAAAATAGAGTCATAGAGATATACAGCATGGAAACAGACTCTTCAGTCCAACTCATCCAGGCTGACCAGATTTTCTAACCTAATCTGTTCCCATTTGCCAGCACTTGGTCCATGTCCCTCTCAACCTTTCCTATCCATATACCCAGCCTTTTAAGTGCTGTAATTGGACCAGCCTCCACCACTTCCTCTGGCAGCTCATTCCAAAATGCAAGACTTTTGTTTTAACCCCTCAAGCAAGCATACCTACCTGTTGGCAGGACAAATGTCCTATCGACCCTTCATTGCCAACCCTGACACCATCGGACTGAGTTAGAGGGCAGGCAGCATTGTGGACAGACCTGATCTGGTCAAGTCAGCAGACCTGCAATTTGACAGAAACTGCACCTATGTACAAAATTAACAGTGGCTCCCTCACGCCAAGCAGTATGACTGGCATATGTCTCTGATCCTGCTAGACAAGACAGTGCAATCCAACAGCACAGAGGGAGGCTGTGCCCAAGCATTGTGCCCACACAGGGTCCCTGAATGAAAACGTTTAATTAGACCAGTCTCTCTCAAACTGCAAAATATTTTCCTTTTCAAGTGTTCATCCAACTGTCTTTCATTAGTTATGAGTCATACAGCACAGAAACAGACCCTTTGGTCCAACCAGTCCATGCCGACCATTATAAACTAAACTAGTCCCACCTCCCTGCACTGGCCTATATCCCTCCAAACATTTCTTATACATGTACTTATCCAAATGTCTTTTAAATGTTGTAACTGTACCCGCACCCACCACTTCCTCTGGAAGTTCATTCCACTCTCTGTAAAATAAAATTGCCCCTCATGTCTTTTTTTAAATCTTTCCCTCTCACCTTCAAAGCATGCCCCCTAAGTCTTGAAATCCCCCATCTTTCTTGTTTCCATCACCCTGAAGGCAGTGTGTTCTGAAAGGGCGTCTTCAACGTGGGAGATATGACAATACAAAAAATGGAAAGGCCTTACCAGATCCATGTGGGATTCAGAAAGTGACCCACAGACAGTAATGTACTGAAATGTGTGGAACATTCCCCCCCCAGTGCTGTTAATTCCTTACCATTATATAAAAGTGATTTTCAAATTAACCTCCTTAATGTGCAGTGGAATTTGAACTTCCGCTTGAGGTGGGGACGCTACGATTTCACGACATGAACCCCTCCATCCCACCCATTTGCAATCATATACACTTCACAGCCAAACATGTGTTTTGAAATGTGCACACCATTATAAAGATGGCAACACCACAAAAGTGCACACACAGCCATGTGACAATTTGCTGATTGAGGGACGAATATTGAACCAGAACACTTCTCCCAGTTCGAATCCCTCCAGTGTGGAAGCTGGCCATTCAGCCCATTGGGTCCAAACCAACCCTCCAAAATCATCCCGCTTTATCCCTGTAACCCTGCATTCCCCATGGCTAACCCACCTTAACCTGCACACCCCTGGACACTATGGGGTAATTTAGCATGGCCAATCCACCCTTACCTGCACACCATGGGGTAATTTAGCATGGCCAATCCACCCTAACCTGCATGTCTTTGAACTGTGGGAGGAAGCCCACATAGACAGGGGGAGAATGTGCAAACTCCACACAGTCACCCAAGGTTGAGATCGAACCTGGGTCCCTGGCACTGTGAGGCAGCAGTGCTAACCCACTGAGCCACCGTGCCGCCCCCCCCCCCCCCCCCCCGCATGCTTTGCGCTCTGGAGTTTAGAATTGACATGTTATTCCAAAATCGAGCGTGTGGTGCTGGAAAAGCACAGCAGGTCAGGTAGCCTCCGAGGAGCAGGAGATAAGGAGCAGGGCATAAGCTCTTCATCAGGAATGAGGCTTCATATTTTCCTTTTTTTTTGGTCATATCTCCCTATCTCCCACGTTAAAGACACCCTTTCAGAACACACAGCCTTCAGGGTGGTTGGAAACAAGCAAGGTGGGGGATTTCAAACCTCAATCCTGATGAAGGGCTCTTGCCTGAAATGTCGACTCTCCTGCTCCTCGGATGCTGCCTGACCTGCTGTGCTTTTCCAGCACCACACTTCTCGACTCCGATCTCCAGCATCTGCCGTCCTCACATTCTCCTATGTCATTCCAAAGCCGGCACTTCGGCCAGTGCTGCCCTCCTGCACCTGGACACTGGGAGGCGCAGCCTTGAGTTTTATTTGTCCTCAAATCCTATTGTGGGACTCAAACCCCAGAACTTAGTGACTCACAGATGAGCAACTGAGACAAGTCTAATACATTATCACTGACGCCAAAAAAATACTTTAAAAGTTGGAGTGTTCACAAACATTCTCACTAAGCCCAATATTTAATATCGCATTTTAATTCCAACATTAGAAAAGGTCACTGTAATTTCTTTTTTAAAAATTACAAACCTTGACACACAATCTTGTTCGAATGAGCTTCCACCTGAAAGTTTGACTAAAATATTAAAAGAGATTACATACCTCGTTCAGAGTGAACTTAAAAGTCCTTGAAATACTGATGAAATACAGATAAAGTGTCATTTTAAAAAATAATTTATTACCGCACGCTCCCAAACAAAACACGGGAGTAAATTACACCTTTAAATCTGCTATACATAAAATAAATAATTTCATCCCTATTCCATTGTAGGGAGTATTCTCTGCAGTTCAGATGAGCGCTTAAAAATGTGTTGCTGGAAAAACGCAGCAGGTCAGGCAGCATCCAAGGAGCAGGAGAATCGACGTTTCGGGCATAAGCCCTTCTTCAGGAATCTACAAAATTCCTGAAGAAGGGCTTATGCCCGAAACGTCGATTCTCCTGTTCCTTGGATGCTGCCTGACCTGCTGCGTTTTTCCAGCAACACATTTTTAAGCTCTGATCTCCAGCATCTGCAGTCCTCACTTTCTCCTAGTTCAGATGAGGGTCATATTGAACTGGAAATGTTAACAATTTCTCTCTATCTCCAAAGATGCTGCCAGGTCTATGAGTTTGTTCAGAACTTTGGTTTATTGTAATATATATTTCAGATTTCCAACAGTACTTCACTATTTAATTCAGTCCTTTACAGGTGACCTTGGATTAAGAAGCATTGACTCTGTTTCTCGCTCTCTCTCTCTCTCCACGGATGCTGCCAGACCTGCTGAGTTACTCCAGTATTTCCAGTTTTTAAACATATGTACACATTCCAGCTGGATCCCCAGCCTCCAACTGTACTTTTTGCTGTTAAATCCAATCCTTCACAGAATGCAGGGTGACCCCGGGGTTCTGGGTGGGGTAATAAGCCCCGGGGAAAGTAGCCCAAGGTCTCCGGAGATGGTCGCTCTTGGCTGGACCCAAGCCCCCCATCATTGGGGCGACCGGCGAGAAGTGGGAGAAGAGGTAACTGGTGTTACTGGTGACCAGGTTCAGGGCACAGGGCACGGGGCAAGGCAGGGGAGTGGTTAGGAACTGGGGGGCACTGTAGGAGACCACCTGAGGACCCCCGGGAGGGTGGGCGCTGCCCGGGGGCAGCACCGAGAGGTAAGGGGGGGGCGAAGGGAGGGCGGAGGGCAGCTCCAGGTAGGGCAGAGGGGGCGGTTGCCAGAGCGGGGTGGGCCAGTAGAGAGAGCTGGCCGGGCTCAGGTCGGTCCGGGTGCCCCTCTTGCATGCCAGCCTGGCCCGGGAGGGGGCAGATCTCCTCCTCAGTTTGCCCGTGGAGCCCCCGATGAAGACATCTCCGCTGGAGGGGTCGAGCATCCAGTAATTGCCCTTCCCCGGGTCGTCATAGTGTCTGGGCACCTTGACAAAGCACTTGTTGAGGCTGAGGTTATGGCGGATGGAGTTCTGCCAGCCCTGTTTGTTGTCCCTGTAGTAGGGGAAGTTCTGGATGATGAACTCATAGATGCCACTCAGGGTCAGTCTCTTCCCCGGGCTCTGCCGAATGGCCATCATGATCAGCGCGTTGTAACTGAACGGCGGTTTCTCCTGCTTTTCCTCCGGCCCCTGGTCCTTCCCGGAGCCGCCTGTCCCCTCACCCTGCCCCGGCCGCCCCTCGGGCAACAAGCTTTCGATACTGAAGGTGGTCTTCTTGGGAAACGGCCCCTCTTCCGAACTTGCCATGTCCAACATCGCAACTGACCTCCAAAACAAAAATACACACGTCCCTGAGGCTCCGAAAGCTAGTGCTTCCAATTAAACCTGTTGGACTTTAACCTGGTGGTGTGTGAGTTTTAACTTTGTCCACCCCAGTCCAACACCGACATCTCCAAATCAACACTTCCCTGAGCTCGGCTGCAGCTGACCCATTCAGAAATCTCCTCAAACAAATTGGAAAGAAATTGACATAAGACTCCGCCCACTCAAATCAAACCAATCAGCTCCCAACTCATGGCCACTGCATCCAATCAAATCTTGTCCTCTCCACAACCCCCCCCCCCCCCCATGCATATTTTTATTCCTCTGGTCCAGCCTCATGTTTGAATTTTTCAAAATGAAAATGAACAAAGTTCCCATATTCCACCCCCCTCTATTCCCACACCCCACTCCCACTGAATTTCCCTGTTTCCAGAGAGTTAATTGAGTTTTGAATAAACTGCACTTCACCCCGAATCCGTTCCCAGTTGGGCACACGATAAACATTGATATGAATATTAACTGTAACACAGCCGGAACTCACACAGGGCCACCAACAGTCAAACGTTCACACTTACACACACACAGACTCTAATATACAGGTAAATGTACAAAGACACGGTCAAACACACATACACAGACTCTAATATGAATATAGAGACCCAGTAAAACACACAGACTCTAATATAACTGTACACCCAGTCAAACACACAGAGACTAATATAAATGTACAGAGACACAGTCAAACACACGCAGACCATAATATAACTGTACTGAAACACAGTCAAACACACACAGAGACTCTAATATAACTGTACGGAGACAGTCAAACACACAGGCGGACTGTAATATAAATGTACAGAGACACAGTTAAACACACAAACACACAGAGACTGAAACACAGGCTCTAATACAAAAATATAGATACAGACTCAAACACACTTACAGACTGAAATACACACACAGACTCTGACACAAATAGACAGAGACAGACAAACACACCCGGACAATGTAACGCAGACTCCCACACACAGAAACTCTGACACAAATGTACAGACAGGGTCAAACATTCAAGTACAGATACAACTTCATACAGACTCAAACATACATATTTTGACGCATCTGCAAAGATAGACATAAAACATACAATTCCTGATGAAAGGCTTTTGCCCGATATGTCGATTCTCCTGCTCCTCCGATGCTGCCTGACCTGCTGTGCTTTCCCAGTTCCACTTTTTATCGAGTGACTTCCAGTATCTGCAGTCCGTACTATCTTCAGATATGTATATGTAGGCACACCCATAGAGATTAAAAAGTACAGAGACACACACAGGTACAAATTCGGATTCAAAACCTAAATGTACACAGACTCCAAACTTACAAAACTTAAGCATAAACATGGACTCAAATATAATCAAACAGACCCAAACCTTCACAAATTCAAGTTTAACCACTCTTTCAGATTCAAAACACATCAATTTTGACACACAAGTTCAGATGAATTCAAACACAGAGTGAAAGACATACATGCAAATGTAGCTCCAAAGAAATCAGGCAGATATACTGCGGGCGAATAGAAAGATTTATGTCCTGCGCTATATTAAAATGATCCATTGTGATTAGATTACTTACAGTGTGGAAACAGGCCCTTCGGCCCAACAAGTCCCTCCGAAGCGCAACCCACCCAGACTCATTCCCCTTCACCTAACACTACGGGCAATTTAGCATGGCCAATTCACCTCAGCTGCACATTTTAGTCTCAGACTTCCAGCACCCCGCCAGTTCATTGTTTTATAACAGTTTAGGTTTGGGGGATGGTTCACCCAGGAATTTAACGAAGGTGGAGTACCTGATTCATTTCAATTTTTGTTTCTTGACGACGGAAGAGCATTGTTTGTACTTGTATCTTTAAAGTTCATATTCCTCTATATCCTTATATGAATTGCAAAATCATAATATTAGTTCAAAATAAACTTCTCACTGCAGGTCCATCATTTTCCCATTAAAATTCCCAAATCTAATTGATCCCAATTTGAAAGAGTTTTTCGGTTCAGACCATCTACTGTTATTCGATAACATTTTAATGTTTCCTTTCGACCGTTTTATCTTGTCAAAGCAACCTGCTTATTTGGGGGGGGGGGGTTAACTTCTTAAAGGAAATTACTAATTTTAAACAAACGGCAGCAACAATGACCAACTGAGCCGCTGTAAAGTTTTACGTAAAGGAGTTAGAGAAATAACGTCGACTTTTGCGAAGCTGTGGAGTCCTAGGAACTGAGACAAACCAGTGGAGTGCTGGGGAAACTCAGCAGGTCTGTGGAGAGAGAAACAGAGTTTAACGTTTCCAGTCGAGTTGGCCCATCTTCTGAACAGTAATAAAACGGTGCAGGGATTATTTCAGAAAAATTGCTGGAAAAGCTCAGCGGGTCTGGCAGCATCTGTTCGAATTCCTGTTCCTTACCTAATGTCTACCCAGTTCTGAAGTGTCAACTCTGATTTCTCTCCACGGACGCTGCCAGACCCGCTGAGCTTTTCCAGCAATCTCTGAAATAATCCCCGCTTCGTTTGTTACGCTGTTGTTAGAGAACATTAAAGAACTGCACTGGAAACGTTAACTCTTGTTTCTCTCTCCACAGACCTGCTGAGTTTCTCCAGCACTCACTGGTTTGTCTCAGTTCCTCGGACTCCACAGCTTCGCAAAAGTCGATGATATTTCCTTAACCCTTGACGTAAAAATCTAAACATCCTGTTCCTAAACTAATTCCGGTCCAGTTCTGAAGTGTTAACTCTGATTTCTCTCCACGGACGCTGCCTGCGGAGAAATCAGAGTTGACACTTCAGAACTGGGTAGACATGAGATAAGGAACAGGAATTCGAACAGATGCTGAGCTTTTCCAGCAATTTCTGTTCTTGTTTCAGATGTACAGCATCCGCAGTTCTTTCGATTATTACTTTATGGATATATCCAATTAGACACTGCTGCTTCCCCCCCCTGGTTTCCTCTTGCAACTGAATCCGCTGCCCAGTTCCCCGCCAACAAAACAGAACAGAACTCGCCGGAGAAACTCAACAGAGAAAATCTAGAGTTAAGTTCTCGAGTCCAGTCACCCTTCTTCCGAATTTCTCCTGTTTTTATTTACGCAGTTCGGTGTTTATGTCTGTTTCAGGTCAGCTGTCAACACGTTGAGCATGTTTCAGACGCAATTATTTCAGTGCATGTTTTTAAATGCAGAAATGATAACCACGGGTTCACGGGGAAATTCACTGGTTATACCTGCTGTCCAGTCGTAACCGTTCGCTCCCAGGACAAAACTTCAACAATTAAACGAAACCTTAATGTTATAACTCCCCCAAACACACACACACACTTGTGTTACCCGTTCCATGTCTACAAACTAACAGCAGGAATAAATCTTGCCCCTTTAATCAGGAAGTGTCTATATTAGGTCAAAAGCTGCACTCCGATTGTCTTATAACCTCCGTTCCATTTAATCAAAAGACTTAAATCTCGATTATAAATCCCCGATTGAAATCAATTTCGTGGCTGGAATCAAATCTCTAATTGCCCTGCTCAGATTAATGTCGTGTGTTTTTTTTTAAAAAGAAACCAGTCCTCTGCAAAAAAAAACACACACGCCAGGTGTGCATTTACAAAACACATGCATTTTTCAAAATAAAACTTGCAAATATTTTCTCTCTGTTTCTTTCCAAAGCGAAATTACAGGCAGACTATTTCTGAAAATCTTTTACCTCCCTTAAAGGCAAATTACGAAACAGTCCAGTCTCCCACTCGTGCCTGGCTTTACTTAGTAAAAAGTGGGGAAATCTGGTGAAGAGTTTAGGCAGAAATAATAAAGGGTTTGTCGAGGTGCTAATATGTTCCTTTCCTAGTCAATCACTGAGCACAGCCGCCAGTTCAAGAATTTATGATTAATACCGTGGCTCGTTAGTTTTGTCTGTTCCATTTTAATAACAGATTTTAGAAACTTAGAAAATAGATAGTAGGCCGTTCGGCCCTTCAAACCTGTTCCCCCATTCAATATGATCACGGCTGATCTTCCAACTCAGTGCTTCGAAGAATGGTCACTGAGTTTGCAACCCTAACTCTGCTGTCTCGCCCCACAGATGTTGCCAGACCTGCTGAGTTTCCCTAACCATTTCGTTTTTATTTCGATTCCAACCTTCTTCACCCCTCCCCCACCCCACCCCCCATCCCTTTAGCCCGAAGAACTATATCTAATCCCCATTTCTAATCTAATTCGGCTCAGTGGTTAGCACTGCTGCCTCACAGCGCCAGGGTCCCAGGTTCGATTCCAGCCTTGGGCGACTGTCTGTGTGGAGTTTGCACATTCCCCGCCCCCCCCCCCCCCCCCCGTGTCTGTGTGGGTTTCCTCCGGGTGCTCTGGTTTCCTCCCACAGTCCAAAAATGTACAGGTTAGGGTGGATTGATCATGCTAGGTACATCAGTCAGAGGGAATGGGTCTGGGTGGGTTACTCTTCAGAGGGTCCATGTAGACTAGTTGGGCTGAAGGGCCTGTTTCCAACACTGTAGGGTGTCTAATCTAATCCCTATCCAGTCCTGGAGGGTCACTTGGCCTGAAACATTAACTCTGATTTCTCTCCACAGATTCAGAAATTTCTGTTTTCCTTTTTGGTTTACAGCATTCCAGGTTCTCTCAGTCTCTATGTCAAATTCCTTCTGGAGAACATTCAAATTCTGGCCTCAACCGCTTCCTGTGTCAGAGAATTCCACAAGTTCCCCCCACTCTCTGGGTGAAGACATTTCTCCTCATCTCAGTCCTACCCTGCTGTGACCCCCACTCCCATCCCCATCCCTGTTGTGGACTCCCTGGTCATTAGGAACATCCTTCCTGCTGTTACTCATTGTTAGGATTCCGTAAGCTTCCAAGAAATCCCCCCTTATTCTTCTAAACCCCAGTGAATACAATCCTAACCAATCCAGTCTCCCATCATACCTCAGTCCCACCATCCCGGGAATCTGTTTGATAAATCCAAGCTGTCCTCCCTCCATCACCAGAACATCATTCCTCAGATAAGGAGGCCAAACGTGCACACAATAATCCAGGATGCGGTCTCACCAAGGCCCTGTATAATTGCAGCAAGACATCCCTGCACCTGGACTCAATTCCTCTCATTACGGAGGCTAACAGAGTTCAATCATGTTTTAAAAACACCAAGCTATTTTATAAATAAATGTAACGGAGGTTATTACAGAGTCCCACAGCCACAGAGACAGGCCCTATGTCCCAAGCCGAGTAAAACGTCCATCCGCACTAACCCCATTTCCCTGCACTTGGCCCATATCCCTCTAAACCTTTCCTATCCATGCATTCATCCAAATGCCTTTTAAATGTTGTTAATATTACTTTTAAATTTCTCCCGCTTATCATCATGTAGAGGCTGGATAGACAGGGAGTTTTGTCCCTGGAGTGTAGGTTGAGGGAAGGGTGGTGAGGTGGTGGAAAGGCATTGAGAGGAACGAGAGTAGGCCACTCTGCCCTTCCAGCCTGCTACCCTATTCAATAAGATTGCGGACGCTCGGATTTGAACTTCAGCTCTACATTCCTGCACATCCCCCCCGATAATCTTTCCTCCCCTCGGTCATCGAGAATCCACCCCCCTCTGCCTTCAACACGGTTAAAGATTCTGCACCCTCTGCCTTTTGAGGAAGGGAATTCCAAAGACACTCAACCCTCAGAAATAAAACGCTTCCTCATCTCTGTTCTAAATTGCCGCTCCCTTATTTTAAACAGCGAATCTCTCGATCTAGATTCTCCCACAAAAGGAACCGTCCTTTCCACATCCACCCGGTCATGACCCCCTCAGGATTTTAGTTGTTTCAATTCAGTCACCTCTGCCTCTTCCAAATTCCAGAGGATACGGGCTCAGCCTTTCCTCAGAAGGCAGTCTGCTCATTCCAGGGATTAGTCTTTTCTGAATTGCTCCAACCACACTAACCAGTCCTGTACACGGTCTTCCAGATGTAGTAACACCAATACTCCGTATAACCGAAGCAAACCCTCCCTACTTTTCGGAAAGTAGAGATTGCACTGGAGTGGGTGTAGAGGAGATTGATCAGGATGTTACCCGGGATGGAGTGACTCAGTATTGAAAGGAGGCTGGAGTTGTTTACCACAGAGCGGGGGGGGGGGGGGGAACCTGACTGAGGTGTCTGAACTGGTGGAGGGACACAGACAGGGAGAAACGTCTGCCTTTAGATTAGATTCCCTACAGTGTGGGAACAGGCCCTTCCACACAGGCCCTTCGGAGGATCCAGACAGAGGGAGAATGTGCAAACTTCACACAGACAGTTGCCCGAGGTGGGAATTGAACCTGGTCCCCTGTGCACTGTGAGGCAGCAGGGCTAACCACTGTGCCACCGCGGGGTCAATGGAAGAGCTTTAAGTTGAGCTAAAGAATAGAATAGAATATCCTTTATTGTCACGTGTACTCCAGTAGGGAAGTAGTGAAAAGCTTTTACAATGGTTGTCTTCTAATGGCACCATCTTAAGTACATCGGTGCAAATCTTGGATTCAAAAAAATGGAAAAGTAGTAGTATTACTTACAGTGTCTAAAAAGATGTTAGAAGTAAGATAGTTATAATAGTTAAAGGATTGGCATTACAATCCAGTAAAGCATTTCAGATCAATATTACATTTCAGCATCTCAGCACATGGTCTGGCAGGTAGCCAGACTCCTGTCCAACAACAGTCCCCTTCCCCCACACACTCCACAGTCAGGCAGCATCTGAGGAGCAGGAGAGTCGCCCCTTCAGGACTTATACCCGACTCTCCTGCCCCTCGGATGCTGCCTGACCTGCTGTGCTTTTTCCAGCGCAGATCTCCAGCATCTGCAGACCTCACTTTCTCCCGATACCAAGATAAAGTGCGCTGCTTCAAGATTGGCTCCTCCTCTCCCGGATCTCCAGGACTCGTTTCCCCTCACGCTGTTTCAGGCAGGAGGCTCGGGGGGATTTGAGGAATTCCTCTTCACTCAGAGGATGGCGAGGAGCTGAAAGTCATTACCCGAGAGAGAGAGGCAGGAACCTTTAAGTCATATCGAGATGTGCACTTGAAAAAGCTGTGGGCTGGAAAATGGGATTCGAACAATTGGATATTGGACCATCAACACAGACAATGGGCAAAAGGATAACTGCTGTTTGAGCTATTTGCACATCTGTGGGTAAACCCTAACATTTCTATGCTGATCATACTCTAGTTCCTGTTTACCAAACCCCATCGAACCATAGTAGAACCCTGTGACTCAAATCTTCTTGCACTGAACAAACCATTGATTTTCCCAATTACTTGCTCTACCATTGCCTGGTGAATTGGGACATTCATATCCCTTTACACTTCTTAATATATCATCATTTTATGATGGCTATCTGAAATTTTTTTAAAATTTTGACATTTTAGGTCCAGATTTCAATTAAATTTCTCAACCTCCCTGGTGCCTTCAGGACCTAGGGTAGAATTTCAACTCAGTGAGTGATGAACATGGAAACAGCAAGTCTCCACGTTCGTCACTTGGCAGCACAGTGGCTAGCACTGTTGCCTCACAGCGCCAGGGACCCACATTCGATCCCACCCTTGGGCGACTGTGTGGAGTTTGCACATTCTCCCAGTGGCTGCCTAGATTTCCTCCGGGTGCTCTGGTTTCCTCCCAGAGTCCAAAGACATGCAGGTCTGGGTGGATTGGCAGTGGGAAATTGCCCCATAGCATTCAAGGATGTGCAGGCTAGGTGCATTAGTCAGGGATGGGGTCTGGGTGAGTTACTCTTTGGAGGGTAGGTGTGGAGTTGTTGGGCCAAAGGGCCTGTTTCCACACTGTAGGGATTCTGAAGTAACAATTTTCCAGAGCACAGCTTGATGTGGCATCTATAGAACATTGCTGCCCTCCAGTGGCCAGTGCAGGACTAGCAGTGAAGAGAGAACCTCAAGATCTCACTCACAGAAACTGGCTTCGCAACACCAAAGCCAGGAACATGGCCCAGTTGGTCCCTGTTAGGATTTACCCACACTCGAACAACATTTATCCCCCCTTTATCCCACATCCCACCAGCTTCTATCCAAACTAAGATGTGGAGGTGCCAGTGTTGGACTAGGGTGGACGAAGTTAAAAAATATCTTGTACTTTCAAATGAACCCTTTGGACTATAACCTGGAGTTGTGAGATTTTTAACTTTATCCAAACTAACGCCAACCCCAAACACTAACCTTAAAAATCAGGAGCAAATGACTGCAGATGCTGGAATCTGATGAAATGTTAGCTTGTTCTCTCTCCACCGATACTGCTTGACCTGCTGTGATCTCCAGCACTTTTAACCCTGGAAGTTAAATCCATTTGGCATCTCTACGCATGTGTCTGTTGTGTGGGATGTGGGGATCGCTGGCAATGGCCGAATTTGTTCCCTGTCCCTAACTGCCCTTGAACTGAGTGTCTTGGTTGTCCATTTCAGAGGGCAGTTTAGAGTCCAACCACATCGCTGTGGGTCTGGAGTCACATGGAGGCCAGACCAGGTAAGGATGGCAGATTTCCATCCCCAAAAGACATTAGTGAACCAGATGAGGTTTGTACAACAATTGCAGATAATTCCACAGCCACCATTTACAGAGATTGGATTTCAATTCCTGATTTTCTTTAATTAAATGAACAATTTGAATTTAACTTCCAACGTGGGGTTTGAACTTGCATCTCCTGCTATCAGTTGTGACACGAGCACCATCTCCCCTTAGAGGTGTACATTTCTGTAGCACTTCACAATGTCTTGGACAGCTTGGAGAAGCAAGGCCTCCAATTTGTGTTGCATAGCAAGATCCCACAACAGGCCATGAGATAAAGCTCAGAACAGGGCAGTGTTTATCACTCCCTCCCAATGGGCAGCCAAGGCTGCAGTGTTCGATCCTGACTGTAGGGGGCATAGCTCCTGTGCTCCATGGTACATTCTGGAAATGGGAATCATACAGCAATATGGGGCCAAGGCTCCTTGGTTTTACATCATGGAGCAGGGAGACAAGAGAAAGAGAATAAATGAGAGACAGGACGTTTCCTATTGACAGACTGAAAACAAGTGATAAAGAAATTCAGGGGAATCAAGATGGTGGTTTGAAGGATGTGGAAGTGGATTCATTGGAGCAGATGTGAAACTATGTTTAATGTTGATATTGCTGGGTGGGCAGGTAAGGAATTCAAAGTTAGACTGAGACTGGGCCTGGGCCATGCTACAATTAGGAGCTGCTGGCCAATAGCGTTGGCCTGGCTTTTATTCACAAGGGGAGTGTGCGCTGTCAGTAAGTACACCCAGCCGCAATGCTCACCGTCACACTCTCACTGTCTCTCGCATGCACACTCATACTGTCTCATTTAAGATGTATCTAGACAGATACATGAATGGGCAAGGAGCAGAGGGATACAGACCCTTAGAAAATAGGCAACAGGTTTACAAAGAGGATCTGAATCGATGCAGGCTTGGAGGGTCGAAGGGCCTATTTCTGTGCTGTAATGTTCTTTGTTTCTCACACACATATACTCACACCGTCACATTAACACTCACACTCACTGTTACACAAACACACTGTTTTATACAGACACACTTGCTGTTACTCAAACACACACACAGGCAGAGAGAGAGAGAGAGAAAAAAACAATACATACACACAGTGAGATTGACCAGCTGTAAGAGACAGATAGGCAGTCAGTGAGTCGGAGGAACAGACAGAAGGGAAAAAGTGTACAAACAGTCAGAGAGCCAGACTGAAGCATCCTGTGCCCCAATTGGAGAATATCTACACTGTGACCATATGTGTTACAGTCGGGGTAAAATATTCCTCTTTCTGTACAGTGGGGGGAGGGCAGATAATCTTTCTGACCATGTCCGTTGTCCCCCCGAAACCTCGCAGCGTTGCACCCATCTCTTTCCCAGTCATTACAAGCCCAGGTATTCTGCTAGGAACAAACTCAGGATCCTGCAGAGGTTCTCGATGGTCGGTGGGTGCAAATTCTCTGCCGTGTCCTCCATCGTGTGCCAGACCCGGGGAAACGGGGTGGAAATCAAGTGCAGGATCGGAACGCCTAGCAATGAAACACAGGAGGCATCAAAAAAAACAAACCAGACGGACCTCAAACATTCCAAAGGGCAGGGGTGGCAGTAAACGACATGCCCCTCTGCTATATTAAAAATGTAACATTTGTGCGCTTAATTCCCATGTCCACACATAGAATGGAAAATCCTATGTAAACATGTCATGGTGTAATTCTGCCCTCTCACCAGTGGCGGTGCTGCAGAGTCATTACAGGCAAGAAGCTGTGAGTATAGCACCTCCACCTGGAAGAAGGTGGAATCACCGGTAATGTTGTAGTTTCGATTACAAACACAGTACTTTCTAACCAATATATCAAGGTGAAGACAGTTCTCATTTAATTTGAACCTGCAATCTCAACTCATTAGAAGCGTAATCCTGCAGATTGATTGTTCAGAATGGCAGCATTTGGAAATGTAGAAGCAATTATCGACTTAGTATTTACCGTCTTGTATCGAGAAAAATAACAGTGAAATATGTTATGTTGGCAGAGTCGGCACCATTTGGAGTTACAGGAAGAATGAAGAGAAATTTCAGAAATAGAGTTCATCTTCTGTACAAGGTGTTCAAACCCAGCTCCAGGCATTCTGCAAGGGGACCCTACTCCAGGTGCAGCAACATCAAACACATCGAGAGTCCACACTTGGTCATCGCCACTGGCAACCAAACCACACCACTGCAGCTACCCCACAACGTCAGAAGGTGGAGGTAGAAAGAGGGAAGAGAGAAAAACGGGGAGAGAGAGCGCGAGAGAGCGAGAGCACGAGAGCACGAGAGCGCGAGAGAGCGAGAGAGAGCGTGAGAGAGCGCGAGAGAGCGCGAGAGAGCGAGAGCGCGAGAGAGCGCGAGAGAGCGCGAGAGAGCGCGAGAGAGCGCGAGAGAGCACGAGAGAGCACGAGAGAGCACGAGAGCGAGAGAGCGAGAGAGCGCGAGAGACAGAAAGCTAGAGAAAGAGAGAGCACAAGAGAGCATGAGATAGTGCAAGAGAAATAGAGTGAGAGAGCATGCAAGAGAAAGAGATAGATTAGATAGATACAGACAGACAGACACACAGAGTGTGAGAGTGAGAGGGGGATGTGGCCTGCCTGGAGCAGACAATCTCAGGAGCCTGAACACTTCCTGCTGAGTGGGTGCTGCAGTGGGAGGGTTCACCCCATTGTACCCGCACAGTTCACTGCGAGAGGGGTTACCTAAAGCTCACCCCACCTCACCATCTCCCCACCACCACCCCTGCCCAATCCCCAGCCATCACCCCCAGCAGCTGCAGGGGTTTAGTACCTTTCTGCAGGAACGGTACATGGTCATCCTCGATGGGGCCATAGTAGGTGTCTCCATTAAAGTACATTACCTCGATGGGATGGTGCTGCAGCAGGCCCAGCTTGTGTAGCCTCTTCTCTACAGAGAGAGAGAGAGAAACAGACAGGTTACACACTCACCAGGAGACAGACACACACAGGGACACACACACACACCCATTGACTCACACTGACGTAGACAGAGTGACACACACATGTACACCCCCAGACACACTTACACAGTGACCTACCTGCACACACAACCTGACATACACACCCCCATGACAGATATCCCAGACAGACACCCCTCCAGACAGACAGTCACACACACCCAGACAGATATGGACACTGCCACTGCCCCCAGACAGACACAGACACAGACACAAACACCCAGGCAGATATAGACATACACGCCTGAGACAGATAAATGCTCCCACAGACAGACCCAGACATACTTGCACCCTCCAGACAGACAGTCATACACCACACCCCCCTTGCTGTGATACCATCCACCCACTGTGTACACACACGCGTTTACTCCCAAACCCAGATGTACACACCCTAACCCCCAAACACACCACAACACCCTGTCCAGGTTCCCCATTCACTCCTGATTAGATTAAAAGGAAGGTTGCTGGTGGCAGGAATTGGGAGAGATTCAGGTTCAAGTCCCACCATCTCCAGAAGGTGGTTCTTACCAGGTCTGAACATGGCTGCTCGAAAACCACGAGAACCAGGGAGACCGATTTCAAACCTGGGCAAGTGACACAGGGGCGAAGGACAGGAGGAAGAAAAGGTTTGGACTGTGCAAGTGGTAGTGACTGGGGACTTGGAGAGAGTGTTGTGGATGTGGAAACGATGTAAAATTTCTAGAGGCCCCTGGAGGCAAGTGAAGTTGCAGGGTCACAGGGAGATGGGACTTATTCGATTGCTCTACAGAGGGCCAACATATATCCGATGGCCCGAATGGGCACTGTAAGGACTCATCCACAGCTGTGGGTGGAGGGAGGCAGCAGGCTAAGCCAGGCAGCGATGCCTCCCCAGTTGATCAGCCTGCCCATACTGACTACTTGGGGCTCAAGCACAACACTTGAGGGGGTTGAACATGCTGCTGAGCTCCCTTCAAAGAGGATCCCTCCCAATATAAGTGCCCCCCCCCCAGAGGACGGGAGGTGCTTACACTTGGAGGTGGGGCTGGGAAGACTGAAGGGAGCAGTGTCCTCCCAGTATCAGGGCCCCCCAGAGGACGGGAGGCTGCTTTGGATGACCAAAGGGAGCAGTGTCCTACCAATTCCAACCAAACGACTGAACCATCGGGCCGTGTGCTTGAAGTGATTCAGGATCTGGGGCTTGGCTTCACCGAGGAGGTCCAGGAGCACAAACATATCCTGAAACAGACAGAAAGACACATCAACAACTCAACAGCATCCCTGTGAGAAGGGGCAAGGAGACCCATCCCCACTATCAGACCAGAAGGCTCAGAGTCTGGGGTCCAACACCATCTCTCGTGTAACACCATTCCAGAGAGAAACAGAACAAACCTTACACACCCACTAACTCCAGCAATCACTCACTGAACAGGGGGGTCAGATACAGAGTAAAGCTCCCTCTACACTGTCCCCCATCAAACACTCCCAGGACAGGAACAGCAAGTGGATAGCACAGGGATAGCACAGTGTTACATAAGAGTAAAGCTCCCTCTACCCTACCCCCATCAAACACTCACCACTGAGTCGATCAGTGTGGTGCTATCAGTTGCCTGCGGGTGCTTGGTCCTGGCCATTCGTTCAGCCAGGTGACGGGAGCCATAGAGAGAGTCCGTGGGGCTCCAATTAACAAACGCCTCCTCACCGTCCAGGAACAGCAGCTGGAGAGTCAGGTCCAGACTCTGTACGAGAAAGGGAGAGAGTGAGGGAGAGAGTGAGGGAGAGAGTGAGGGAGAGAGTGAGGGAGAGAGTGAGGGAGAGAGTGAGGGAGAGAGTGAGGGAGAGAGTGAGGGAGAGAGTGAGGGAGAGAGTGAGGGAGAGAGAGAGTGGAAAGAGAGTGGAAAGAGTGAAAGAGAGAAAGAGAGCGAGAGAAAGAGAGAGAGAGAAAGAAAGAGAGAGAGAAAGAAAGAGAGAGAGAAAGAAAGAGAGAGAGAAAGAAAGAGAGAGAGAAAGAAAGAGAGAGAGAAAGAAAGAGAGAGAGAAAGAGAGAGAGAGAAAGAGAGAGAAAGAGAGAGAGAGAGAGAGAGACAGGGAGAGAGTGGGAGAGACGTGGGGGAGAGAGAGAGGGAGAGGGAGAGAGACAGGGAGAGAGAGAGAAAAAAAAAAGAGGGAGGTATGGGAGACAGAGAGACAGATGGGGAGAAAGAAAAAGAGCAAGAGAGAGACAGGAGGGAGAGCGAGAGAGCGAGAGAGAGCGAGCGAGAAACAGAGGGGAGAGAGAGAAGGGGAGAGAAGGAGAAGGTTTATGAGCAGAGCATGGATCATTGAACAACAATCTTGTCTCTGAGTTTGAAGGCTGTTGTTGAAACAGAAAATAGGAAGAGGCAACTATTCAACATGAACCAGGCTGACCGTCCAACTCAGTTCCCTGTTCCCACTTTCTCCCACATCCACTTCCTTTCATCCCTTTAGCCCGAACCTAACTCCCTCCTGAAAACACTTAACATTTTGACCTTACCTGCTTTTATTGTAGCCAACCGCACAGACTCCCCACTCTCTGGGTGAACTTCTCATTTCAGTCCTTGATCAGTCCACATAGCTTGAGACTCCCATTCAGTTCTGCAGTGTCACAGACTTGTGTGGAGTCACAGAGACAGAGTCATAGAGACGTACAGCACGGAAACAGACCCTTCCGTCCAACTCATCCATGCTGACCAGATATCCCAAATTAATTTAATCCCATTTGCCAGCACTTGGCCCATATCCCTCCAAACCCTTCCTATTCATATATCCATCCAGGTGCCTTTTAAATGCTATAATTGTATCAGCCTCCACCACTTCCTCCAGCAGCTCATTCTACACATGTACCACCCTGTGTGTAAAAAAGTTGCCCTATTTAAATCTTACCCCTCTCACCCTAAACCCCCTAATTCTGGACTCCCCTACCCTGGGGAAAAGACCAGCCAGTCCACCCTGAGCTGCCCACCTTTAGGCTGTGGGAGGAAACCCACACAGACACGGGGAGAATGTGCAAACTCCACACAGACAGTCGCCCGAGGCTAGAATTGAACCAGGTCCCTGGCGCTGTGAGGCAGCAGTGCTAACCATTGAGCCACCGTGCCGCCCTGGTTGGGCCGAAGGGTCTGTTTCCATTCTGCATGGCTCTACGACACAAGAGGGCAGCCTCCACCAGCATCTCGGAAGATGAATGCCTTCTCAATGAGTAGACAACAAAATGGAGACCTCCAGTTGCTAAACCAACCCCCGTGTCCCCTTCACTGGGCATTCACCTTGTCTTTGAGTTTGACCAGCTGCTTGTCTAGCGAGCGTGCCAGTTCCAGCATCATGGCACAAGGCACGGCCGAGTCAGTGGCACCCACATAAATGCGCCCCTGGTCGTCGCGTTGGAAATACTTGGAGTCATAGTGGCACGCCAGGACCAGGCGGCGCCTGGCAGAGGGGTCCAGCGTGGCCACGATGTTGGAGAACGTCCGCTTGCCGTGGGGGGTGCTGTCCTCAAACGTGTCCAGGTCCACGCTCCAGTGGGCAGACAGCGCCAACAGATGCCCCTTGATGTGCTGAGAATGAGATAAACACAGAGGGCGGCCAAGAGTCGAGAGTCAATTTAGATTCCAAACAGCCCTCGTTTCCAAAACAAAATGCTTAAAATCAAAAATATACTGTAAGCACTACTATAACGCAGGTTTCTTCAACACAAATTGGCTATAACGCAATTGAAGAGTTTAGACCCTTATTTGTAGAACGCCAACTCCCCCCCCCAACTGTATTGGCTATAATGTGATTCCAGCTGCATAAGTGTAGCTACTGCGCAATCTTCTTACAACGCGGGATCGCCCAAGAATGGAACTATTGCGTTATAGCAGAACCCACTGTACTGCGAATTGCAGGACATAAATAAGAATTTACTCAGGCCACATTGGGAGTGTTGTGCACAGTTCTGGTCACCACACTATAAGGAAGGATGTGGAGGCTTTGGAGAGGATGCAGAAAAGGTTTACCAGGATGCTGCCTGGTTTGGATTGTATTAGAGGTTGGACAAATTTGGGATTGTTTTCAATACAGCATCAGAAGCCGAGGGGTAACCTGATAGACGTTCATAAAATTAAGAGATTTACAAGGATGGTGCTAGGATTGGAGGATTTGAGCTACAGGGTGAGGCTGAACAGGCTGGGGCTGTTTTCCCTGGAGCAGCAGAGGCTGAGGGGTGACCTTATAGAGGTTTATACAATCATGAGGGGTATTGATAAGGTGAATAGACAAAATCCTTTCCCTATGGTGGGGGAGTCCAGAACTCGAGGGCATAGGTTTAGGGTGAGGGGGGAAAGATTTAACAGGGACCTAAGGGGCAACTTTTTCACACAGAGGGTGGTACGTGTATGGAATGAGCTGCCAGAGGAAGTGGTGGAGGCTGGTACAATTACAACATTTATAAAAGCACCTGGATGGGGATATGAATAGGAAGGGTTCGGAGGGATATGGGCCAAGTGCTGGCAAATGGGACTAGATTAGTTGAGGATATCTGGTCAGCATGGACGGGTTGGACCGAAGGGTCTGTTTCTATGCTGTACATCTCTATGACTCTACGAGGGGCATTGATAATGTGGTTAGTTGGAGTCTTCCTCCCCCAGGGTTTAAATATGAAGTATTAGGGAGCTCAGGTTTAAGCTGAGAGGGGGCAAGTTTAAAGAAGATGCGTTAGGAAAGTTTTTTTTAAAAACACAGAGGGTGGTAGGTGCCGAGAATAAGCTACCAGGGGAGCTGGTTGAAACAGATACAATAGTAAAGTTTAAGATGTATTTAGATAAATTCATAGACGAGGAATAGAGGGACACAGATCATGTGTAGGCAGATGGGATTAGTTTAGAATGGCATCGTGGCTAGCACAGATATGGTGGGCCAAAGGGCCTGTTCCTATGTACTGTTCTGTGTTCGAAAACAAATATTTGGCCAATTACCCAGTAAAACGTAAGTATCTGCAGATATAAAATTCATATAAAGTACAGACGATACTGAAGTATGGTTTTTAAAAAGCAAAAGCATTATCAACAAAGTAATCTTTAAAAGAAACTTTAATTTAAGAATGACACCTTTTTTTAAAGGCTCTTGACAATAAGACAGCTTGGAATAGCAGCTTGAGAATAATTTTTCATTTCGGTTCAGTTAGAAACAATTATGGTCTTCACCTTAAAAACCGGATTATCAAATAAGGGCATTACCTATAACTACAGTGTCGCTGCAGTGAACAGGTTTACTTAGCGAAGGATCAAAATAATCCTTTGAAACTAAAGCCAACACAGTAATTAGTTTTTATCTTCTCAAGTTGATCTGAGACAGAAAGGAATAGATGGTGATGATGGTAGAGTTAAATGAGAAAAGATTGGGGGGGTGGGACGGGGTGGGGGGCGGTATCACTCAAAGTTTGAGCAGATGGCCTAGTGGTATTATTGGTAGATTCATAATCCCAATACCCAGGAAAATGTTCTGGGGGCCCCAGTTCGAATCCCACTATGGGAGTACTGCGTCCAGTTCTGGTCGCCCTGTTATAGGAAGGGAAAGGGTTTGGAAGAGATTTCCCAGGATGTTGTCGGGTATGGAAGATATAAGTTATAAAGATAGGCCGGCACTGTTTTTCACTGGGGGTTGAGAGGTCACCTTTTCGAGATTTATAAAGCTATGAGGAGTTTACGCAGGAGAGTGGTGGGTGTGTGGAATGCACTGCCAGCGGTGGTGGTAGAGTCAGAGACATTTAAGCGACTATTGGACAAGGACATGGACGCAGTAAATTGAGATGGGTGTAGGTTAGTTTGATCTTAGATTAAGATAAATGCTCAGCACAGGATCATGGGGCAAAGGACCTGTACTGTTCTATGTTCTATAGATAGGATGAATGGTAGTTGTCTTTTCCCTGGGATGGGAGATTTCAAGATCACATTTTTAAGGTGAGAGGAGGAAGCTTTAAAATATGACATGAGGGGAAAGCTTTTTTTAAAAAAAAAACACACAGAGAGTGGTTTGCGTGTGGAATGAACTTCCAGATGAAGTGGTGGATATAGGTACAGTTACAATGTTTAAAAGACATTTGGATAAGGACATGAGTAGGAAAAGGTTTGGAGGGATATGGGCCAGGAGCAGGCAGGTGGGCCTAGTTTAGTTTGGGATTATGGTCGGCATGGACTGGGTGGGCCGAAGGGTCTCTTCCCGTGCTGTGTGACGTTATGACAGATGGCGGAATTTGAATTCAATAAAAGTCTGGAGTTTATACAGAAGAAAACCCCAATCGGTTTAACTGAGAAGGAAATATTCCTTGGTCTGACCTAATGTAAAGTTGGACATTATTTATTTCTTCACTTTCCTGTCTTTAGATTCTGTCTTGGTTTACTTTTCTCTGTTTTAAGATGGCACTGGGGACTGGTGAAAATAGACAACACTCTTCACTGTATTTTGTAACAAGATACACATGACAATAAATAAGTCAAATAATATGCAACTCTCAGCTACTTGACTCTTAACTACCCTCTGGCAAACTGGGATGGGCAATAAACTACCAATTACTCCCATGCCTCATGATATAATTTGTTTTTGAAACGTCTGGTTTAAAAAGCAAATTTAGATTTGCTTGAAGCACACAATTTGCATTAATATAGCCACCCAAAATGTGCACAACAGAGCCCGCACGAAGAAGGGCAAAGTACTGTGGGTGAAACATAATTAACAGAGTTTTGAGGAAAAGTCATACCAGATTTGAAACATTAACATTGTGGAGAGAGCGAGAGAGGCGATGAGAGAGAGAGAGAGAGAGAGACAAAGGGCGAGGGAGAGAGAGAGAGCGAGAGAGAGTGAGAAAGAGAGAGTGAGAAAGAAAGAGAGAGAGACAGAGACAGAGAGAGATGGTGAGAGAGACAAAGAGCAAGGGAGAGAGAGAGAGACAAAGAATGAGGGAGAGAGAGACAATGAGGGAGAGAGAGGCAACAAGAGAGAGAGAGCGCGCGTGCGTGAGAGAGAGAGAGCGCGAGAGAAAATGGATGCCACCAGATGTGCTGAGTTTTTCCAGCATTCTCTGAGTCTGCATCAGTGCACTGTTGTTCTACAGATATCACTGACATGGAGGTGCCGGTGTTGGTCTGAAGTGGACATGGTCAGAAGTCACACGACACCTGGTTATAGTCCGACAGGTTCATTTGAAATCACAAGCTTTCAGAGCGCTGCCCCTTGGTCACCTGATCAACCTGTTGGGCGATAACCTGGTGTTGTGTGACTTCTGACCTCTCTGTAAATGAAACCAGGACAAAGCACACCTCTTGAAGCCACAATATTGTCACAGTTCCAAAATTTTTTACCAGCCTTCATGTGACCAACTAAACAGTGAACCCAGAGATCCTTTCCTGATGAAGGGCTTTTGCCCGAAATGTCGATTTTCCTGCTCCTCGGATGCTGCCTGACCTGTTGTGCTTTTCCAGCACCACTCTAACCTCGACCCAGAGATCCGGCTACCTACCAAGACGGGCAACAGGGTTGAGGGAGCTGATATTACTTATTTGCAAAAAAAAACTCTGTCATAAATTGTCTATGCTTCTTCATCCGCAGTGCTCCGAAAGCTTGTGATTTCAAATGAATCTGTTGGACTATAACTTGGTGTCATGTGACTTCTGATTTTGTCCAGATATCACATTACACTGCAGAGAATTGCAAAGTGAACTCCCTTTACCTTCACTTAGGCTTCAGACCAGTGTCAGGAACCCTTTCGCATTATGGGGAATGGAGGATATTCCCCCAAAACGTCAGCAACTCAAAGTGAGGAAAGAGTTCAGCAGCCAACGCACCTGCCGGACAAATTCGATGCCCTCTGATCCAGGGTATCGTTCGATCAGCATTGGCACCAGGAATACGTTCCATAGGCGTTGAAAGTCGATGAGTGAGCTGAGATGCCTCACCTGATTGGACATGATACTCTTTGGCTTGTGTTCAAACTGTTCAAAACAGAAAAAAAAAATTGAATTAGAATCCCTAGAGTTTGGAAACAGGCCCTTCAACAAGTCCACACCAACACTCTGAAGAGTAACCCACCCTATTAATCTCCTACCCTATTAATCTGCATTTACCCCTGACTAATGCATCTAACCTACATAATTCTTAACCACTATGAGCAACTTAGCACGGCTAATCCACCCTAACCTTGGACTGTGGGAGGAGACCGGAGCACCCGGAGGGAACCCACGCAGACACAGGGAGAATGTGCAAAACTCCACACAGGCAATCGCCCGAGGCTGGAATTGAACTGGAGTCCTGTGCTGTGAGGCAGCAGCGCTAACCACTGAGCCAATCTGCCAACCCATATTTAAAAATATTTGAGAACATGATCACGTTTAATTCTCGTTCGACCTAAACACGGGAGAAAGAGGCAGTAAGTAGCACCTTTAATGTCCTCAGATGTTTTGTAGCAGAGAACTGGGGGGAGCCCAATTGGTGCTAAGCCATGTCAGGACATGTTGAAACTTGAACTGGGGGAATAGCCTCAAAATACGGGAGAGAAGATTTCGGAGGGAGCTGAGGAGGAACTACTTCCCCCAGAGGGTTGGGAATCTTTGGGATTCCCCACCTAACGAAGCAGGTGAGGCTTCCTTGTTGAATGTTTTGAAGGCAAAGGTAGATTTATGAACAATAAAGGGATTAAGTGTTGTGGTGAGTGGGCGGATAAGTGGAGCTGAGTCCGTGATAAAGATCAGCCATGATCTTATTGAATGGGAGAAGCAGGATCGATGGGCCGAATGGTCTACTCCTGCTCCTGGTTCTTATGTTCTTATTTTTCACAGAACCTTAAAGTTACACAGAGGAGGAGAGATAAAGGGAAGGAAGTCCAGAGCTCAGAGACCAGGCAGCTCAAGGCATTTGTAAAGTGAAGGCAATAATGCCTGTAATTGTTCACATTACCCATAATGGGCGTCATTTGTAATTACTCAATTGGATAGGCGGGTATTTTTACTGGTGGTGGTTACAAGTTAAAGAAAAAGCAAAAAACATTTTGGTGGTGGAACGCACTCAACTATAGAGTCATAGAGATGTACAGCACGGAAACAGACCCTTCGGTCCAACCTGTCCATGTTGACCAGATATCCCAATCCAATCTAGTCTCATTTACCAGCACTTGGCCCATATCCCTTTAAACCCTTCCTATTCACATACCCACCTAAATGCCTTTTAAACGTTGTAATTGTACCAGCCTCCTCCACTTCCTCTGGCAGCTCATTCCATACACGTACCACCCTCTGTGTGAAAATGTTGCCCCTTAGCTCTCTTTTATATCTTTCCCCTCTCACCCTAAACCTATGACCTAGAGTTCTGGATTCCCCCACCACAGGAGAAAGACCTGCAAATGTTAGGAGGAAAAAAAAAGGCATATCTCCCACATTAATGGTCAGGAGGACAATCGGCCCGTCTATTCCGTGACGGTTCATGTCAGAGCAGAATGAGGGGGCTTGGGACCCCCACTGGGGATGTGAGCTCTGAATAAGAATTGTAGCAGCTGCGGTGACCCTAAGTATCCCAGGCCCTCTCTGTTCAAACCTCACTCTTGGCAATTACCCAGCCCCAGAAGTCACAATGGGAAAAGGTTTGGGAAGCACGGCTGTAGAGCAGTGCAGTCAGATTCATTTCCTTGGCTCTATCTCTCGTCAGCGTGCTTCCCCTCTGTATCCTATTAAATTTCTTTTTGAAATTACTCATCGCCCCAATAAGAATCACAGCAAGTTCCAAGCCATTATCTCTTGCTGCACAACCTATTTCCCCTCGTGTCCACCTCCCACCCGACATCTCATGCCCAAACCCTAAAGTACCTCAGCGACAGACAGCAGGAGTCTACCTTATCTAGAACGGTCATTAATTGGACACTCTGAACAAATCTGTCCTGCAAAGTTTGCTCCTAACCGCACCTCCCCCACCCCAACTTTTCCAACTCAATGCTGCAGATAAGATCCCTTCCTGCTGGAATCAACCATGGTGGCCCAGTGGTTAGCACTGCCGCCTCACAGCGCCAGGGACCTGGGTTCAATCCCACCCTCCTCTGTGTGGAGTTTGCACATTCTCCCTGCGTCTGCGTGGGTTTCCTCTGGGTGCTCCGGTTTCCTCCCACAGTCCAAAGATGTGCAGGTCAGGGTGGATTGGCTGTGCTAAACTGTCCATTGTGTGCAGGTTAGGTGGGATAACCATGTGGAATGCAGGGTTACAGGCACAGACGGTAGGATGCTGTTCAGAGGGCTGCTGTGGACTTGATGGGCTGAATGGCCTGCTTCCACACTGTGGGGATTCTGTGAATAGGCTATTTGGGACTAAGAGAAGAAATGTCTTCACCCAGAGAGTGGGGGAGCCTGTGGAACCAACTGCCCCAGAAAACGATTGACGCCAAAACATTGAATCCTTTCAAGAAAGGAGTAAAGTACAGTTCTTCAGGCTAGAGGGATCAAAGGGTATGGGAGAGAAAGTGGGAACAGGGGACTGAGTTGGACCATCGGCCATGATCCTATTGAATGGGGGAGCAGGATAGAAGGGCCGATTGGCCTAATTCTCCTTATTTCATAGAATTCCTGCAGTGTGGAAGCAAGCCATTCAGCCCATCAAGCCCACACTAACCCTCCAAGGAGCAGCCCTCACAAGGGGCATAGATAGGATAAATAGACAAAGTCTTTTCCCTGGGGTCGGGGAGTCCAGAACTAGAGGTCATAGGTTTAAGGTGAGAGGGGAAAGATATAAAAGAGACCTAAGGGGCAACATTTTCACACAGAGGGTGGTGCGTGTATGGAATGAGCTGCCAGAGGAAGTGGTGGAGGCTGGTACAATCACAACATTTAAAAGGCATCTGGATGGGTATATGAATAGGAAGGGTTTGGAGGGATATGGGCCGGGTGCTGGCAGGTGGGACTAGATTGGGTTAGGATATCTGGTTGGCATGGATGGGTTGGAACGAAGGGTCTGTTCCCATGCTGTACATCTCTATGACTATGACTCTAATCCCTGAAACCTTGCATATCCCATAGCTAATCCATCTCCTTACACATCATTGGACAATATTGGCAATTTAGCATGGCCCCTCCACCTATCCAGTAGATTCCACTGAAAGGAAGTTACAAAATGTGGCAGACTTACACCAACATTCAATAAAAGATCTGAGCGCATCTACATTAGGTTTAAAAAGTGCACTTGGATTTTAATCTCTGGTCGGTCCGAAACCTGTTGATCTTCTAGCTGAAGGAGTTGACCCCGACTGAGTGTTGCAGACTGGCACATTCCAAGGTCCAGGACTACGTGTTGAGGGACGCGCTGAGCTTGGGGAGCTGCCGCCAAGGCGCGGTGGGGAAAGACCGCCATGTAACATCTGCCTGCCTAAGTACAGGGGGCCGATGCAGTTAGGGGGCTCCGCTGACCCCCCCTGCTAAATATGTGCAGAGTAATCATACAGACCTGTATATATGAATGATTACTGTTTCGGTATGCAAAGAAATGGAATGTTTACATATGTATGGCATATCCAATTGTACAGATCATCAAAGTATTTTATGAATAAAGTACATTTTTGAAATTTAAAAAATGGATTTTAATGTAAAATTAAAAGTTCTTTCCAGACGATGGAACAGGAGGGATCTTATGGGTTAGTTGCTCGAGTTACATTGTTGCAATTCGCGATTGCTCAAGTTACATTGTTGCAGTTAAATGTTGCAATTTTTTTATCTTAAAGGGGTAGGTGCCACGTACCTTCCTCCGGGTCCAGTCTTCCGCGCTCACGAATGGTTGTTGGGCTGTGAAATACAGACCCGAGGAGATACAGATGACAGCCAAAGCAAAAGAAGCCGAGAGCAGGACAACAATCCAGGGAATCCTGCCCAGGCTGGAGCGTCCGTCGCTTCGGGAGACGCGGTGGTTCTTGTCTGACTTAGCCATCACGCCCGGAAAACGTGGGCTTAATCTATCTTAGTTTAAAAAAAGGCACACGTTTGCAAATAAAGGACACATTTCTTCTCCACCTCCCGCCCTCCCCCCCCAAACACACACTCTTCCCCTCCTCCTTAAATAAAACCAAAGGTGATTCTTAAAAATAAATGGGATTTCTAAACATCAGCCCCAACTGTTCAGTTTCATGTCAGTTTCCGTGTCGGTGATTCCAGTTTATACTGAGCGATTTTAACATCCTTGTGCCACTTTATTTCCAAACCAAGGGCGCAGAATGATGACATTAGAGTGGGTGGAGATGTAGTCTCTTCGTTAAAAGAGAGAAGGCACCACCCTGCGGGCAGACTTTGTCACACTCTGACAGCTCCCTCAGTCATTTCACTGACAGACTAAGCACACGTCTTTACCTTTGATACGCGAGGGTTTAAAAAAAAAATCCTCTCTTCCATTCCATCCCGATCAAGTCCAACATTCGTTGCCAGATCCGAACTGCTCTGAGTGAAAACCGAATGAACTGCGGATGTCGTAAATCAGACCAGGAAACAGAAATTGCTGGAAAAGCTCGGCAGGTCTGGCAGCGTCTGCAGAGAGAGAAATCAGAGTTAACGCTCTGAGGAAGGGGTCACTCGACTTTAACTCTGATTTCTCTCCACAGATGCTGCCAGGCCTGCTAAACTTTTCCAGCGATCTCGGTCTCTGTTCCTAATTGGCCGGTGCTTTCATTTTTACACGGGGATTATGGATGTCACTGGTTGGGCCAGGATTTATTGTCTGTCCCTAATTAGACAGAGACAGACAGCACAGAAACAGACCTTTCGATCCAACTCGTCCATGCGGACCAGATATCCTAAATTAATCTCTTCCCATTTGCCAGCACTTGGTCCATATCCCCCTAAACCCTTCCTGTTCATATAGTCATAGAGTCATAGATATGTCCAGCCCAGAAACAGATCCTCCAGTCCAACCTATCCATACCGACCAGATATCCCAACCCAATCTAGTCCCACCTGCCAGCACCCGGCCCATATCCCTCCAAACCCTTCCTATTCATATACCCATCCAAATGCCTTTTAAATGTTGCAATTGTACCAGCCTCCACCACATCCTCTGATAGCTCATTCTATACATGTCCCACCCTCTGAGTGAAAAAGTTGCCTCTTAGGTCTCTTTTATATCTTTCCCCTCTCACCCTAAACCTATGCCCTCTAGTTCTGGACTCCCTGACCCCAGGGAAAAGACTTTGTCTATTTATCCTACCTATGCCCCTCATGATTTTATAAACCTCTAAAAGGTCACCCTCAGCCTCCGACAATCCAAGAAAACAGCCCCAGCCTGTTCAGCCTCTCCCCGTAGCTTAAACCCTCCAACCCTGGCAACATCTTTGTAAATCTTTTCTGAACCCTTTCAAGTTTCACAACATCCTTCCGATAGGAAGGATACCAGATCTCGGAAGGTTTTAGTGTCTGGTGCTTCTGGGAAAGTTAAGCCCCTTATAACTGAAAATGCCGCAGGTCCACACACAGTCAGAAAGATTACTCATCGCTTTTCATATGGCCCAATGTCATTTACTCGGAAAACATTTAGTATTCTTTTCACATACAGGACCCAGTCCTCAACAGCAGGATCAAACGAGGCAAGCTTCCCAAATAAGGGTAGGATGCCAGGACTGCTTACCCTCAACTCTAAGATGACTTTTGTGAGTGAATGTTCTTTAGGAACGTCCTATTTTCAGCCATTGTCACTGAAATAATTGCACAGGGACCAGTACACAGTCACCAAGTCACCCTTTATTTATCTGTGCACAGTAGACTAGCTGTGACCAGATAGCTCAGACTCAGTCACCTGAACTGAGGAGATACTGAATCTCCTGTTTATCTCTGTCAGCCAGAGCTCCCTGATTGACCCTGGTTAATAACCTCAGTCAGAGATCTCATGGCCATGCGATCTACCTGGTTCCAAACACTGAAGTAGGGGGAATCCAAAACTAGACGGCATAGTGAGAGGGGAAAGATTTAAAAGGGACCTGAGGGACAACTTTTTCATGCAAAGGGTGGTGCGTGTGTGGAATGAGCCACCAGAGGAGGCTGGTACAATTACAGCATTTAAAAGGCATCTGGATGGGTATACTTATATAAATGATGTGGATATGAGCATAAGAGGTATGATTAGTAAGTCTGCAGATGACACCAAAATTGGAGGTGTAGTGGACAGTGAAGAGGGTTACCTCAGATTACAACGGGATCTTGACCAGATGGGCCAATGGGCTGAGAAGTGACAGATGAGTTTAATTCAGATAAATGTGAGGTGCTGCAATTTGGGAAAGCAAATCTTAGCAGGAATTATACACTTAATGGTAAGGTCCTAGGGAGTGTTGCTCAACAAAGAAACCTTGGAATGCAGGTTCATAGCTCCTTGAAAGTGGAGTCGCAGGTAGATAGGATAGTGAAGAAGGTGTTTGGTATGCTTTCTTTTATTGGTCAGCATATTGAGTACTGGAGTTGGGAGGTCATGTTTCGGCTGTACAGGACATTGGTTAGGCCACTGTTGGAATATTGCGTGCAATTCTGGTCTCCTTCCTATCGGAAAGATGTTGTGAAACTTGAAAGGGTTCAGAAAGGATGTTGCCAGGGTTGGAGGGTTTGAGCTATAGGGAGAGGCTGAATGGGATCGGGCTGTTTTCCCTGGAGCGTCTGAGACTGAGGGGTGACCTTATAGAGGTTTATAAAATCATGAGGGGCATGGATAGGGTAAATAGACAAAGTCTTTTCCCTGGGTTGGAATACTGTGTGCAATTCTGGTCTCCCTGCTATAGGAAGGATGTGGTGAAACTTGAGAGGGTTCAGGAAGGGTGAAGGACTACCAAAGGGGCCACTTTACCTGTTGGCCAGGAAGCAATTCCAAGAATTTGCAAGACCCACCCAGTGCCATTTGTCTTACAGACAAAATTAGAGGCGGAAATCGGGGGGTGGGGGGGGGGATCCAGAGAGTGAAGGAATCATTAAACCAGTGCAGACAATGGAACAGGCAGCACCAGTCATATTGATTGTGTAGCCTGATGGTTTAGCCAGTACATTTGGATCGGCTTAGGCTTGGAGGGCCGAACGGCCTGTTCCTGGGCTGTAAATTTTCTTTGTTCTTTGTTCAGTTCACCTTTGTGGGGATTTTAAACAAATTGTAAATGGTTTCTTGTAGCTGAACAAATACCCAATCCCTCACATAGAAGACTTGTATGGAAAGTTGGTGTGTGGGGTGGTATGGATCAGGCCAGACACCCTCAAAACATTTCAAGAAAATAGCCCAGACCAACTTTGCTTGTTGTTTTGAGCAGATGTCAAGTGGATATTTCAGCAGAGACGCAACTGGTCAAACCACTCAGTTTTAAACAAAACAGATTTTATTTACAAGATTGCCAAATGAAACACAAAAAAAGAACAGAATACAGAATAACCACCTATCTGAAAACCCAACAGATCATCCCAGCTTAATGATGCTGTTTCAAATTCCTGCAACAATCCCCATAAACACCTCTTGGCACAAAAGGTTAAGTCAAAGGTCTTACAGGAGAGATGTCAGAGAGAGAAGGTAGCATGGAACACCCTCTTCCATGTAGCTATTTCTTGGGTCAGCAGCCTCAAACCTAACTGACTGCCTTCAGTGAACAGGTAGACTGCAAAAACCCAAACCAAACCAGAGAAAAACTGAGCTGGGAGAACTGGCCACTCCCCTTTCATTGTACAAGTGTTTTTTTTTAAACTTGAAAGCCTGTTGCCTGGGACACTATCTGTTAACTATAATCAAATTTGCCCTAAACCCCTTCAAACCCAGACTTTTTGGATCCTGAGCTTTTACAATCCCTCTGAAAACAAACCAAGGACAACATAAACTAGTTAAAGGAGCAGCATCATCACAGGGAGCTTCCTTTATGAAGCTGGACATGAGCCACGCCTACCTGAAATCGTGACTGGATGAGGAGTCCCAGATGTTCCCTATAATTAATACCCATAAGGGTCTATATCAATACACAAGACTGACTGGCAATTGGGGTATCATCAGCCTGAAGTCTCTTCCAGTGGAGCATGGATAACATTTTACCAGGGCTAGCCCAGGTTGCCATTTATCTGGTTGGCGTACCAATAACAGGGAAGGAGAAAGTGAGGACTGCAGCTGCTGGAGATCAGAGTCGAGAGTGTGGTGCTGGAAAAGCACAGCAGGTCAGGCAGCATCCCAGGAGCAGGAGAATCGATTTTTCCGCCCTTCATCGGGAATGTGCATCCCTTATTCCTGATGAAAGACTAATGCCCAAAACATCCTGCTCCTCGGATGCTGCCTGACCTGCTGTGCTTTTCCAGCAACACACTCTTGACAATAACAGGTGAGACCAAGAAAGACCATTTCTCCCAGGCGAGAGTACGCCTCAGAAGGGAAAAATACATTTTCCAGGCTCCCCCAAGTGACCTACACGGGTCACAGAGCCCGACAACGAGTTACACCCCATTGGAAGAGAAAGTGAAGGTGATCAAAGGAGTCTCAGCTCCTATGTCTGTACCAGAGCCAAGGTCTTTCCTTGGATTAGTGAATTATTACGGAAAATTCTGGCCCCTATCTTGGCACTCTCACGCCTGCTGTTGAGAAAGGGTCACCCTTGGAAATGGTCGTGTTGCCAAGCAGCAACCATTAGGGAAGTGAAAAAGTAGCTATCGTCATCTAAAGATGCTGGCCCAGTCCGGTCAGAAATCAGAGGTGGTGCCGATGAGTGATGCCCCCCCTCCATACAGTATCGGGGTAGTGTTGCCTCACCGCTGGCCCATCACAGAGGAACGCCTGACAGCATATGCCACCTGGACTTTGGCTGATGCTGAACACAAATATGCCCAGATAAGAGAAGGAAAGTTTGGTGGCCATCTTTGGTGCGAGGAAGTTCCACCAGTAACTTTACAGATAGGAATTTGTCACAGTAACAGATCACAAACCCCTGCTAGGGCTACTGAAGGGAGACAAGGTTGCCCATAGCTTCCAGCAGAATGCAGCGTTGAGCCCTTATTCTCAGCAAGGACAAATTAGAACACCTTCCGGGAAGTGAAGATGTGTGGTGCTGGAAAAGCACAGCAGGTCAGGCAGTATCCGAGGAGCAGGAGAGTTGACGTTTCAAGCAAAAGCTCTTCATCAGGAATGATGAAGAGGTCATGCTCTTCCTGATGAAGAGCCTATCCACGAAACGTCGATTCTCCTGCTCCTTGGATGCTGCCTGACCTGCTGTGCTTTTCCAGCCCCATAGTCTTTGACTGTGATATAGAACATAGAACATTACGGTGCAGTACAGGCCCTTTGGCCTTCGATGTTGTGCTGCCCTGTCATACTAATCTGAAGCCCATCCCACCTACGCTATTCCATGTACGTCCATATGTCTATCCAATGACAACTTAAATGCACTTAAACTTGGCGAATCTACTACCATTGCAGGCAAAGCATTCCATACCCTTACTACTCTGATCTCCAGCATCTGCAGTGCTCACTTTCTCCACTGTCCAAGAAGCCACATGGCTAATGCAGATGCTTTGAGCCACCTCCCACTGGCAGATACACCACTGGTGGTACCTCCCCTTGGAAGAGTCTGTTCCTTCCTGGACACACTTCCAGTCATCGCTGACCATATCTGACTGTGGACACAATAAGACCCTGTCCTGGTGTAACAGCTGGTGGTAATGGAGGGAAACAGAAGGGCCATCGCAACCAGGACTGGAACGTTTCTGGACCAGCGAGACCAGAATAATCGCAGAGGACGGCATATTACCGTGGGATGCCAGAGCGATTGTCCCCAGCAAAGGTCCCCTGGGTCCTACAATCCAAACATCTACAGGATGGACCTGCCCCCATTAAAGTAAAAGGGAAAGCTGCCATAGTTTTACCAGACCACAGAGAGATACAACTGGTGGCTGTTTAACCTGACAGTCCCCACGTGAGGGGAGAGGTTGAGAAGGAGGATCCTCTGTGATAACCTCAGCCGGTGATGGGAATTGAACCCATGCTGTTGGCGTCACATACAAAGCTAACCAACTCCCCTACAGTGCTGTGGCAAGGCAGCTGTGTGTAAATGAGAGGGAACATTGGGCCCTGGATTCATTTCTTTCAAAAAAAAATCACCCCCAACAGTTCAGCACTCCCTCAGTACTGCACTGGCAATCTTAGTCTGGAATATAAATCAGTTCTTGCCCACTACATTCAATCATTATCATTGGCCCAGCATTGATTGAATGAATATTTATTTATTTATTTCTGGGATGTGGGTGTCTCTGGTTGTGTCCAGCATTAATTGGCCCGTCCCTAATTGCCCCTTGAGAAGGTGGGGGTGAGCTGACTTCTTGAGCCGCTGCAGTCCGTGTGCTGTGGGTTGACCCACAGTGCCCTTGGGGAGGGAATTCCAGGATTCTGACCCAGGGACACTGAAGGAACACTGAAGGGAGTGGAGGGGAACTTGCAGGGGGTGGTGTTCCAATGTATCTACTGACCCTTCTCGATGGGAGTGGCCGTGGGTTTGGAAGGTGCTGCCTGAGGATCTTCGGTGAGTTGCTGTAATGCGTCTTGTGGATGGTACACACTGCTGCTACTGAGCATCGGGAGTGGAGGGAGTGGATGCTTGTGAATGTGGTGCCAATCAAGCAGGGATTGCTTTGTCATTAATGTGTCAGTGAATCCCGTCAGTATGTGCTCCTGCTCAGATGATATTGCATGTTGGCCCGAAGATCCTGAACCTCCCTCAGGAGCCCATGGTCCACACCTGAGTCACGCCCCACCTCGAACACGAGGGAGTGTGTCTTTTTGCCTCACAAAGGGGTGGTTGCTGTACAGCTTGCTGCTGTACACCATCCCACCTTGACTCTTACATCCGCCACCCAGACCCTGGCACATTATCTCCCACCGAGGGGTCCCCAGTGGAGGGCTCTCTATGCCGCAGCTCTCCCTCTTTCCCTCAGGGACCTGGGGTGGTTGTAACCGGAAGCTCTGTATAACCGCAGATGGCCATGGTTCATCGAAGCCCAGTCCAATGGCACTGTGGAGTCCACGGACCGTGTGTATTGAGTCATCCAGCACAGGAACAGACCCTTCAGTCCAACTCATCCATGCTGACCAGATATCCCAACCCAATCTAGTCCCATTTGCCAGCACTTGGCCAATATCCCTCCAAACCCTTCCTATTCATATACCCATCCAGATGCCTTTTAAATGTTGTAATTGTACCAGCCTCCACCACTTCCTCAGGCAGCTCATTCCATACATGTGTGAAAAAATTGTCTCTCAGGTCCCTTTTGAATCTTTCCCCCTCACCCTACACCTATGCCCTTGAGTTCTGGACTCCAAAACTCCAGGGAAAAGACCTTGTTTATTGACCCTATCCATGCTCCTCATGGTTTTATAAACCTCTATAAGGTCACCTCTCAGCCTTTGATGCTCCAGGGAAAACAGCCCCAGCCTCTCCCTGTAGCTCAAATCCTCCAACCCTAGCAACATCCTTTTCTGAACCTTTTCTAGTTTCACAACATCCTTCCTACACCAGAGAGACCAGAGTTGCATGGCATATTCCAAAAGTGGCCTAACCAATGTCCTGCATGGCTGCAACATGACTTCCTGACCCTTTGTCAGTTGTGAGTGTGTTCCTTTTTTAGTTAATTGCCAAATCTTTGGTTGTGTTTTTGGTTGCACATCAGCCCCTTACTCCTGATCTTTGCACACTTGGTGTGGAGGGGTGTGGGCAGATCAGGGGACCTTCCTTGTGAATCTACAAGGGCAGTGGGTTGTGGAGGGGGTAATCTCTGCTGATGATCTGCCCCCTTCCTGGTTACATTTGTGCCAAGATGTCCTTGAAGAGGGAGCATGCAGTGTCCATCCATGCTCTCAATGTTTTTAGAAAGAGGTGAACACTGTCTTATTTCACACCCCAACTCCTGTCGAATTTAAACCCTTCCCCCTCTCCCTCACAGAGTTAGAACCCCTACAGTGTGGAAACAGCCCCATCACATCCACACCGACCCTCCGAAGAGGAGCAGCCCACCCAGATCCATAATCTACATTTACCCCTGACTTAATAACCTACACTATAGGCAATTTCCCCATGGCTAATCCACCCTGACCTGCACAACTTTAGATTGTGGGGGGGGGGGGAAACCAGAGCACCCAGAGGAAACCCTCACAGACACGGGGAGAACGTACAAACTCCACACAGTCACCCAAGGCTGGAATTGAACCAGGATCCTGGCACTGTGAGGCAGCGGTGCTAACCACTGAGCCACCTTGGTTCAGTTTATAGCCCGTATTGAACTTAATTTCCCTTGCATTTAAATGCCGAGTTGGTGAGTATAGGGCATAGAATCATACAGCAAGGAAACTGGCCCTTTATTTCAACTCAAGCATGCCAACCAAGTTTCCCAAATTAATCTCGTCCCATTTGTCTGCGTTTGGCCCATACCCCTCTAAACCCGTCCGATTCATGTATCTGTCCAAATGTCTCCAATATGTTGTAACCTGTAGTTGCATCTACCACTTCCTCATGGCAGTTCAAACCATCCTCTGTGTGGAAAAAGTTGCCCCTCAGGTCTCTTTTAAATTTTCATCCCATCACCTTCAAACTATGCCCTCCAGTTTTGAATTCCCCTACCCTAGAGAAAAGACCTTATCTAAAACCCCTCATAACTTTATCAACCTCCATAAATTATGGGCGGTGGTTAATAATTTAAAAACCAAAAACAACGAAGTTACAGTGACTTGGAGGGGGTAAGTCGTTCAATTGTGTGTGGCAACACTTCCAGATATGTTAAAAAGCAAGTTCTCACTGGGGAATTTTGGAGTGCAATAGGAGTGTCCCTACCTCTGGACCCGAAGACCTGGATTCAAGGCCCCCCCTGCTCCAGAGAGGGTGTGAAAACATCTCTGAACAGGCTAATTAGGAATTATCTACAAGTTTTCGGTTGCTGGATGTGAGGTCAGTTTATAGGGGAACCCAGAGTGGACATTAGGGCCTGTGGGTGCTTAAAGAAAGGCAGGGTAAACATAGGGAACAGACAAGAGCTAGTTCCCTTATTGTCAAAGTGGGAGAGAGTTAGTTCTTTCATGTAGAAGAGACATGACACAGTAATTACAGCATTTATAATGAGGGAGGCATTTGAAACCGGTAACCTTTACACTAGACAACCTTCTTAAGGCTAAACAGATCAAAGGGAATGGGGGAGAAAGTGGGAACAGGGGATTGCGTTGGATGATCAGCCATGATCCTATTGAACGGTGGATCAGGCTTGAAGGGCTGAATGGCCTACTCCTGCTCCCATTTTCTATGTTTGGGTCAGGAGAACCGAATACTGCAAGTTCAGAGGCAGAGAGGTCAAAGAAATCTTTTCAATCAAGCTGTTCAGGTTAAATTATGACACCTCTGGACCGTGGTGGGGGGTGTGGGACTTAAACTCAGGACTTTCTCAACTTGAGGCGATGGCCTAGTGGTATTATCGCTTGGACTGTCAATCCAGATAACCCAGGTCATGTTCTGGGGACCTGGGTGCAAATCCCACCTCGGCAGACAATGGAATTTCAATTTTTAAAAAAATCTGGAATTAAGAATTAATTGTCGATTGTTGGAAAAACCCATCTTGCTCAAAAATGTCCTTTAGGGAAGGAAACTGCCATCCTTACCTGGTCTGGCCTACACATGACTCCAGACCCACAGTGATGCGGTTGACTCTTAACTGCCCCCTGGTCAATTAAGGATGGGTAATAAACATTGGCCCAGCCAATGACGCCCTCACCCCGGAAATTAATAAAAAAACTTAATGAGTTGTAAGCATCGCTGGCCTTGTTACTCATCCTGCCCTGAAGAAGGGTTACACCTGAAACATTGACTTCTCCAACTCCTGATGCTGCCTGGCTCGCTATGTTCTTCCAGCCTCCTTGTCTCTAACCATGTATAGGTAATGATGAGCCACCATCTTGCACCACTGCTATCCATCTGATGGAGGTATACATAGTGACGTTCCAGGATTTTGACTTCAGGAACAAGCAATATATTTCCAAGTCAGATTGGATGCCATTGTATATTCAGCACCATTAAAAATGTGACCCTAATCTTCAAATCCCCAACTCTAAGGAAAAAGACATCTGCTATTCACTGTATCTAAACCCCTTGTGATTTTATAAACCTCTATAAGGTTACTCCTCAACCTCCTATGCTCCAGTAAAAACTGTCCCGGCCTATTCAGCCTCTCCTTATACCCTCCATTTCCAGCAACATCCTAGTACATCTCTTCTGAACCCTCTCCAGCTTAATAATATCCCTCCTATAACAGGGTGACCAGAACTGGATGCAGTACTCCAGAAGAGGCCTTACCAATGTCCCATAAGACACAGGGGCAGAAATTAGGCCATTTGGCCTATCGAATCTGGCTGATAGGTTTTTCAACCCCATTCACCCGCTTTCTCCCCGTAACCTTTGATTGTGAGAAGAACTTATCTATCTTCGGGTGCTCTGATTTCTTCTCACAATCCAAAGGTGTGTAGGTTAGGGTGGATTGGCCATGCTAAATTGCCCCATAGTGTTCAGGGATGTGTAGTTTAGGTGAATTGGCCATGCTAAATTGCCCCACAGTGTTCAGGGATGTGTAGGTTAGGTGAATTACCAGAGGAAATGTCGAGTAATAGGATAGGGGAATGGGTCTGGGTGGGTTACTCTTCGGAGGGTCGGTGTGGACTTGTTGAGACGAAGTGTCTGTTTCCACACTGTAGGGATTCTCTGATTAAATGCACTCAATGACCTGGTGTCCACAGCCCTCTGTGGCAATAATTGCACAGATTCCCCACTCTCTAGCGAAAGAAGTTTCTCTTTATCTCCGTTCTAAAGGGTCTTCCCTTGACTTGAAGGTTGTGGCCTTGGGCCCCGAGTCTCTCCTGTACAACCTCAGCATGACGTCACAGCTCAAAGGTCTGAGCAATGAAGGCAAGCAATAGACAATAGACAATAAGTGCAGGAGTAGGCCATTCTGCCCTTCGAGCCTGCACCACCATTCAATATGATCATGGCTGGTCATCCTTAATCAGTATCCTGTTCCTGCCTTATCTCCATAACCCTTGATTCCACTATCCTTGAGAGCTCTATCCAACTCTTTCTTAGATGAATCCAGAGACTGGACCTCCACTGCCCTCTGGGACAGAGCATTCCTCACAGCCACCACTCTCTGGGTGAAGTAGTTTCTCCTCATCTCTGTCCTAAATGGTCTACTCCGTATTTTTAAGTTGTGTCCTCTAGTTTGGCACTCACCCATCAGCGGAAACATGTTTCCTGCCTCCAGAGTGTCCAATCCTTTAATAATCTTATATGTCTCAATCAGATCCCCTCTCAGTCTTCTAAACTCAAGGGTATACAAGCCCAGTTGCTCCAGTCTTTCAGTGTAAGGTAATCCTGCCATCCCAGGAATTGACCTCGTGAGCCTACGCTGCACTCCCTCAATAGCCAGAATGTCTTTCCTCAAATTTGAAGACCAGAACTGCACACAGTACTCCAGGTGTGGTCTCACCAGGGCCCTGTACAGCTGCAGAAGAATCTCTTTGCTTCTATACTCAATCGCTCTTGATATGAAGGCCAGCATGCTATTAGCCTTCTTCACTACCTGCTGTACCTGCATGCTTACCTTCATTGACTGGTGTACAAGAACACCCAGATCTCTTTGTACTGCCCCTTTACCTAAATTGATTCCATTTACGTGGTAATCTGCCTTCCTGTTCTTGCCACCAAAGTGGATAACCATACATTTATCCACATTAAACTGCATCTGCCATGCATCTGACCACTCACATAACTTGTCCAGTTCACCCTGTAATCTCCTAACATCCTCATCACATTTCACCCTGCCACCCAGCTTAGTATCATCAGCAAATTTGCAAATGTTATTGCCAATACCATCTTCTATATCATTAACATATATTGTAAAAAGCTGCAGTCCCAGTACTGATCCCTGCGGTACCCCACTGGTCACTGCCTGCCATTCCGAAATGGAGCCGTTTATCACTACTCTTTGTTTCCCATCAGCCAACCAACTTTCAATCCAAGTTAGTACTTTGCCCCCAATACCATGCACCCTAATTTTGCTCACTACCTCCTATGTGGGACTTTTATTAAAAGCTTTCTGAAAGTCCAGGTACACTACATCTACTGGATCTCCCTCGTCCATCTTCAGAGTTACATCCTCAAAAAATTCAAGAAGATTAGTCGAGCATGATTTCCCCTTCATAAATCCATGCTGACTCTGACCTATCCTGTTACTACTATCCAGATGTAACCGGCTAAGTAATTGGGCAGCTGAAGTTGCTGTAAGTCAAGCAAGTAAGAGCAGAGTGCAGCTGAAGATGTACCATGCACAGTGGGCTAGATGTCCCAACTTGGAGTTGAGGGGACTTGGGGAGACACTGAGAGTGCCCAGGAAACCCCGTCGATATCAAGGCTGTTGGTCTGAGCCACCAGTTGAATCCAGACTCATGCAAAGGAACATACAAGTCAGGACTGGCAAGTCGGCCATTCGGCCCCTCGAGCCTGCTATGCTATTCAATAAAATGACGCCTGAGCTGTGTGTCTCGCACTTCATGATACCAGCTGCCCAGATCACTTCCGATTCCCTTTGCCCAAGAAGAATCTATCTTCATAAAAATCGGAAGAATTGTGAATCAGAAATAAAAACTGAAGTTGCTGGAAAAGCTCAGCAGGTCTGGCAGCACCTACAGAGAGAAATCAGAGTTAACGTTTCGGTCAAGTGACCCTGCCTCAGAACTGTCAGACCTGCTGTGATTTTCCAGCAATATTTGTTCTGGTTTCTGAAAAATCTCTTTCTCTGCCTGATACGTATTCAATTATCTACAGAGACAGAAAGTTTCCAAAGTCTCACCTTCCACAAAAAAATACATTCTCATCTCCATCTTAAAAAAGCAACACTTTTTTTTAAAGACGCTGGGCTAACCGACAGGAAGACATTCCTTCCACGTCCACCTGAACAAGTTCGGGTGTGAACCTAGGAGGTATGGCTAGTAAGTTTGCAGATAACACCAAATTTGGAGGCAAAGTGGACAGCGAAGAAGGTTACCTCAGAGTATAACAGGACCGTGGTCAGATAGGCTGAAGAGTGGCAGATGGAGTTTGATTTAGATGAATGTGAGGTGCTGCATTTTGGAAAGGCAAATCTGGGCAGGACATAAACACTCAATGGGAAAGTTCTGGGGAGTGTTGATGAACAAAGAGACCTTGGAGTGCAGGTTCGTAGCTCCTTGAAAGCAGAGTCGCAGGTAGATAGGATAGTGAAGAACGTGTTTGGTATGCTTGGCTTTATTGGACAGAGCATTGAGTATAGGAGTTGGGAGGTCATGTGGCTGTACAGGACATTCATTAGACCACTTTTGGAATACTGTATTCAATTCTGGTCTCTCTGCTTTAGAAAAGATGTGAAACTTGAAAGGGTTCAGAAAAGATTCACAAGGATATTGCCAGGGTTGGAGGGTTTGAGCTATAGGAGAGGCTGAATAGGCTGGGGACGTTTTCACTGGAGTGTCAGAGGCTGAGGGGTGAACTTATAGAAATTTATAAAATCATGACAGGCATGGATAGGGTAAACAGACAAGGTCTTTTCCCCAGGATAGGGGAGTCCAAAACTAGACAGCATAGGTTTAAGATGAGAGGGGAAAGATTTAAAAGGGACGTAAGAGGCAACTTTTTCACACAGAGGGTGATACATGTGTGGAATGGGCTGCCAGAGGAAGTGGTGGAAGCTGGTACAATTACAACATTTAAAAGGATGGGTACATGAATAGGAAAAGTTTAAAGGGATATGGGCCAAATGCTGGCAAACGGGACTAGATTAATTTAGGTTATGACTCTATATCTGGTAGGCATGGGCGAGTTGGACCGAAGGGTCTGTTTCTGCACTGGATGACTCTATGTGGTCTCACCAACACCCAGTGTAACTGAAACAGAAGAGCTTCAACAATGATATTCAATTCCTCTTGTTAAAAAAGATAACATTCCATCAACTGTAACTACTTGTTATTCCTGCATACCAGCATTTTGTAACTATTGCACAAGAACAGCTAGATCCTTCAGAACTCTGCAATCAGTTTTATTTGAGTTAAAACTTTTTAAAAATTCTTCCAGTTAAAGTGAACTTCACATTTCACTCCATATGCTAGACTTTTGCCCACTCAGTCTATCTACCCACCTGTAACATTCCATCTTTACATCATTCCCTACCTTTCTGAAATGTTTGTAAAGAATATTTGTGTGTCGCACACTGTGCAACATGGAATTATGTTATCTTAAATATTACCTTGACAAGATAATCTTCCAGAATTGAAAGCCCTAATAGAACTCTTCTTATAAGTAACAATTACTTGATGAGTATTTGATTTGGATTGAGAGACTGATTAATTAATCCGTTTAAAAGGGTCCTGTAACAATTGAAACAGGGTCTGAAACACTCTGTGTAAAAAGATTTGCCCCTTATGTCTTTTTATGTCATAGTATCTAAGTTCCCTGACTGAACCAGGTTAACAATCCCAATCAGGGAGCCCTGGCTGACAGATATAAACAGGAGTGTACTGCTGTTAGGCATCAGCGTGGGAATAAAAAACCAATAAACAGAAGTGTCAGACATCCTGTCACTCTGAGGGCTGCCTCTAAGGGAGCTGGAACAGTGTGTAAAGGAGGGGGACTGACCTCTGATTAAAAAATAATAAACAGGAGTGTCAGGGGTTCTATTCACCTCTGTGGCTAGGTCAGCATTTATTGCACATCCCTAATTGCCCCAGAGGGGAGTTAAGTATCAATCACATTGCTGTGGGTCTGGAGTCACATGTAGGTCAGACTAGGCAAGGATGGCCGTTTCCTTCCCTAAATGATATGAGGGAACCAGATGGGTTTACCTTGGGCACAGTTTTAATTCCAGATTCTTTTAAAAATTGAATTCAATTCCTTTCCATCTGCTGTTGCAGGATCCAAACTTATAACATTTCCTGGGGTCTCTGGATTCATCGTGTAATAATAATACAAGGCCATTGCCTCCCGTGTGCAGACTGACGTGAGAGAGTCTGTTCCCACTCATGAAAATTTTGAGAGCGACCACAGATTGAAAGTAATTTATAACACAGAATCCCTAGAGTGTGGGGGCGGACTATTTGGCCCATCCAGTCACACTGACCCTCTGAAGAGCATCCAAACCAGCCCCAGCCCCAGCCCCCAACTCACTCCCTGGAACCCTACATTCCCCACTGCTGACCCACCTAGCATGCACATCCCTGGACACTGTGGGCAATTTAGCATGGTCAGTCCACCATGACTTGCACATCTTCGGACTGTGGGAGGAAACCGGAGCACCCAGAAGAAACCCACACAGACATGGGGAAAATGTACAAACTCCACACAGACAGTTGCCCGAGGCTGGAATCGAACCCAAGTCCCTGGGGCTGACAGGTAGCAGTGCTAACCACTGATCATGATACAAGTGAACCATTTTTTTCCAACCATTTGCTTTGATGCCCTCCCTAGCCATTCTGTCATCTTTGGCAGCATTGCGTTGACCTTGTTGGGTTTTGCGGGTCATTTGATGAATTTACAGATGACTTGCTGCCGGTAGACGATCGATAAAACACACCGCAGTGACTTGTTGGTGGGGAAACACCATTCAGTTGCTTGTCAGAGGATTTCTGGAATGCAAAACCTTCTCCGCGGGCCAGGTGGTTAGGGCTTTGGGGCTGCACTGCTTGAGAGTATGGGGGAAGCAGGTTTAATCGAGGTCTTCATAGGAGAATTAAACAACAATTTGAGAAGGTTATGGGAAGGAGGGCACAAACTGAAATACTTGGAGAGCGGGTACAGACATGACAAATCCACTTGGTCCCCTTCTGTGCTGTGCTATTGAGTCAGACCTTTCAGAACTGATAACAGGAAGGGTTCCACTATTGGAAGTGGTAATCTGGAATTCAGCTCTCCCAAAACAAAACCGTTGAGGGTGAATTGAAAATGTCAGAAGTGCAGTTGACAAATTATATTTCAGCCAAGGGTATTAAGACATGGAGTTAAGGGGCAGCTCCAAGCTGTCAATCTGAGGAGAGATATTTACCGAGACTAACAACGTGATCATCTCATACAAGTTTAAACCTTTCCTATTTATGAACTTCTCTAAGTGCCTTTTAAACATTATAACTGCACCCACATCCACCACTTCCTCAGGAAGTTCATTCCACACTCTGTGTAAAAAGATTTTCCCCTTACGTCTTTTTAAAATCTCTCTCGCCTTGAAAACGTGCCCGCTAGTCTTGAAATTCCCCCACCCTAGGGAAAAGGCACCTCCATTTATCTCTATCTTTGACCCTCATGATTTTATAAACTTCAGAGGGTCAGTGTGGACTTTTTGGGCCAAATGGCCTGTTTCCATACTGTAGGGAATCTAATCTAATCAAACCTCTAGAAGGTCACCTCTCAATTTCCTGTGAATAAACTCCCAGCCTTTATAAGACTTCCGTACCTGGCAACATCCTGGTAAATCACTTCTGAACCCCAACCAGTTTAATACTACAGGTAATCCAGCATTATCCCACAGAATCTACCACAGAGAAAGTTAGGTTGAGCTCTGCACTGTCATCAAATGTGCAGTAAATGGAACGGAAAACTCGTATACAGTGTTAACTCTGCTGTTTTCAAAGCAAATTACCTGGTGTTACACCATAAGCACAGGAACAGGCCATTCAGCCCAAATGGATCACCCTGATGGTTGCTTTTCACATGAACCTCCACACCTTTTCTCATCCTATCCCTCAATTCCATAGCGGTCTGTTTCACCTTTGAATGGATCAATGTCATCGCTAGTTTTATACCCTCACCACTGAAGCAATTTAAATCATTCCCTAGCAACCCTCTTTTATTGCTATGTGCCCAGGAGTGTATTTTTCTTTTGGTCAACTCAAGGAATTGTTGAGAGAAAACTCTGCGTCTTGCTGACAGGTCATTTTGAGGTATATCAAGATATTAATAAGGAGTGACAATCTCCAGCTCTCCCTTTGGAAACCAGCCAAGTTTCTAACCACAGCCCACTGGCTGGAGAGGGAGAGATCAGGCGAAAACTGAATGGTTTAGGTGGAATCGGTGGGAGGTTCCAACACTGGATTTGAACAAAAATTAATTTTAAAAAAGAACTCTCAACCCGTTTGCTCGTTGCTGTTTGCTCAGGTGAATTGGTCATGCTAAATTGCCCATAGTGTTAGGTGCATTAGTCACAGGGAAATGGGTCTGGGTGGGTTACTGTTCGGAGGGTCGGCACGGACTGGTTAGGCCAAAGGGCCTGTTTCCACACTGTAGGGAATCTAATGTTTGCTCTTTTCAGGCGATCATTCTTAACACCCGCCATGTGGGTGGTGAATCCCTGTGACCGCTCAGTGCACAGCAAGATCCCATAAACAGCGATGGGTTAAATGGGCAGTCCCGTTGTTTTATCTTTTCTTTTGGCTAGTCAAGCGAGGAATTATACCCAGCACACCCCTTGCTCACTCACCCGCCAACTTCAAGTATTTTCTCACCTCCTCTCTGACCCCATCCCAGAAGAGAGCAGATGAGATCCTTGCTTAAGTGCCTCAGTACAGAAAGATGAAGTGGTAGAGATGGGTACAATTACAACATTTAAATGGTTGGGCTAATGAATAAAAATGGAATACTGTCGGATAGATGGGCTTCAGATTGGTTACACAAGTTGGCACAACATTGAGGGCTGAAGGGCCTGTACTGCGCTATAATACTCTAGATACATAGATGACCCAGTGACTCTACAGCACCTCCAATAGGGTAGCACATCCTCTGGATTATTATACTGGTGGGGGTTCAGAAGAGATTTACCAGGATGTTTAGATTAGATTAGATTCCCTACTGAGTGGAAACAGGCCCTTCAGCCCAACAAACCCACACTGACTCTCCAAAGAGGAACGCATTTCCCTCTGACCAATGCACCTAACACTACAGGCAATTTAGCACAGCCAATTCTCCTGACCTGCACAGCTTTGGACTGTGGGAGGAAACCGGAGCACACAGGGGAAACCCACGTAGACACAGGGAGAATGTGCAAACTCCACTAGACAGTTGCCCAAGGCTGGAATCGAACCTTGGACCCTGGTGCTGTGCTAACCACTGAGCCACTGTGCCACCCCGTGTTGGAAGGTATGGTAGGCTTGTAAAGGCTGGGAGTTTATTCACAGGAAGTTTGATTAGATTCCCTACAGTAAACAAACAGGCCATTTGGCCCAACAAGTCCACACTGACCCTCCTAAATTCATAAAATCATGAGGGTCAAAGATAGAGTTAAATGGAGGTGCCTTTTCCCTAGGGTGGGGGAATTTCAAGACTAGGGGACACATTTTCAAGGCGAGAGTGGAATGAACTTCCCAAGGAAGTGGTGGATGTGGGGACCGTTACATCATTTAAAAGACATTTAAAGAAGTACTTGAACAGGAAAGGTTTGGAGGGATATGGGGTTGAGAGGTGACCTAATGGAGATTTGTAAAGCCATGAGGAGCATAGATAGGGTGAATGGTGGTTGTCTTTGCCCTAGGGTGGGAGATTTCAAGTCTAAGGGTCATACTTTTAAGGACGGCATGGTGGCTCAGTAGTACCTCACAGCACTAGGGACCCAGGTTCGAATCCCACCTTGGGTGACTATCTGTGTGGTGTTTGCACATTCTCCCCATGCCTGTGTGAGCTCCTCCAGGTGCTCTGGTTTCCAAAGATGTGCAGGCCAGGTGAATTGGCCATGCTAAATGTTCCATTGGTGCATTAGTCAGGGGTAAATATAGGGTAGGGGAATAGGTCTGGGTGGCTTACTCTTTGGAGGATCAGTGTGGGCCAACTGACCTGTTTTCAAACTGTAGGGAATCTATTCTGATTTTAAAAAAGACATGGGGGGCATTTTTTCTTTTTTACACAGACAGTGGCTCGCATGTGGAATGAACTTCCTGAGGAAGTGGTGGATGTGGGGACAGTTACAATATTTAAAAGACTTTTTGGATGGATACATGAATAGGAAAGGTTTGGAGGGATATGGAGCAGGCAGGTGGGACTAGTTTAGTTTGGGATTATGGTCAGCATTGTCTGGTTGGACCGAAGGGTCTGTTTCCGTGCTGTATGACTGGTACCGGGAATGTCGGCCTGGATTTTGTGTCGGAGTTCTGAAGTGGGTGGTCAAGCCCAACACTTTAGACTGGGGAGGCAAGAGAGCATCAGATTACCAGCTCGGCTGCGTTTCGGCACTGCATCACTTTCCCTGCTAAATGCACTGGAGTGTTGTCCTAGATAACACACTTCAATACCTCAAATAACATCACTGTGGAAAAAACAAGTTTATTACCAGACATGTTGCAATAAAAAAAACAAACTTTCAGGGACTTTTAAAACTTCCAAGTCACAGGACACTGACTCAAGCCTGTTCTGATCTTGAACCAAACGAGAGCGGTGCAGAAATATCCTGGGGATGTAAGTCGCCTGTTGAGATGTGGTTTGGTGAGATGTCTCTCCCTACTCTGTCATCTAACCTCTCCCCACCTTGGGCTGTAACTGGGACTCAGAAGTGGGGGTGTATACTAATTACTATCAGTTGACAGAGCAGAGTTGCTCGAGATCAGGTACAAAGGGTTTAGATTGAGGATTAAGGATGGATCGCTGGTGGGAGCAAGGATGAGGTTTAAAGTTTGGTTCGTCAACTTCTCATGGTCATACCATCAGTTGTCACAACCCCCTCTCTACCTCCCTTCAAGAAGCTCCGTACAAACCCACCTCTTGGGACTTGCTTCTGGTCCCTTGATCTAACCAGTGATCGGGTGTCAGGCAACCGTGTGGTGCAAAGCAAATGTAGATGTTGTTGTTGTATATGACATGTGCTGCAATGCCCTTATACCAGCGATGGATGCGGCTCAGTTACAAATTGGATGGTTTCGACTTTGCCGCTCTCCCTAGGATCGCCGACCTTTGAACTCCCATGTCAGGACAGTTGTGGAGGCCCAACATTCACAAGATATTAGGGCAGAATTTGGCCATTCTGCCCACGTTCTGCCATTCCATTGCGGTTTGGTAGGCTTCTCAACCCGGTTCTCCTGCTTTCGCCCCGTGACCCTTGACCTCCTTACTCAGCAAGAAGACACTCCATGACGTGGTCGCCATGGCCCTCTGTGGCAATGAGTCGCCACCCTCTGGCTGAAGAAATTCCACCTCATCTCAGGCCTCAGCCAGGACAAAGTCAGCCCAGGTAATGACGAGGCTACTCCTGTACAGGGCTTCCCAAAATTGGCGTAGGGTTGTAACTGCTGTTAGAAGGTTGAAAAGGTTGGAGCTCAGAGGCAGCAATTGCAACCCCCTAACTCTGAGACCCTCCCCCCCCCCCGCCCCCCCAATGTCGGAGATCTCCCATATCCTCCTGCGTGTCCCATGGCCTTCTTCCCACCAAAGAGGATGTTCAGGCCACGAGATGGGGTCACGGTGGGAACAAGTTCAGAAAGCACTCATCGACTCTGTTGATGTCTTCCTGCATCAGACCGGTCATTGGGGCTGGCATTGCAAGAGATAACCCCAGCCACACCCTTGCCCCTTCCCCCCTTCGCTTCCAGTTGACCTTCTTAAAGGACTGACCCCCCCGCCTCTTGACAGTTTCTTGCGGACAACCTTTACCTTAATTTCCCAAGTATCACTGGGCGAGATCAGCATTTGTGGCATCCCTCATTGCCCTGTTACTGAGCAGTTTGCTTGGGCCATGTCAGAGGGCAGTTAGGAGTTAACCCCATCGTGTGGGTCTGGAGTCACATGTACGTAAGAAATAGAAACTGAGGTAGGCCATCAGGCCCCGAAACCTGCTCCACCATTCAATAAGATCACGGCTGATGTTTATTGCAGACTCATCTCCACTTACCATAACTCTTAAATCCTTTACTGTTCTAAAATCTCTTTGCCTTAGGCCAGACCACGTAAGATCTCTTTTCTCGAACGACCATTAGTGAACCAGATAGGCAGTGTTTCACAACAATTAATTATAGTTTCACGATCCTCATCACTAACAGCTTTCAATTCCAGTTTTTTTTTTAAATATAAAAATATTTTAATTGGATTTAAATTTCAGCAGCAGCTCTGACTGGATTGGAACCGAGGTTGGACAAAATCGCCACTACACCGACCCTTCGCGAAAATGGGGAAAGGCTGCCCTTCAGGACTGACAAATTCAACTAGTGTTTGTAACCAGTGTTTGGTGGCGTGTCACATCGATTCGCGAAACTAATGTTCCAGTGGTGACCCCCCTCACCCACAGGTGCCCTCCTCGACCTGTCAACTGGTTGCGAAGGGACCGATTTTGGTGTCAGCTTTCCCTGCAGGGTATCCGCTAACCAGTGAGACAGAACAGCTAGTGAACCCGTCTGGGACTCCTTGTTGATTGATTCCCACCTCTTCCCCCAACTTACCCTCCTGGTCTCTCTCAAACTGATGTGATATCAGGGTGTGATTTGTTTTGGATCTTTGTGGACACTTTCCACTTTGGAGGAAGGCTTGTTGGAAGAGAGTGCTGGCGGGGGGAAGAGAGAGAGAGAGAAACAGAGAGAGAGAGCAAGACAGAAAGAGAGTGAGAGAGAGAAAGAAAGAGAGAAAGGGAGAGAGAGAGAAAAAGAGAGAGAGAGAGAGCAAGACAGAAAGAGAGTGAGAGAGAGAGAAAGAAAGAGAGAAAGGGAGAGAGAGAGAAAAAGAGAGTGAGTGAGAGAGAGGAAGAGAGAAAAGAAACATCGGAGCAGACGCGAGAGTACCAAATTTCAAACAATCTCCCAAGGAATAAGTTATTCTGTCCACGTGAAATTTGGCATTCAGGTATTTGTCCAGATGTATCACAGATTGAGATGAGGTATCTCTCTCTCTCTCTCTCTTCTCAAACACCTGTTGAGATCTGTTGGAAATGGGCCTGACGGGTGGCAACGTGGCTCAGTGGTTAGCACGGCTGCCTCACAACACCAGAGACCTGGGTTCGATTTCACCCCCAGGAGACTGTCTGGGCGGAGTTTGCACATTCTGTGTTAGTTACCTATCACAGTCCAAAGATGTGCAGGTTAGGGTGGACTGGCCATGCTAGATTGCCCCGTAGTCTACAGGGATACGCAGGCTAGGTGGGTTAGCCATGGGAAATGCAGGTTTACAGAGATAGGGTGAGAGAACTGGTTATGGGTGGGATGCTCTTTGGAGGGTCAGTGTGGACTTGATGGGCCAAATGGCCTGCTTCCACACTGTGGATTCTATGGTAGGATTGTTCCTTCTGTGGACAACTTGGATGTTCCGAAGTCCAGCCCAATACTGCCTCAAAACCTCCACGGAATTAGGTAGGACTGGACTGAGGCCTGCTGAACCTTAAGAGTTAATAACCGCCAGGTCACACCAATGGAGCCATGGGCGAGGTCACTGGACGCTGCTAGTTTTGCTCCTGAGCAGCTTATGACTGCTAACAATACTCTCCACTCAACAAGGAGAAACCAAGATGGCAGCTGAGAGAACGGCCAAGCGGTTGCTAAGGAAACAGCTCAAGAGAAATTGGATTTTTTTGGAGGGGGAGGGTGGAGGGTGCGGATGAAAGAAGCTGCACTTGTGTTGATCTTAAATTATGTTTCGATATATTTGGATAACAAGGGGGAGGGGGTGGGGAAACCAAATAAAAAACTAGAGAGAGGGAAGAACACAATCTCGATCATGCTCTCGACAATTAATCTCATTCCATACGCACCCCGACAGCCCAAACGCCTTCAAACGAAACAGAAATTAAATAGCTCTAGCATACGAGAAGCCAGAATGTTCAGCCGGGGCGGGGAGGGGAGGGCCGAGAATTTTCCGGAAAACACAAACATTCCTTTCCTGTCCACAGGGTTTGTTGTTTTACCTCCCCTCCTCCTTCTTGAGTGTGTCGCTGGGCTGCACCCAGTTGTTGTCATGGAGACCGACGCAACATCCCGGGGTGTCCCGGTCTTTCCGCCGGCAGCACATCCAATAGGAGCGTCCGTAAGGCAAGTCGTGGTGATAAGGTTTCGGGTGCCAACGGCAGAGGGAGACGTCGCCCCGCTCGTATCGCTTCTTGCACTGCTTGCAGGGGTCGTCCCGGTACTGGGGGTCCCGGTTCCACCGCGAGTCCGTGGCCCGCACCCCGTAGGCCTCGATCACGGCCTTGAAGTGGTGGCAGACGCACTTCAGGGCTGCCAAGGCCCGGGTGGGGAGGTAGCTGAGGATCTTCACTGTCACGTGGTCGGGCAAGAGCAGGAGGTACTGCCGGGGCTCCAGGAGCCGCTGGATTTGGAAGCGGATCTCCAGGAAGTCGTGCGAGACGTGGCGGTACAGGCAGTAGAGCGGGGCGTCCGGGGGCTCGGGCTCGGGGCTCAGGAGGACGGCGCTGTCCTTGGGGTCCTGTGACCCGCCGATGGGAGCCGGCTCGGCCGAAGAGTCGGCGTCTGCTGGGGGGAGGGGCCTCAGGAAGAAGAGCTGGCCGGGCGGCGGAGAGGGGTCCTCGCAGGCCGGGCACTTGGCGTCCGGCGTGGGCCCACTCACCGTCACGCAGACCGTGTCCTCCTTGTCGCCGGGCGGGCCCTCCCGGCCGAAGAAGACCGAGTGGTCTACGCCTCCGGTGACCACCACCTCCACGTGGAAACCGTTCAGGCAGTCCCGGGGGGAGCCCTTCTCCAGGGGCGGGGGAGACGCTGGGGTGGGGGAGGAGGCACCGCCCGCCCCCTCGGTGGGGATGCCGCCTGCCCGTGGCTCCTCGGCAAGGCCGGCCGTCGCCATCTCCACATCCGGGCGGGCGCGGGCCTGGCCGTCGCCGCGGTGACGGTGGTTGCCATTGGAGTTGAGGCCCCCGGGATTGGGGTCCGGCAAAGACGAGGAGGAGGTCGAGGAGAAGGAGGAGGGGCTGACGATGTGGTAGAGGTCGCAGGTGATCTTCTCCACCGCGCCTCCGCCGCACACCGTGTGGTTGCAGCTCATGAAGATGCAGCCTGGGCCCGGGCCCGGGGCCTGGGAGTCTGCCGGTGAGCGGGGGTCACCGCTGGCCACCCGGAAGGCGATGCGGACTTCCCCGGGTGGGCACGGCGCCCGCTCCCCAACCCCAGCCGCTGGCATCCCCTCCCCCTCCTGGCCTCCCCCCGCCCCCCGCTGGGCTGACTCGATCCGGGCGATGGCCTGGGCCACCCGGCGCGAGTCGGCGGCAGCGCCCAGCCCCCGGCTCTCGGTCTGCCCCGGGGGAGGGGAGGGCGCCGGTCCTCGCGCTGGGGGGACGGCTGGAACCTCCTCGCCGGCGGCCGCCCTCCTCTCCACCCGCGCTACCATCTCGGCCACTGAGAAGGGCGGGTCAGCCTCCTGGGCGGAGGCCTCGCCCTCTGGATGGGGCGGGCACAGTCTGTCGGAAAGCCCAGGCTGCTCCCTGGTTCTGACTGGACAGGGTCCCGCCTGGACCGGTTCCCGAGACTTGCGCCGCCTCTTGGGTTTGGTGCCGTCTGTGCTCCAGTTGCCCTTGACCTTGACGGCGTTGGTGGTCCGTCCGGTGCCAACCCCTCCACTGCACTGGTGTGCCACAAAGAAGGCAATCTTCTCCTTGGTGTTGCCCGGTTTGATGACGTACCACGTGTCCAGGAGGACCCGGCCTTCCTCACCCTGCCCGTCCCCGGCAGTGCCACCACCGCCCGGGCCCCCCGGAGTCGGGGGGGCAACGTTCTCGGGGCACGAGGCCTCCCCCTCCTTGGGCCTGGCATCGCCCGCCATCTTCTTGACGCTGATGCAGCACGGCTTATTCCCGGAGTAGCCGCCCAACGGCCTGGGGCACCACAGCCGGATGCGGGAGAAGGTGTTGGGCTCCATTCTCGCACACCACTGGGCCCTGCCTCACGTCCTGCACCGCTCTCGCGCTCATTCACCTCGACGGAGATCCTCCCAGTCGCCCTGCCGAAGTAGGGGTGGGGAGGAAGAGAGAGAGAGATAGAGAAACGTCATCGACCATTACAGCGCAGTACAGGCCCTTCGGCCCTTGATGTTGCGCCGACCTGTGAAGCCCATCTAACCTGCACTATTCCATTATCAGACAGATATAACCTTTCGCCCACGACATCTACCTTGCTCCCCTCTCCCTGGCAACGTCCCTCACAGAGGGACAGCACCCACACCCCCCTCCCCAGCCGGAAAGAAATACCTTTTTGGAATATTGTGTGCAATTCTGATCTCCTTCCTATCGGAGGAATGTTGTGAAACTTGAAAGGGTTCAGAGAAAACTTACAAGGATGTTGCCTGGTTTCAAGGATATGAGCTATAGGAAGAGGCTGAATAGGCTGGGGCATCGGAGGCTGAGGGGTGACCTTATAGAGGTTTATAAAATCGTGAGGGGCATGTTTAGGGTAAAAAGACAAAGTCTGTTCCCTGGGATGGGGGAGTCCAGAACTAGAGGGTTTAGGGGAAAGATAATAAAAGGGTGAGAGGGGAAAGATATAAAAGGGTCCTAAGGGGCAACTTTTTCACGCAGAGGGTGGTACGTGTACGGAATGAGCTGCCAGAGGAAGTGGTGGAGGCTGGTACAATTACAACATTTAAAAGGCATCTGGATGGGTATATGAATAGGAAGAGTTTGGAGGGATATAGGCCAAGTGCTGGCAAATGGGACTAGGTTAGGCTGGGATATCTGGTCAGCATGGGCGAGTTGGACCAAAGGGTGTGTTTCCATGCTGTACATCTCTATGACTCTATGTGGTGCTCGTCTTCGTGGTGGTGGTGGTGGGTGGGCCGTGGGTGTTCCCACTCAGAACTGATCTGAGGGGCCGGCTCAGGCTGGGCAGCACTCAGTCATTACCCACAATGCCCTGGGTCAAGCCCCCTGCTCCATCGGTTCAAGGAGCACGGATTGACTGGCCATGCCCACATCCCGCCAAGGAATAGAAAGGTGGAGAAAAGGCAATAACAGTTGGCGTTTGTTTAGCGCCTTTGACGCAGTAAACATCCCCCACCCCACCGCCCTCCACCAGCATTATGGTGGGTCTCAAAGTCTGAAGGTAAAATCCCCGTAAGGACACAGGACCAGCAGGCACGCCTTAAATACAAGTGTAGGCTTAATGCGGGGAGACAGAAGCCAATCAGTGCACAGAAAGATCCAACAAAACAGCACTGTGAAAAATGACCACAGAGGAAGCAGACAGTTGCTCCAGAGGAAGGTGTTAAACGTCCACGAGATGGACTTGCGGCACAAAAGGGCCTGTCAGAGGGGGAGAGATCAAGCAGACTAGGCCGATACGCTCAGTGTTCAAAAGAGTGAGAGACAATCCCCTTGGAAGGGGTGACATTCATAGAGTAGAATCCCTGCAGTGTGAAAGCAGACCATTCAGTCCAGAGAGCCCACACTGAAACTCTGAACAGCATCCCTCCCAGACCCACCTATCTCCTATCCCTGCATTCCCCATGGCTAACCCCACCCAGCCTGCACATCCCTGGACACTGCGGGGCAATATAGCACGGCCAATTCACTCTAACCTGCACATCTTTGGACTGTGGGAGGGACCCAGAGGAAAACCACGCAGACACAGGGAGAATGTGTAAACTCCACACATACAGTCACCCGAGGGTGGAATTGAACCCTAGTCCCTGGTGCCGTGATGCAGTGGTGCTAACCTCTGAGCCACCATGTCTTCTTAAAAGGGTTTATGATGATTGTAGTTAAAATGAACGATCAATACTCAACTTTTATCATTTGACTTTCATAGGAAGTGGTGGATGTGGGTACAATTACAACATTTAAAAGACATTTGGAGCGATACGTGAAGAGAATTTGGAGGGATATGGGCCAGGAGCAGGCAGGTGGGACTAGTTTAGTTTGGGATTATGGTCGGTGTGGACTGGTTGGACCAAAGGGTCTGTGTACGTGCTGTACATCTTTATGACTCTGTGACTCTTGCTTTACTGTCAGCTGCTGTGATCACATGGAATAAATTAAACTAGTAGAAACAGAATTGTCATTTTAATGCACAGACCCTGAAATTTGGTCCATAGGATGTTGTGCAACTGGAAGGGTTCAGCAAAAATTTACAAGGACGTTGCCTGGGTTGGAGGATTTGAGCTACAGGGAGAGGCTGAATAGGCTGGGGCTGTTTTCCCTGGAGCATCAGAGGCTGAGGGGTGACCTTATAGAGGTTTATAAAATCATGAGGAGCATGGCTAGGGTAAATAGACAAGGTTTTTTTCCATGGGGTGAGAGAGTCCAGAACTAGAGGGCATAGGTTTAGGGTGAGAGGGGAAAGATATAAAAGGGACCTAAGGGGCAACTTTTTCACACAGAGGGTGGTGTGTACATGGAGTGAGCTGCCACAGGAAGTGGTGGAGGCTGGTACAATTACAACATTTAAAAGGCATCTAGATGAGTACACAAATTGGAAGGGTTTGGAGGGATACGGGCCAAAAGCTGGCAAATGGGACTAGATTAAGTTCGGATGTCTGGTCAGCATGGATGAGTTGGGCCAAAGGGTCTGTTACCGTGCTGTACACCTCTGTGACTCTGACTTTATTTACACTCGAATGTGAAATTGGTTGATGAAAGATTACTTGTTTTAAAAAGGCAATGGAGCTAGTCTTGGTGTATACAAACAAACCATATTTCGGAAGCCTGATTTGAGGATTGAAGGGGAGACAGCACAACCTGGACTGATGGCCGCAAAGATACTGAAAGCTTTTCTCTCCCTCAAGCTCAGAAACCAAATACCAATGAGAACGCAACTTGCAAAAACACCGTTCACTGAGTAATTGCTAGCAAAGAAAGCCACAGCTTAGCCATCGGAACTCTAGTTTCACTCGCATAACTCAAAGAACCTAAAAACATCAAACCGCAACTGCTTGTACCTTAGAAACAAATGCAGATGCTGTAAATCAGAAACAAAAACAGAAATTGCTGGAGAGACTCAGGAGGTCTGGCTGTATCTGTGGAGAGAAATCGGAGTTCACATTTCAGGTTGAGTGACCCTTCCTCAGAACGTTAACGCTGATTTCTCTCCACAGACGCTGCCAGACCTGCTGAGTTTCTCCAGCAATTTCTGTTATGGCCTGTACCTTCCTGTCTGTCTAGACACAGTCTGTCTCAATTGTTGCTTTTTCCTTGGAGCCTCTGTTTCTCGCCTTTTGTAATTTTTCATGAGGGTAAAAGGTCAAGAAACAACTCCAGACTCTTTGACTCAGAAAAGAAACTTGGAATCAGCTCTCCCCTTTTTATCTAGTTGGTTTAGCTACCTGACAGCAGAAAAATGAACGTTCCTGTTGCTACCAACTGACAGGGAGGTTTAAAAAAGGGAGTCAACGCCTCAACTTACCAGATCAGAAATGGACCGACAAAGTAGATGCTGGAGCTCTGCAGGAGTTGTTTTTTTTTAAAATTCATGGGACATGGGCATCGCTAGCTGGGTCAGCGTTTATTTCCCCGTCCCTAGTTGGCCCCTTGAGAAAGAGGGGATGAGCTGCCATCTTGAAGCACTGCAGTCCATATGTTGTAGGTTGACCCACAATGCCCTTGGGGAGGGGGTATTCCATGACTTTGACCCAGTGATACTGAAGGAATGGTGAAAATGTCATAGTCAGGATCTGATGTGAAGATGCCAGTGTTGGACTGGGGTGGACTAAGTTAAAAATCGCACAACACCAGGTTATTGTCCAACAAATAAACCTGTTGGGCTATAACCAGGTGTTGTGTGATTTTTAACCAAGTCAGGATAGTGAGTGATTCTGATGGGGACTTGCAGGGGGTGGTGTTCCCATGCATCTGCTGTCCTTGTCCTTCTAGAAGGAAGTGATTGTGGGTTTGGAAGGTGCTGTCTGAGGATCTTTGGTGAATTCTTTCAGTGGATCTTGTAGATGGTACACACTGCTGCTAGTGAGCGTCGGGGGTAGAGGGAGGGGATGCTTGTGGATGTGGTGCCAATCAAGCGGGGCCTGCTTTGTCCTGAATGGTGTCGAGCTTCTTGAGTGTTGTTGGAGCTGCCCCCATCCAGGGGCAAGTGGGGAGTATTCCATCACACTCCTGACTTGTGCCTTGTAGATGGTGGACAGGCTTTGGGGAGTCAGGAGGGGAGTTACTTGCCGCAGGATTCCCAGCCTCTGACCTGCTCTTGTAGCCACGGTGAGTTTACGTGGTGAGTTTAGTCGAGTTTCTGGTTAATGGTAACCCCAGGATGTTGATAGTGGGGGATTCAGTGATGAAAACATAATTGAATGATGGTCATTGCTGGCATTTGTGTGGTGGCAATGTCATTTTAATCTAGTTAGAAATCACGCAACACCAGGTTATAGTCCAACAGTTTTCTTTGGAAGCACTAGCTTCGAAGCGCTGCTCCTTCATCAAGAGCAGGATCGTAAGACACAGAATTTACAGCAAAAGATCACAGTGTCATGCAACTGAAACAATACATTGAAATAGAACCAGTCTGACTCAAGATTGGGATACAGACAGACTCTAACCTCACACCTTTAATACATTGTCTGAGCTCAGATTTCATCCTTTTTTATGAAACCTTAAGTTATCTCGAGAATGTGACTTAAATGAAGTTTTGGGATTTACATATGAATAAACTGAAACCTGAAACCCATTCTACAAGATGAAAGACTTAACAGCAGTGCAAGTTTGTTCAATATATTTGATAGTGTGGTGCTGGAAAAGCACAGCAGGTCAGGCAGCATCCGAAGAGCAGGAGAGTCGACATTCTGGGCATAAGCCCTTCATCAGGAATCCTGATGGAATGCTTATGCCTGAAACATTGAATCTCCTGCTCCTCGGATGCTGCCTGACTTGCTGTGCTTTTCCAGCACCACACACTCCTGACTCTGATCTCCAGCATCTGCCGTCCTCACTTTCTCCTTGTTCAATATATTGTTTCAGTTGCGTGACACTGTAATCTTTGGCTACAAATTCTGTGTCTTATGATCCTGCCCCACTAGTTCCCAGATGAAGGAGCAGTGCTCCGAAAGCTAGTGCTTCCAAACAAACCTGTTGGACTATAACCAGGTGTTGTGTGATTTTTAACTTTGTCCACCCCAGTCCAACACCGGCACCTCCAGATCATGACTGTAATCTAGAGGGGGGCTTCCCAATCCATCGGGATTGATACGTAGTGGAGCTGCAAGATGGGGTTCGGAGCTCAAGAGTTCCTGGACATCAGTAACCTCCATGGAGTCCTGACCAAGGGAAGACAGCGGCCTAGTGGTATTATCAGTGGACAATCAATCCAGAAACCCAGGTAACGATCTGGGGACCAGAGTTCAAATCCTACCATGCCAGAAAATGACTTTAGATTCAATTAAAAGTCAAATGATGACCATTAAATCGGTGTTGATTGTTGGAAAAACCCATTTGATTTACTAATGTCCTTCAATGAAGGAAATTGCCAGCCTTACCTAGTCTGGGCCAACATGTGACCCCAGACCCACAGCAATATGGTCGACTTTTAACTCCCTACGGGTAATTAGGGGTAGGCAATGAATGCTGGTCCACAGTGTGAACATGTTTTAAAATGTTCCAAAATCCCCGAGTTCTTTTCAATAATGCGATTGATTCCTGCTTCAGAATCAGCTAACGAAAAAGGGAGGTTGCGAAAGAAAAAATTGCCTGAAAATTAGACACTGTTCCCAAAAACCACCCCCAGCCTCACAGCTCCCCCAAGCAATTTTCAACTTTCAAAACAAGGTTAAGTGGGGAAGAAGCTTTGGGAAGCACTGATATACAAACTAAATGAATTCTCCTCAGTGCTGGTCAATGTCAGAGCGAAAACATTCAGTTATCATAACCTGCCAGAGTCCCTATTGCTCAGTGTGTCCAAGCTAAGCCATTGACTGGGCTATTTGACCACAGGACTCTGTGAGGACCACTGTAAACATTTCCACCCGCTTCAAACCAGGACAGATCTTCCAATTTCTGCTCCCACAATCCAAGTTTGAGCCTCAATCACGTTCCGTACAGCAAATGAGCAAGTTAGTTTTTTTCCCTGCTTACAGCGCAGGCCGTCAGCAACTTAAGTAAGCCATTCAGCCCATCAATTTGATCAGCCAGGTGGACCCTGATTGGACCATGCTAACAGCTGACAGATACAAACAGGAGTGTCAGAGGTTCTGTTCACTCTGAGAGCTGGCTCTGAGGGAGCTGGATCAGTGTCAGGGATTCTCCATGTGTAAACAAACAGTGACGGGAGACCGGCCTCTGTGGAGTTATTCCAAGTTCCACCATCTAATACAATCACGGCTGACGGAACACTGATGATTTTCACCAAAAATGTTCCCTCAAACATTTACACATCAATAATCAACACACCATCAATCTCTACCTTACACATACTCAAACGCTGAGCTTCCACAGCTCCTTGGGGGAGAGAATTCCAAAGATTCATCCCCCCCCCCCCCAGCAAAAATAATTCTCCTTATCTCAATCCTGAATGCCACCACACTTATTTTTAAAGTGTGTTGTTTGGTTCTGGATTTCCTGACTGGGGAAATATCTTACGTAAACCAACCCTGTTCATCCTTTGACATATTTTATAGCTTTTAATAAAGTTATCTCTCATCCTTCTAAATTCTAGAGAGTACAGGCCCAGTTTTCCTTATTCCCCTTCATAGAACAATCCTCTGGTTCAAATGAAGTATAGTCTAACTAAGCTCCTGTACAATTACAGCAGGACTTCACCACTCTGGAGTACTGTGTCCATTTCTGGTCACCCTGTTATAGGAAGGCTATTATTAAGCTGGAGAGGGTTCGGCAGAGATTTACCAGGATGTTGCCAGGTATGAATGGTTTGAGTTATAAAGAAAGGCTGGATAGGCTGGGGCTTTTTTCCATTGGAGCACAGAAGGTTGAGAGGTGACCTTATGGAGGCTTATAAAATCATACGAGGTGTAGATATGATTAATGGTAGTTGCCTCTTCCCTGGGATAGGGGATCTCAAGAGTAGGGGGCACATTTTTATTCATTTCTGATGAAGGGTTCCTGCCCGGAACAATGATTTTCCTGCTCCTCGGATGCTGCCTGACCTGCTGCGCTTTTCCAGCAACACACTCTCCACTCTGATCTCCAGCAGCTGCAGTCCTCACTGTCTCCTGCCACATTTTTAAGGTGAGAGGAGAGAAATTTTAAAAAGACCATTCTTATTTCGCACAGAGTAGTTTGCAATGAATGAACTTCCTGAGGAGGTAGTGGATGGGGATGCAATTACAATATTTAAAAGAGATTTGGATAAGTACATGAATGGGAAAGGTTTGGAGGGATAAGAGCCAGGAGCAAGCAGGGTGGGACTAGTTTAGTTTGGGGTTATGGTCAGCGTGGACTGGTTGGACGGAAGGGTTTGCTTCTGTGCTGTATGGAAGGTGCTGTCAAAGGAGCTTTGATGAATTACTGCAGCACATTGTGGGGATGGTTCACTCTGCGTCTGCTGAGGACTGATGGTGCAGGGAGTAACATGGTGACGGTGGAGGCTTGGGCGCTGATCGAGTGGGAGAGGAGGGGAGGAGGATCATTGAAGGGATGTGCGTACTAACGCTATGAGCTCAAAGTCATCCAGTCATAGAGATGTACAGCATGGAAGAGTGGCCACCTGAGCTTAAACCTGCACCTTACTTTCTCCCACCCAGACGGAACACAGCCAACAATATTTTTCATTTGATTTATTATTTTCACGTGTACCTAGGTACAGTGAAATGTTTTGCTCTGCGTGCAGATCTTACCATACAAAGTGCGACAGGGTAACAGAACAGAGTAAGGAATACAATGTCACAATGCACAAAGCGAGAGATCAACACTGCAATTTAAAACTTGAAAGGTCCACTCAGAAAGTCTGCCAACAGCAGGGAAGAAGCTGTTCTTGAATCTGGTAGTACATGTATTTAAGCTTCTGTATCTTCTGCCCAATGGAAGGGAGTATAACCGGGGTGGGAGAGGTCTCTGATGATGTTGGCTGCCTTCCCGAGGCAGTGGAAAGTGTAGATGGAGTAAATGGATGGGAGGTGATGGACTGGGCCGTGTTCACGTCTCTCTGGAGTTTCTTACAGTGTGCAGAGCAGCTGCCGTACCAAGCTGAGATGCAGTCCATGCTTTCACCTGTAAAAACTGGCAAAGAGTCTTTGTGGACATGCTGAATTTCCTCAGCTTCCTGAGGAAGTAGGGCAGATGTTAAAAGGGAGATGGGGTCCAGAGAACTGTACCACATGGGATTCAATGCCTGAGGAACTGTACTCCAACTAAAATCAGGTTCTGGGGAACTGTAGGACGGCCCAGTGGCTCAGTGGTTAGGATTGCAGCCTCACAGCACCAGGGTCCCAGGTTCGATCCCAGCCTCGGGTGACTGTCTGTGTGGAGTGTGCACGTTCTCCCTGTGTCTGTGTGGAGTTTGCACGTTCTCCCTGTGTCTGTGTGGAGTTTGCACATTCTCCCCGTGTCTGCGTGGGTTTCCTCCGGGTGCTCCGGTTTCCTCCCACAGTCTAAAGATGTGCAGGTCAGGTGAATTGGCCATGCTAAATTGCCCGTAGTGTTAGGTGCATTAGTTAGGGGAATGGGTCTGGGTGGGTTACTATTCAGAGGGTCGGTGTGGACTGGTTGGGCCGAAGGGCCTGTTTCCACACTGTAGGGAATCTAATCTAAGAGGAAACTACTGACACGAAACTAGGGATGGAGAATGGTAGAGAGAAAGCTATGCTTATAGTTCCACAGGACAAATCATACTGACGTGATGTTGAGATTGTACAAGCCATTGGTGAAACCACGTCTGGAGGCTGTGTCCAGTTCTGGTCACCCTATTATAGGAAGGATATTATTAAGCTGGAGAGGGTTCAGAAAAGATTTACCAGGATGTTGCTGGGAATGGAGGGTTTGTGTTATGAGGAGAGGCTGGAGCTGTTTTCCCTGGAGTGTCGGGGGGTTGAGGGATGATCTTATTGAGGTTTATAAAAGGAGGGGCTCGGATGAGATGAATAGCCAAGGTCTTTTCCCTAATGTAGGGGCAGTTCAAAATTAGGGGGCATGTTTCTAAGGTGAGAGGAGAAAGATTTGAGGGGAGGACCCGTTTTCACGCAGAGGGTGGAATGAACTTCCAGAGGAAGTGGTAGATGCAGGTGCAACGTTTTGAAAGACATTTGGACAGGAAAAGTTTAGAGGGATATGGGCCAAATGCAGGCAAATGGGACTAGTTTGGTTTGGGAAACCTGGTTGGCATGGAAAGGTTGGGCCGAAGGGTCTGTTCCCATGACTCCAAACCACAGCAGAGGTTAGGGTGCACAGACCAGACTTGGAGCTGTAAGGTGGGTAACTGGCACACGGTCGCAGCAATAACCAATTCCAGAACCTTCCTTCTACCATGTTTGATCGTTACTTCCCACCTTGCCGAAGCACTCACCCTGCTCCACATTTACTAGCCCGATTCCTGAGGGGTCAAGGAGACAGTGTTCTGGCTGCCAGTCATGGTACAGTAGGCATACAACTACCTCTGAACCACACAGCTTAGGGTCGAGTCTCATTCCAGGGCCTGAGCACAAAAATCTCCACTGATACTCCAATGCAGTACTGAGGGAGTGCTGCTCTATCAAGATTAAAGACATGATATGGAGGTGCCAATGTTGGACTAGGGTGTACAAAGTTAGAAATAACACAACATCAGGTTATAGTCCAACAGGTTTATTTGGAAGCATTAGCTCTCGGAGCATTGCCTCTTCACCACCTGATGAAGGAACAGCACCTTGAAAGCTAGTGCTTCCAAATAGACTATAACCTGGTGTTGTGTGATTTTTAAGATTAAAGACATCTCAGATGAGATAGAGTCATACAGCACAAAAACAGACCCTTCTGCCCAACCCGCCCATGCCAACCAAGTTTCCCAAACTAATCTAATCCCATCTGTCTGCATTTGGCCCATTTCCCTCCAAACATTTCCCATTCACGTTCCCGTGCAAAATGTTGCATCCATACCTGCAAATCCTCTGGCAGTTCATTTTCACAGAAAGAGTTTGTATGTGAAAAGTTACCCATCAGGTACCTTTTTAAATCCTTCTCCACACATCTTAAAAATATGCCCTCCAGTTGTGAAATCCCCCATCCCAGGGAAAAAGACCTTGTCTATTCACCTTATCCATGCCCTTCACGATTTTATAAACTTCTCACTGGAGTGCAGTAGGTTGAGAGAAGTCCAGCTTCTCCTTATAACTCAAACCCTCTAGTTCAGGCAACATCCTGATAATTCTTTTCTGAACCATCTCCAAAGTAATAATATCCTTCCTGTAACAGGGTGACCAGAACTGGACGCAGTGTTCCAGAAGCAGCCTCACCAATGTCCTGTACAACCTCAACATGACGTCCCTACTCCTATACTCTGAGCAATGAAGGCAAGCATACTAAACACCTTCTAAACCACCTTGTCTATTATGTGATGCAACTTTCAAAGAATTATGTACCTGAACCCCAAGGACTCTCTGCTCAACAACATTACCCAGGGCCCTACCATTAACTACATGTCCTTGTTTGTTTTACCAAAATGCAACACCTCAGTAAACTGAGGCCCTCTCTGCCTACTCAAGCAGATATAAAAGACCCCAAGGCCCTATTTTAAAGAGCAGGAGAATTTTGGTCAATATTTATCCCCCAGTTAATAGCATAACTGATCCAAGAGTAGCTGAGGATTCTGGGTCTACTCGACAGAGTTGAGCAAGGTGACAGGGAGTCGGATTGAAATTTATGGAATGGTGAGAGGCCTAGATACAGTGGACGTGGAGAAGATATTTCCACAAGTCGGAGAGATTAGGACCCGAGGGCACAGCCTCAAAGTGAAGGGACAATCGTTTAGAATGGAGATGAGGGTGGGGACTCATCTGTGGGACTCATTACCACAGAGGGCTGCGGAGGCCATGTCATTGAGTCTTTAAATCAGAGACCGATAGGTTCTTGACTGGGAAGGGGTTTGAGGATTACAGGGAGAAGGAAGGAGAATGGGGCTGAGAATCATATCAGCCATGTTGAAGCAGACTTGATGGGCCGAATGGCCTCCTTCTGCCCCATACAGTCTTATTGCCACAGTGCTCAGTCTGAGAGTTCGCTGTGCACCTATTGGCTGCGGTGTTTCCTACAACAGTGACTCCCCTTCAAAACGACTCCATTGGTTACAAGGTGCATTGAGGAGGCTGGAAGTCGCTACGTAAATGTAAGACTTTTTTTTTACGAAAAAGAAAGGGAACGGGAGCAAGCTAGCACTGACACTGTCAGTCATGTCCACTGACTCAGCACTGACCTGGGACTGTACTGAGCTCATTTCCACAATGGGGGCTGATGGGTGTGAATGCGAGTGTGTGAGATAGCGAGAAATCAAGGCAAGTGCGAAAGAGAGCATGCGTGACAGAATGAGTGTGTGCATGTCAGTGAGTGTGAGAGTGTGTGCGCATGTGTCAGAGAGTGTGCGCGCGTCAGAGAGTGTGTGTGCGTGAGAGAGAGTGTGTGCGAGAGAGTGTATGTGTGAGAGACAGAGTGCGTGAGAGACAGAGTATGCGCGTGAGAGAGAGAATGTGTGCGTGAGAGAGAGTGCGCGCGTGAGAGAGTGCGCGAGAGAGTATGCGCGCGCGTGAGTGTGTGTGCGTGAGAGAGAGAATGTGCGCTTGACAGAGTGCACGCGAGAGAGAGAGTGCACGCGAGAGAGAGAGTGCACGCGAGAGAGAGAGTGCACGCGAGAGAGTGCACGCAAGAGAGAGAGTGCACGCGAGAGAGAGAGTGCACGCGAGAGAGAGAGTGCACGCGCGAGAGAGAGTGCACGCGAGAGAGTGCACGCGAGAGAGAGAGTGCACGCGAGAGAGAGAGTGCACGCGAGAGAGAGAGAGTGCACGCGAGAGAGAGAGAGAGTGCACGCGAGAGAGAGAGAGTGCACGCGAGAGAGAGAGTGCACGCGAGAGAGAGAGTGCACGCGAGAGAGAGAGTGCACGCGAGAGAGAGAGTGCACGCGAGAGAGAGAGTGCACGCGCGAGAGTGCACGCGCGAGAGAGAGTGCACGCGCGAGAGAGAGTGCACGCGCGAGAGAGAGTGCACGCGCGAGAGAGAGTGCACGCGCGAGAGAGAGTGCACGCGCGAGAGAGAGTGCACGCGAGAGAGAGTGCACGCGAGAGAGAGAGTGCACGCGAGAGAGAGAGTGCACGCGAGAGAGAGAGTGCACGCGAGAGAGAGAGTGCACGCGAGAGAGAGTGCACGCGCGAGAGAGAGTGCACGCGCGAGAGAGAGTGCACGCGCGAGAGAGAGTGCACGCGCGAGAGAGAGTGCACGCGCGAGAGAGAGTGCACGCGTGAGAGAGAGTGCACGCGTGAGAGAGAGTGCACGCGA